>NC_087156.1:11552805-12152805 GCF_035594125.1 Scylla paramamosain
ACACAACTCATCATCCAGAGCAGAGTACCACACTAACATCTGACATTACCTCACCCTCCTGAGCCAATACCCTGCAGGGAGTGCCACAGCCCCGCCAGGCTACATAGAATACAAGCAATCACCCTGAGAGCGCACCCCGTCACGTGGCTCACTCTAATAGAAGCTTACAGTGTAAGGAAGCTGCCTCTGAGCGTCACATAATCCTGCACGCCATACAGACCACGCTACGCTACGCCTCCTCCTCCTCCTCCTCCTCCTCCTCCTCCTCCTCCTCCTCCTCCTCCTCCTCCTCCTCCTGCTCCTTGTCCCCGCCCGACCACTTGCCTTCCTCTTTTTCATACAAACTGTACGCCCCACGCGGCGCATGGAAACACTAGCCCGTCGCCGTACATTTGGCCGTTTGCTCTGCTCTCAACACCCACACCGCTGCACGTCACAGAGAGAGAGAGAGAGAGAGAGAGAGAGAGAGAGAGAGAGAGAGAGAGAGAGAGAGAGAGAGAGAGAGAGAGAGAGAGAGAGAGAGAGAGAGAGAGAGAGAGAGAGAAATATTCATGGCAAAAAGTCAATTCTTTCACACAAATGCACCACATTAAGCGCCTCCAGCGTAAGACTATAATTATCAGGCAGGAAGCGCGGCAGTAAACACGTGAAGTCTATGGAGAAGGCAGGGCGTGTTTCACTTGCTGGTCTTGCCGCTCACTTTTTTTAATATATGTTTTCTTTTTTTCTTTTCTTTTTTTCCTTGCGTGGATTGACAAGGTGTGGAATAATAGTAAGAAAATATAATTAATAGAAAAAACTGAATTGGTGTCATTCCAGCTGATAATCCTGCTCTTTACTAAAACAACAACAACAACAACTACTTCTACTACTACTACTACTATTACAACTACTACTACTACTAATACTGTTATCAACATTAACACCTATTACAACTCAGGAAAGCTTTATTTTTCTTCAACCCTTTATGCTCCTTAAAAACATGGAACTGCATTTTGGAAATGAAAATTCAAGTAGCCGAACACAAAAATGAATTAGATGCAAAAGATATTGGACGGCTCAACTTGAAACACTGCAGTAAACAATGCAATACATGTTTAATCTAGAGTCAGTATAAAATGGTATTCTAACATTTGCATATAGCCACTACTTATACTCACAACGCTTTGGAAAAAGGTTTAAACTAATCCTTCAATGGATAATACTACTGACACGATACCATGGAAACACATCCTTTCTTTCCTTCATAGATTCGTGGGAAGCTGACAGGAAAAAGGCAGGCAACAGTGACAGGTTTCGGTTGACATGGAAAAAAAAGTTTAACAGCGAGTTCCAAACAGAGTGCACATCATGTAATGAAGCAGGTACTCACTTTCCTCCTGCACGTGTTGGCAGTGTTCACCGCGGCACCACCTGCCATCCTTTCCTGAAAATATCAAAACAGTGATGCAGCTTGACTATTCTAAAAAGAGCTAAAAATGAAGCATCATGAACAGAACCACCGAAAATACTTTACTGCACGAGTTACAACATACACATGAACAAAAAAGGAAAGAATAAATACTAAAGAAATGTCATAAATAAAACGTGTCAAATTCCTCCAAGCAAAAACACATGGATACATGAAAAACAACACTGAAAACAGAACACACTTGAAACGCTGAGAATGTTAAATATGCACAACAGTTGCAATAAAATAAAACGAACAAGCACAATTACATATATAACAAGATCAAATAAGAAAATAAAAAGAAGCAAAAATATTAAATTCAAAGCTTCCCAACATTCAGCGGTACAAACCTAAAAACAACAGCAAGGATATACTTAGAAAATAATAAGTACCACTTCAGTGTAGCCATAAAAAGTATTCACGGCACAAAACGTGAAAATTCCTTTTGAGTATCTCTGCCAAGGTGGCCTGACTCATCTATTCTTCTTTCTTTATTGTTATTCAGTAATACAACACATCCACCTTCCTCCGTTTGTGGTTCTGATAACAACAACAACAACAACAACAACAACAACAACAACAACTCTCTGACCACTCCTAGTAAGATACCTGCTTTTTCGTGTGGTTACTGCGAGGAGACAGGATGTTCCCTATAACCTCTTACACAACAAAACAACAACAACAACAAAGGCTCCACAGACCACAAAGATATCGTAGTTGCTGTTGGTTCTGGATTTCACCGCTTCTTGGTAAGGATCTCAACAAAAGCAAACACCTGTGAGATCCACCCTCCTTCATGCTTGTGCTGCTAACTCGTCTGGATGAAGCAAAACATTTAGTGTGATACCTTTCACAGGACCTGCCTAATATTGTTGTGTCTATATATTTCAGTTCATGCGGTCATCTGAATACAAAAGCCTTACTGCAAAGCCAAGTTAGTGTTTCGCTGGCAATAATATTCCTATATACGCATTACCAAACGCATCCTATTTTTTTTTTTTTTGTCCCGTCGCTTACCAAACCAGTGTCAGACGCTCTTTCGATAAGGTCCCGCAGGAGGTCGTCTTTCCTACCACGGCAAGACTCACACGATTTACTCATATTTTCCCTGGAACACAATGTAATGAAGCTCCAGATGTTAGGCTGGAGATGACCAGCTAATAAACAGTTGGAGCTGGAGATGACCAGCTAATAAATATAAATACATATCCTCATTAAAAGCATTAACGACGTGTAATTCAATCTCCCGTCGTCTGAACACACGTCTGATGAAGGCATGCTAATGAACACCCAGGTGAGGGGTCTTTTTATTCGCTACTCACACTTGAGACTCGCGAGCCCTCGGAGTATTTATGCCGCTTATCAACTTTTTATGCAAATATACTTTCATTTACACTTTCTCTCTCTCTCTCTCTCTCTCTCTCTCTCTCTCTCTCTCTCTCTCTCTCCCATCATTTATCTCTGCATAGGAATGACTATCAAATGCCTTGACTATTAAGGGCTGCTAAAATAATAACAATAATAATAACAATAATAATAATAATAATAATAATAATAATAATAATAATAATAATAATAATAATAATAATAATAACAAACAGTTGTAATGAAAACTCCAGTACATCTGGTTTCATAGAGTTTATTCCAAGCCTCCAGTACTTCCCCTACATAAGGGCTTGTGTGAGTACCTTACCCTCTCCTGGCCCTCTAGTTGCCCTTCATGGGATCCGATGCTCATAATCATATTAATTGATCCATCATATCAGCTTCGTCTCTCTCTCTCTCTCTCTCTCTCTCTCTCTCTCTCTCTCTCTCTCTCTCTCTCTCTCTCTCTCTCTCTCTCTCTCTCTCTATCCAGATCTAACAATATAAAGAATAGCAGGTTCGAGGTATTCTGTGGTCGTAAGACTCGGCCCCATCAGACTGTGCGAGCATTTTTATGTTGATCTGCTTCTCTGCAATAATATTTTATGTCAATGAGCCTTTGGTTGTTAATGAAGGTGCCACCAGCACGTGGAATGACTCACCGACAGACAGATACACACACACACACACACACACACACACACACACACACACACACACACACACACACACACACACACACACACACACACACACACACACACACACACACACACACACACACACATACATACACATACATACACACACACACACACACACACACACACACACACACACACACACACACACACACACACACACACACACACACACAAACACACAGTATCCGAGAAAAGCTTCTTGACTGTGTCCGTCAGATTTACCAAATTATTTATAGCTAGGATCCTCTTTAGGGCACTCAGGAGACTACAGTCACTACACGCGGCTCTGCACTATAGAAGGAACAACAAAGGTATAGCTACCACAATTACCTTTCTTTTTTTTCCAGCAATCTGTAAATCTGCGTGGCTGCTGCTTGAGGTGGCAGAGCATTAACCGGAGCTGAGAGTGTGGTGGGATGGATGTTTTGACGGTATCTGTCCCTTTCTCTCTCCAAGTGGATATTGTACAGTAGCTACCAAATTATCTTTATTTTAAAGAGCTCTACATTCTGACACAATGGACGATAATATTTGACACGTTTGGTGATGACACCAGTGACAATTGGTAGCCCTGCACACTAACCTTACCGACACTTGATCAGGCAGCGGGTTTCGTATTGTTCATTATGCCACAGTTCGCGCCACACTTTAAAGATAGTTTTCGGAGATACTGTACATTCATTGGCTGAAAAGTTCTTTATACAGTCATACACATCAGTTACTTTCAACTTGGGTCCACTTAGACTAATATGTATAAGACTACACTTTTATTTGAAATATTTAGATGCACGGTTCTACTTTATGCTTCTGTTTATCCTACTTAGTATTAAAACAAGAGTGGGATTTTATTAAGTTTATAAAGGAACGTTACTGAATGCTGTTGACGAGACAACGATGAGACAAATTCTTATTTCAGTTCTACATCACCAGTGTTTACGGCTTCACTCCAGAACAGGACTCCCTAACCTCCTCTCATCCCAAGCAAAGCCTCTTACGAGTAAATCGTTTCGTTATTGTCAATCTATTATCTGTTCTTTATATTCAAGAGAAAATATGGAAACAGTTGAATCTACTTTTCTATATCATGTCTTCTGGGTTGTGACTGATTTCTTTCTAGCGTCTGCAGCTTAAGAGTGTCAATGAAGAATAATGATGCTATTTCACTGAACTTAAAGCTTTCACTGTAAGGAATCTCTCTCTCTCTCTCTCTCTCTCTCTCTCTCTCTCTCTCTCTCTCTCTCTCTCTCTCTCTCTCTCTCTCTCTCAAACCATATCTCGCTCCCAAGTAGAATTCACCTTCTCTCTTTAACCCATCTTTACTATATTTCAGTAAGTAAGGCTATTTTCTAAGAAGTAACATCCTAACAATCCTCCTTCAGCTTGAGCAGCAACACTAATTTTATTGCAAACCTTCCAGTTCGACTTCGCTTAGATTACCTTACTTAAGGTTTCCAGTCAAGAGATACCCTGCCATGCCTCGCCTCACCCTCCCTAACACTCCGCCAAGACAATGATTCCCTTGGTACCATCGCCGCGTGTACCAGGATGAGAGAAAAGCCGACAGTCCACTGCTAAGCCATGCGCGGATTAGCGCCGTTAGCATCAGTCCGAGAACACAAGCAATTCAACTGACCTTGGAAAACCTTGAGCTGAAGCCAGGAGGGAAAGTAAAGTGTGTCTAGAATATGAAGGTGGTAGTTAAGTGAGACTGAAGAGGACGAACACAAGTCATGTTCCGATTGACGGATGAAGGCAATCTAGGGATAGTGTCGCACAGAGGAGGCGGGACGCAAGGCGCCTTCAGGCCAGTCACTGCTGGTGTCCCTCGCCTCCCCTTCCTGCCTCGCTGCGAGGTGAAGGGGCCACTACCACCGCTGCCTCAACACTTACACTACCTTTGCGTCTCAACGCTGAAATGCTTCAATGAATGGGAATGAACGGGAAAGTAATGGTCACTTAGAATTGCTTAGAACAAGTACATGTTACTGTTTTAAATCAATCTGTCTGTCTGCGTCTGTCTGTTTATCTCTGCCTCACATCTTCACTATAATGTTCTGTAAGAAAGAGCATCCCAATCTCTGTTGCTTTGTTGCAGCACATCTATTTGTATTAATGTTGCGCGCGCGCAACATTAATACGGGTCAGTAATATGGGTCAGTAGGTCTGTCTTCTGGTATATTTAGTAGTTTTAGGAAATCAATGACAACTACGTAATGTGCCTGAAAAATGGCATACCGTAAATACGAGGCAATGAGAGAAAAAATATAGTTAGGTTACTATGTATGCATTTTCTTCGCTTACAGTAATTGTTATCACGAAAGAATATACGAGTAACGGAAGAGGTATACGTTTATATTATGCAAACATTATGCTGTATTAATATCCCATTGGCTAATTCAGTTGGACTTTAGGTTAAGTACTCGCTGCAGAGCACGATGAAATATTTATTAAAGTGCTTTACAAAAAAATTGTGCAAATATATTCTTTAGAATGAAATATACTAGTTTTTGCCGCTATTTAAAACTACTTTGTTTATGTCTGTGTCTGCCCGCACATCCATCTGTCCCTCTGTCTATTTGTCTGTTTCTCTGTCTGCTTGCTTGCCTTCTATTTTTGCCTGCCTGCCTGTCTGCCTGCTTCTTTGCCTGCCTATCCTCTTCAAGTTAGGCTGACTATTTCTCTGTCACCCTGTCTGTCTGCCTGCTTTCTTTCTTTCTTTTTTGTATGTCCATCCACCTCTTTCCCCGCCCGTTAGTCTGTCTGCCTCCTTGCTTGCTTGCTTGCCTCCCTGCCTGTTTGTTTGACCGTCTGTCTTCCTACCTACCTGTCCGGTCTCTCTCTCTCTCTCTCTCTGATGATTACCTAAACAAGTCAACACATTATTTAAATCACAACTACGTAATACCAAGGTACTTGAAGGCTTGTCTGTAAGTGGTATCAGTGTGAACAGAGAGAGAGAGAGAGAGAGAGAGAGAGAGAGAGAGAGAGAGAGAGAGAGAGAGAGAGAGAGAGAGAGAGAGAGAGAGAGAGAGAGAGAGGGAGGGAGGGAGGGAGGGAGGGAGGGAGGGAGGGAGGGAGGGAGAGAGAGAGAGAGAGAGAGAGAGAGAGAGAGAGAGAGAGAGAGAGAGAGAGAGAGAGAGAGAGAGAGAGAGAGAGAGAGAGAGAGAGAGAGAGAGAGAGAGAGAGAGAGAGAGAGAGAGAGGGAGGGAGGGAGGGAGGGAGGGAGGGAGGGAGGGAGGGAGGGAGGGAGGGAGGGAGGGAGGGAGAGAGAGAGAGAGAGAGAGAGAGAGAGAGAGAGAGA
This sequence comes from Scylla paramamosain, assembly GCF_035594125.1. Classification (NCBI taxonomy): domain Eukaryota; kingdom Metazoa; phylum Arthropoda; class Malacostraca; order Decapoda; family Portunidae; genus Scylla; species Scylla paramamosain. The sequence goes on from NC_087156.1 coordinate 11,559,626, forward strand.
GAGAGAGAGAGAGAGAGAGAGAGAGAGAGAGAGAGAGAGAGAGAGAGAGAGAGAGAGAGAGAGAGAGAGAGAGAGAGAGAGAGAGAGTAGTGGTATATGTAGTGCTTATCATTTGCAATACTTTAGTCTCACCAATCTCATTCATCGGCAGAGAGAGAGAGAGAGAGAGAGAGAGAGAGAGAGAGAGAGAGAGAGAGAGAGAGAGAGAGAGAGAGAGAGAGAGAGAGAGAGAGAGAGAGTGAAAAAATAAAAAATAAATAATTATATATAGAAATGAAAACGAAATTAAATTCCCAGTCACAACCATCGCCACCACCACCACCACCACCACCAGCACGTCGCCGACACCAGCTTGAACCGCAGTCAAAGGGAGCGCCATGCATGTGTTTAATTTCTGGCAGGGTTTTTTTTTATTTATTTACTAATTTATTTATTTATTTATTTAGTTATTTTTTTTTTTTTTGCAATCCCGTAGAAAATTTGAAACGCTGTCTTGATAAATATTTTACCTCAAATCCGCAGGTAACAGTGTTTGTTTGTTACAGATTAAAACTCCTTGCCTCCAGGAAATGAGGGCACCTTATTTCATCTATTTTCATTCTTTCCTATAATTTTTTTTTTCGGGCTTTCCTTCTCTAACCCAGTAAGGTATTTACTTCAGATCTGTTTCCTGTACGGCTTTTGACGGAGGGAGTGGAGGGTGAGGAGAGAGCCTTCTGCTTTGCTGTCCTTTTCTTCTACTATCACCTTAGTAGCCCTAGGACAGATCATCTAGTGAGAACCACAAGGTTTGTTTTGGCCTGTATTTCTATGTAACTTTATGTAAATCTCCTTCGCTGTACACACACACACACACACACACACATACACACACACACACACACACACACGTTAATTAAAGAAATGCTGTTGTTCTGTCATGTATCCAGTATATTTTGTTTTGTTCTCCACAGGTAACAATTAATGTGGTGCTTTTCCCGTTCCAGTTCTCTGTGACCTCTGGTATTCTTTTAGCCTGTCTTTTTACTCTGACAGGCGATGCTACTGTTACGACGACGACGATGAGAACGAGGACGACGACGATTAGAGTCACCGCACGCACGACGGCAAAAACGTCAGTGATGATTTTTGTAAAGTTAAGCACCAGTAGCAGCAGCAGCAGCAGCAGCAGCAGCAGCAGCAGCAGAAACAACAACAGCAGCAGCAGCAGCAGCAGCAGCAGCAGCAGAAACAACAACAGCACCAGCAGCAGCAGCAGCAGCAGCAGCAGAAACAACAACAGCAGCAGCAGCAGCAGCAACAGCAGCAGCAGCAGCAGCAGCAGAAACAACAGCAGCAGCAGCAATAGCAGCAGCAGCAGCAGCAGCAGCAGCTATAGCAGCAGCAGCAGCAGCAGCAGCAGGAGCAGTAGTAGTAGTAGTAGTAGTAGTAGTAGTAGTAGTAGTAGTAGTAACAGTAGTAGTTGCTCCTTTTGTTGTTGTTGTTGTTGTGGAAGGAAGGAAAAGCAGCAATACCAACAACAGCTGCAAGATCAGCGACGGCAACAGCGGCACCAGCAGCAGCAGCAGCAGCAGCAGGAGCAGCAGCATATTTAGTGTAATAATCTCCAACAGATAAAACACGCGGTGAGAAGTAACACGAGGCATCCTGGACAAACACCTGTCCACCTCGGCCCTGCAGGAGCTAAGATAGAGAAAATGCATTTATAGTTGTTCAAGTGTCCAGCTTAGGTTACAGAGGCGTAGGTTAAGTCAGCCTGGTTGCATGGTGCACACCAGGATGCATGATATTTTTCAAAGGTTACCCAGAATTGTTGGCTACATGGAAGTGTACATGACATGACCAGTGTCATGAGGAAGAAGAAGTAAGTTGCCATACTGCTTAGTACGAAAATATATAAATTGTGATTAAAGAATTACAAAATTCATGTATTATATTGGTATATTACAGTACACTCAAACGCAACCCGCGCCTCATGTGTTTCAGATGTGGCGTTTTAAGACTACAGAAAAAAAAAGTCAAATATTCATGTAATTCTTTTTAATCAGTTGTCCAAGGCTCAAGTGTACATAAATTTATTAAATTTATTTAATTTAAAGGGTGGATGGATTTAGAAAAGGTGGAAATACTGAAAAAAATATAAATAACATTGAATGAGAAAAAAAAAAATTACGTAGTAATAAGACAGTCTTCTGCAGGAGAAGAAAAAGAAGAAGGAATAGGAGGAATAATACAGCAACATTCTCGCATGCATTGTTGAAGTTGAAGTGTGGATGTCTGAAGCAGCAGCCTTGCCTGGCACTTTCACTTTTTTTTTTTTTCCCCTCTCTAAACACAGCCCCATCACAGGTCGAACTTTGCCTGGCGCCAACGGAGATTTGACCAGTCGTAGTTTACATATATATGTTTCTTGTCCTCTGATGGCGGTGACGCTGCTGCTTCTTCCTCTGAGAGCAGTGGTGGTAGTTCTTTTTCTCTGCTTATTTTTTCTTGATTTCTTCCTCTGATGGCGGTAATGCTGCTGCTGCTGTTGCTGCTGCTGCTTCTTCCTCTGATGGCGTTGTTTCCTGTTCTTGTTCTAAGACAGTATATTTGATGGTCTGAGTTGGTAGGTGGGGAAAGTAGGAGGTGCTGCACACTCACCTCCCCTGCTCCCCAGTCATAATTCAAATCAGGTTGGTGGAAGACTGGGAAGGGTAGGGAGGTGATGCACACTCACCTCCCCTGCTCCCCAGTCATAATTCAAGTCAGGTTAGTTAGTGGAAGACTGGGAAGGGTAGGGAGGTGCTGCACACTCACCTCCCATGCTCCCCAGGTTACATTTGTAACATCTGTCAGGTTGGTTATTTTTGGAGTTGCCAGGGTCAGTCAGTCAAGCCCAGGGAAGTGCTACGCACTCACCTTGCAAAGATCAGAGGGGTGGTGGTGGTGGTAGATTTGGAGCTGGTAGGATGAGTCACATTGGTGGTGGAAGTCAAACTGGGAGACTGGGAAGGGTAGGGAGGTGCTGCACACTCACCTCCCATGCTCCCCACGGTCAGTCAATTTGGTGGTCTGTTGCCAGATTAGAGTAAGATTTGTAAGTCAGTCAGGATGGTTGTTTTTAGAGTTGCCAGGGTCAGTCAGGCTGGTGGTAGGGAAGTGCTACGCACTCACCTACCCTGGATAGGGTAAGATGTAGGGATGTAGGGATCAGAGTCACAGTGTCAGAGAGTTGCTCTTAGAAGTTGCCAGGATGAGTAAGGTCAAACTGGGAGACTGGGAAGTGTAGGGAGGTGCTGCTCACTCACCTCACATGCTCCCCAGGGCCAGTCAGTTTAGTGATTACATATCTGTAAATCAGGCAGGTTGTTTGTTTTTTTGAGCTGCCAGGGTCAGTCAGTCAGGGTCAGACAAGGGAAGTGCTACGCACTCACCTTGCAAAGATCAGAGGGGTGGTGGTGGTGGTGGTCTGTACAGTTGGAGTTGCTCTTTGGAGTTGGTAGGATGAGTCAGATTGATGGGAGACTGGGAAGGGTAGGGAGGTGCTGCACACTCACCTCCCGTGCTTCCCAGGGTCAGTCAGTATGGTGGGTCTTTAGAGTTGCCAGGATGAGTCACGGGAAGTGCTACGCACTCACCTTGCCAGGATCAGTTGCCAGGGTGGGGAGTACTGGAGTACTGGTGGTGGTCTGTACAGTTGGAGTTGCCAGAATGAGTCAGATTGTTGGTCAAAGTCAAACTGGGAGACTGGGAAGGGTAGGGAGGTGCTGCACACTCACCTCCCATGCTTCACAGGTGGGGTGGTGGTCTTTGGAGTTGTCAGGATCAGTCAGGTTGGTATTGATTTATTTTTATTATTTATTGTTGATTGCCAGACTTAGTCACTTTTATTGACGGGGGGAGTAGGGGTTTTATGGTTTTCACTTTATTTATTTTTTGTTAATTTTATTTTATTTATTTACTTTATTTTATTTTCTATTTATTTTATTTTTTTGATGTGGACTTGGAGAGAGAAGGGAAGTGCTGTGCACTCACCTCTCTTGCTCTCCCGAGGTCCGAGGTGGTAGGAAGGTTTTTATTTTTATTTTATTCATTTATTTACTTATTTGCTTTATTTATTTATTTATTTTATTTTATTTTTTTTTTTTTTTTTTTTTTTGCGTGGAAGGTTGGGAGAGAAGGGAACCTTAATTTTTATTATTATTATTTTTTTTTTTCTATCTTGCCTGGTAGGTTGGGAGAGAAGGGAAGTGCTATGCACTCACCTTCATGTTTTTTTTTTTATTTTCCTGTTAGGTGGACAGAAGGGAAGTGCTATGCACTTACCTTTATTTTTATTTATTTTTTTATTTTTTTTATTATTTTTATTTTTTATTTTTTTTTTTATTATTATTTTTTGCCTGGTAGTCCGTAGACTTGCCAGGGTTAGGTAGGTTAGGTAGGGGAGAGAAGAGAAGCGCTGTGCACTCACCTCCCTTGCTCTCCCGGGGGCGGTAAGGCGGTGCCTTCCTCCCCTGGGGAGGGGTAGGGAGGTGCTGCGCACTCACCTCCCCTCCTCCCCGTGGGCAGCTCCATCACCGTACCTGTGTGTTTGAGGCACACATGGTGATGGAGGGATGCTCTTTGAAGGTTTTTGTGAGTTCCGAGAGGGGGGGTTCGAACCTACGCGCCCCTCACTTCCCTCACGCCAAACTCCAAGTGCATCACTCTACCCACTGGGCCACGAGGGCCCTTTTTCTTTTTTTTTAAGTTGGTCTATTTCCCCATCTTCCCCATATTTTTTGTAAAGTTGGTCTATTTCCCCATCTAATTTTCACGCCAGTATGTATTAAAGAATTATGATGTGAATTAATTTCATCACGTTATTTATTTATTGTGTTTTCTATGGGATATGACCGCTGGCATCCCACACACACTGGGTTCCCAAGACTGTCACTACGCCATGAAACCCCAACGGTAAACAAGATATATGTGAACACATGATTTCCCCTCCAGTGTTCATGCAGCACCAAAAGTTCAATAAGAAAAACTGCTGCTGATTCTAAAGTGAGCGTTCATGCCCACAGTGATAATTAGATAATTGTTGACTTGTGGGAGTATGTCGTGGAGTGCAAATAGCAGTAGGTGAGATCAGAGAACTTTACAGAGGCGGGCATTCCTTCTGTCTGGAGCCGCCTCCTGGAACCCTCCCCTGTGCTGCACCACCACCACCATCACCAACAACAATAACAACAACACAACATTACACCTGTCCATCCTGCAGCACGAGAATGACTCAGCCCAGAGAACCACGGATTGCTTTATTCGTAATTCACGTCCACTCTCAACATAGACATCAATCAAATTATGTCATTGAAAAAGCTGGTGAAGCACTCACTTCTTCACACAGGCTTTACTACCTATCAGCAGGATGAAAGCTTCCGACTGGGAGGAAGGGCGGCGTCGGGAGGGATTAAGGGAGAGAGGGTAGGGGGACCAGCGGAGGCTGCAAGTGTGTTTATGCTTCATAGGTATAAAAAAAAAACAATACTGCATGAAAAAGAAGAAAGACCTGTGTTCCTCCCACCCCTGCTCCCCGCGTGAGGCGATACGTAGTGAAGTGGTACTGTTGTTGTTGTTATTAATATTATTATTATTATTATTATTATTATTATTATTATTATTATTATTATTATATATTATTATATATTATAATCATTATTACTATTATTATTACCATTATAATTATTATCATTACCGTTGCTGTTGTTGTTATTAATATTATTATTATTATTATTATTATTATTATTATTATTATTATTATTATTATGTATTATTATATATTATAATCATTATTACTATTATTATAACCATTATAATTATTATCATTACCGTCATCATCGTCACCAGCACCATCATTGTAGTGTAGCGGGTTTGTGTCCTTTTATTTCCGTGTCGTATCTTGTAAGTTGCAAGTTTTGATAGTTCAGTATTTGTAACGATGGAGACCTTGCTTTTTTATTCTTTATGCACTGCACGGTGTCATTGGCATTTACATCTATATTTTCTACTGTTTTTTTTTCTGTTACTTATGTACTGAATCTATTTGTTTTGCAGAAAAAAAGTCCAAATAGTAACAGACCAAGAGGTTCTTATAAGTTTGTTTGGGTAACTATTCTACTCTATTAGTGGTAGAGAAAGGATAGCACAGAAGAAGGGTCCTTCCATCCCCCACCCCCTATCCCTCCAGGCAAGGCTCACCTGAGAAGGGAAATGGTACCATGTTGTATAGAAATAAAAAAAACACCATGGAATGTGAGAGGAAACTAAGAAAGAGAGGAGGACTACTTCTACCACATACAATCTACATGCCAGCACGGACAGTACGGAGTGAACGTGTTCGTTATTCAGACATGAACAATGACAACCGGGAATTAGTGTCTACATACTTGTCAAGACAGGTTTTCAATGAGTGTACAGTACCTGAGTTAACGACGCTTGATGGAACACAATTCCACATATTTATGACACGATTGAAGTAAAATGTTTGGTTTCATTTGTTTGAAATCGCTTACCTATTATTTGCTATTGTTTCTTGTAATATTAGACATGTTGAGTCTTAGGAAGAATTCGGGTCTCATATTTGTGAAACCCTTAAAAGTTTAGTAAAGCAATATCAGATCCCCTCTTAGCCTGCGTTTGGATAGGGAGAATAGATCTCGTTCTTTAAGACGTTCCTTGTAGGGTTAATTGCGAAGCTTTCAAGTAATTTTCGTTACTCTACTTCATATTGTCTTTTTTTCTAATTTCTCAATATTCCTTCTGTAGTAGGATGACAAAAACTGTACATTGTATTCAAGATGAATACGTACAAGTGAGTTGTACAAGGAAAGATTTTTTATTTTTTTTTTTTTTTTTTCAGATTTGAAGGTGAAAGATCTTCTTAATGAAAACTATTAATTTATTGGCAATTTCAATGACATCGGTACAGTGTTTGCTTGGTTTAAGATCTGCTGTCACTAAAACTCCCAGATCTTTCTCAGGATCCAAACTATTGATGGGGGGATTACTTTTTATAATTTTCCAGCAGATTGCTATTTCCTATATTCAATACGTGGCATTTATCAAAATCAAAGTTATAAGCCACGTTTCACACCATTCAATGAGAGTGTATACATCATTTTGCAAAATTTGACGTTGTTTTGGTGTTAGTCTTGTTAGCAGTTTTAGTATCTGTGAATTTTGACAGTTTACTTATAATTCCTTCGTCTATGTCATTGATATATATTATGAAGAGGATCGGTCCTAAGATTGAACACTGAGGAACGCCACTACTTACATCAACCTAATTTGAAGAATTAGCGTTCATGGTGACCCCCATACCACAATATATATTGTACTGTAAAAAAAAAAAAAAAAAAAAAAAAAAAGACGAAAGAAAACAAAATAAGGAAAAAGAAAGAAGTGAAGATAAAATAAGTCAGAAGAAATAAGAAATGGAATGTTTATAGTGATTGATGTGTTGCTGATATCATGTGTGTTTTTCTCACTGAACATTAATGGCGCCGACTGAATATTTGTTGTGTTTGTGCATGTGATATTGTCTGTGTTTTGCACGATGATTGCGTTGATCAGTGAATATGTTGAAGAGATATAAGGTAACACCTAATAACTTTGAATGATTTAAAGATGAATGCGAGTGAGAAATTTTGAGTTGTAAGAAATGTAAATAATTAGTAGTTATTAATTAAAATATGAAAATGTTTGTGAGTTTTACAGTAGCATTTATAAACCAATTCCTTGCAATATCTCAGAACACGACACGTTAATTCAGTATGTCTGTCTGTCTGTCTGTCTGTCTGTCTCTTTGTCTGTCTGTCTATTTACCTAATCGATTTTCTACTTACTGAACTGTTTATCTACCCATCTATTTACATTTATATCTAATTAAATACTTATTAATTTCTTCATCTATCTATCAATCTATCTATCCATCCATCTGTCCATCTATATATCTATTTATCAGCCAGTCGATCTATTTAACCATTTACCTATCCAGCAATCTATCTATAACTCTACCTGTTCAACCAGATACCTATTCATTAATCAATTCGTCAGACCAACAACACATTTCTCTATCTGCGCCTGAACATACTCACCGATCCATCTCCCCGTTCACCGCCACTGTACCGAGATAATGCACCATCAATACACTCATATACTCGGCGGCGGCTAGGCAACGCTATTTCGACATGTTCCACTAAGCATCCCTCCAGTTCCTCCCACAGCTCCCTGCTTATAAGGGGAGACCAGGCCCTGCTAATACTACGGGACTGGAGGAGGAGGGGGAGGAAGAGGAGGGGCGTCAGTTGCAAGCATTAAGTCGGCAAAAGGAAGGATGGAACGTAAGTGAGAGAGGATGAAGGATGGTGAAGCGAGGGAAGAGAAGAAAGGAATTCCTGAAAATGGGGGAAGTTGAGAGTGAGGTGTGGTGGTTGTGGTGGTGGTGGTGGTGGTGGTGAGGGACAGGAGATTAATTAGGAATGATTAATGGTGGCGAGGGTGAGGTATGGGATAGAATCAAGGTGGAGTGGAGTGTAAGCTGTGGTGATGGTGACGGTGATGGTGATGTTGTGGTGACGAGGATGAGCTTGTGCGTGAATGATTACTGATTAGTGATGACAGGTTAATAGAGCGTCAGTTTATATTAACAGCCACTGGACATGATACATTACGGACAGCTGGTGTGCAGTGGAGGGAGCGTGTTATTATCATAGTCTCCAGATCACTTATTAGAGTCTAGAATAGATCATAAGGGTAACAATTTGGTTACAGTTTACAATACCACTTAATTTCCGCATGGTAAAGAGTGGATGGAAAAGAGAGTTAAATCAGGTTGGTTCATTTAGTTAGGAAGGTGTCTTGATACTCGTCTCTTATAGCAACTCAAGTCATACGGAGGTGAGTAAACATATATGATCAGTTCAAGTCATAACAAGTTTAGGAAGTCAGATAAAAATCAGGGAGAATTACGGAGTTTAACTGTGAAAGAGATCAAAGAGTGAAGAGGCCAGTCAACTCTCGCACTATTAAAGAGAAAACAAGGGCTGAAAGTAAGTGAAAAGCCTAGTTGTATCAGAGCGTGTGTTTCATGAGCAGGGCTGAACTGTAGCGTTTGGACTGCTTTGTATTCATGGTGAGGGGAATCACACCAGGGGCGGGATGTGATACGTTAATAGGAGTGTTTGTATGCGTAATAAAGTGACACAATAATGGATATGGAACGTGCCACATTGATTGCTTTGCATTCATTTTAAAGGGAAATCATGCCACCAGTTAAATGTAACACGTTATTTAAAATTTTTATCCATGAAAAGAAGTAGTAAGGGATTTCAAGGAAGCATTAAGTGGTAATCAGATGACACTTGATCATAAAAGTAAATTAATACCTAACTCAACGCACAGAAAAAAAAAAAAGTACTGAAATTTTAAAGAACACATGCTTCTCTCTGACGAGCATCACTCCCAAGACCTGCATTACATTCAGTCCCGAAGAATCCTCAAGAGTCCTTTTAAATTACATAAAACAATCACACTAGAGAAATGGTTCTCAACTGGTGGTCCACAGTGACTTTTTACGGTGGTCCACAGGATGCCTACTGTATTTGCTGATAAAAATTAAATGGAAAATTCAGTATGAACAATTTGATCAAAATGAATAACTACTATTATTACATTTCTATTTAAGAGAAACATTGACAGTCTAAGATGTAGCTGTTAGGTAATACTTCGAGTCACTTCTAAGTTTAATCTACAACGAATGTTCAAGATTCACGCCGCCATCCGGGACTAGGGCCTGAGAACATACTCGTACTATACGCGTCAAGGTGACGAGCCATCCTGTTCATTTCTGTCAGCTTCCACGCGGCTACACGAGTCGTCAAGTGCTGTGGACCACCGTGCCTGTGGCCACTGGCCACCGAACTGCAGTGTTGATTAGTTGTATTAAAACAAAATTGAAAGGGTCCACATTTTCTTTTTGTTTTTGTTAGTGGCCCGTGGCCTGAAAAGAGATGAAAACCACTGCACTAGAGAGTAATAACGGCATTAGGAAAAGCGTCCACTTCAAACACCCTTTTGTCTCTGCCTGTGGGCGCACAAATTACCTCAGAATGTTACGTCACAATGAATAAGACAAGTGAAAAAGCTTTCTTTCTCTTAAATTTGAATACCGTCTTTTCGGAAATATTGATTTTTTTTTATTTTACTTTGTGCAATAAGAAAGGAAAACTTGTGCAATTTTGAGAAGAGTGAAAAAATCTACAATTTACCCTAAGGAGGAGGAACAGAGAAATTACGAATTCTACCACCACCACCACCACCACATCCTCCTCCTCCTGATCCTCCTTTTTTTTTATTTTCCTTAGGAATAATGATAAAATCTCACTTCATTCTTTCCAATCAAAATGCAGCCAGTTTTTCCCACACTGCACGATGGTTTTCCCACGCCAGCACAAGCACAAGGGCGTGTCAGTTTGGCAGAAGTCATACACTGCTCTAGCTTACTTTACTAAATGGTAGTTAATCTAAATTAATTCCAAAGCGATATGTAAAGACCTGTGGGAGTGTTTCTGTTTTGGTTATCCATTGTAATCACATGTAATCCTTATTTTCTTCGTCCGCATTCTCCTGTTATTGATCAACTTTGTGATTTTAAGTACTAGAGGTCAAAGTTGCTGGGGATAACCTGTGTATGCAGACCCTAAAGGGAAGGCACACAAACCCAGTGACCGAAGCTGTGGCCTGATTGACTGCCGCCTCCCTGGAAAGCGCAACACAAGGATGCTGCACCAACCCTCAACAACCAAACTGTGCCTTCACCTGCACTACGCACACACCACATCACACAACTATCATGCATTTACACTCTCCCTCACAAACAAAAGTAGACAGACCACAACTCTTTCCCTCACTATTCTCTCAAGTTTTATGTTGTTTTTTCTATACCACGTGGTATCAGTTCCTGTATCTTGTCAGCTTTTGCTGGAGGGATTGGTGGGGAGGAACCTTCTGTACTATCCTGTATCTCCCAATAATAGTTAATGTAGAATAATTATCCAAACAGCCTCGTCAATACCTCAAGGTTTGGTCTTCCGTTGCATTCCTTTGTATTCCTCTGGAGAGAGAGAGAGAGAGAGAGAGAGAGAGAGAGAGAGAGAGAGAGAGAGAGAGAGAGAGAGAGAGAGAGAGAGAGAGAGAGAGACGAGAGAGAGAGAGAGAGAGAGAGAGAGAGAGAGAGAGAGAGAGAGAGAGAGAGAGAGAGAGAGAGAGAGAGAGAGAGAGAGAGAGAGAGAGAGAGGACATCGTTGAAAAAAAAAGTTTTGTATAAATCAAGATATGAAAAAGGAATATAAAATGGTAAGCTTTTTTTCGCCTAGGGGCACACGTAGAACACACTTGTCAAGTTAAGTGAACATAAAGTGGAAATGGTGAAGATAAACAGAATAATGGAGGAACACTGAACCTTTCACGAGAATAGAACTGTTGATATTTCTGGGATTTTTATTTATTTTTTCTAGTGTACATCATTATCCCAGACTACATCACCACAACTACATCATTCCGTCACAGAGTAAAGGGAGAGACTATAGTGGTGATGATGTCACTGTATTTATGCTCTACAACCTGCATCACTTTAACAAAGTTTAGGTGCTGTATCATTACAAACACAACTCATCACCCACAGCAGAGTACCACACTAACATCCGACATTACCTCACCCTCCTGAGCCAATAACCTGCAGGGAGTGCCACAGCCCCGCCAGGCTACATAGAATACAAGCAATCACCCTGAGAGCGCACCCCGTCACGTGGCTCACTCTAATAGAAGCTTAAAGTTTAGGGAAGCTGCCTCTGAGCGCCACATAGTCCTGGACGCCATCCAGACCACGCTACGCTACGCCTCCTCCTCCTCCCTCTCCTCCTGCTCCTCCTCCTCCTCCTCCTTGTCCCCGCCCGACCACTTGCCTACCTCTTTTACCTACAAACTGCACGCCCCACGCGGCGTATGCAAACACTAGCCCGTCGCCGTACATTTGGCCGTTTGCTCTCCTCTCGATACCCACACTGCTGCACGTCACTGAGAGAGAGAGAGAGAGAGAGAGAGAGAGAGAGAGAGAGAGAGAGAGAGAGAGAGAGAGAGAGAGAGAGAGAGAGAGAGAGAGAGAGAGAGAGAAATATTCATGGCAAAAAGTAAATTCTTTCATACAACTGCACCACATTAAGCGCCTCCAGAGTAAGACTGTATCTTACATCTGTAAGATGTATCAGATCAGTAAGATGTAAGACTGTAGCGGGGCAATAAACACGTGAAGTCTATGGAGAAGGCAGGGCGTGTTTCACTTGCTGGTCTTGCCTCTCACTTTTTTAAAATACGTTTTCTTTTTGTCTTTTCTTTTTTTTCCTTGCGTTGATTGACAAGGTGTGGAATAATAGTAAGAAAACATAATTAATAGAAAAACTGAATTGGTGTCACTCCAGCTTTTGATAATCCTGCTCTTTACTACTGCTACTACTACTACTACTACTACTACTACTACTACTACTACTACATTACTACTACTACTACTACTACTACTACTACTGCTACTACTACTACTACTACTACTGTTATTAACATTAACACCTATTACATCTCAGGAAAGCTTTTATTTTTCTCCAACCCTTTATGCTTCTTAAAAACATGGAACTGCATTTGGAAATAAAAATTCAAATAGCCAAAACACAAAAATCAATTAGATGCAAAAGATATTGGACGGCTCAACTTGAAACACTGCATTAAACAATGCAATGCATGTTTAATTTAGAGTCAGTATAAAATGGTAGTCTAACATTTGCATATAGCCACTACTTATACTCACACTCTCATATCTTCTTGGCGAATGGCAAACAGAGGAACAAAAAAATATCTTTTCAGTTGTCGCTTCCATACACACAGACAAAAAAAGAGAAAAGATAAAAAGAAAGTCAATAATAAAAAATCTAAATATGTTTCTGGAAGTGCCTCAATACTCTTAAAACAACTAGTCACAGGAAGGGGAAAAAAAACAGAAATAGACAGAGAATTCCAGAGTTTACTAATGAAGGGGATGAAAGAATGAAGAAAATGCTTGACTCCTGGACTACTGAAAGGGAACGGAATAAAAGTGAAAGTCTTGCATAGCGTCAGCGTGGGGAAGGAGAGACGCATGCTGATGGCAAATTCAGAAGAGCAGTAACCAAAGAAATAACATAACAAGACAAACTTCCCCCATTTTTTTTCCATCTTCATATACTTGTGTGCATTTTTTGTAGCATATCAGTGTATTTGCTATGGTAAGCTCAGTAGGTATGAAATGTTCTCTAGGGTATGCATTAATTCATCTATTTATTTCTTTATTTATTTATTCACTTATTTATTATCTATTTACTTCATACATTCATACATACATACTTCATACATGTATTCTACTTTTCATTACCAAATCATATTGAGAGGCACTTTTGTGACTCACTGTTTCCTTTACATTGAGAAATTACTTGTTTATTACAGTACAGCATAAAGCAAGTGTCTGCAGTGAGTCAGACACTTTGTCAAGCAGCCTTACCTTACATGCACATGGAATAACATAGGCAAGCATGACAGGCTTCACTTAAATGTAAACCTAAAAATGGAAGGACGTACACTGCGCTACAAAAACAGCTCCATCCCCGTCACTCACCGGTAAATTGTGAGTGTGTCAGGAGGAGCAGGAAAAAGCCAGTCTACATCATCTGGCTGCGAGGAAAGAAAAACGTCCCGTCACTCCTGCATCCGAGAACACAAACACAAAATCAGAGGACCGTGTTAAAACCTAAAAACAAAGAGAAGAAATAGTGTTTCTTCACCAATAACGAAACAAAGTCCGGACTGCTGTTGCTTGTGCTCCTGCTGCTGCCGTAGTGTGTGTGTGTGTGTGTGTGTGTGTGTGTGTGTGTGTGTGTGTGTGTGTGTGTGTGTGTGTGTGTGTGCAAAAGTCTTACTCGTTAGGTGTCTTTAAGGGAACTTTCTTACTACACTGTACAAAATAATTGTTGTTTTTACAGTATTTTTCCCATAAATACTGACAGGAAATAGCTGTAACCAAAGTTTACAAATCCGACTGTTGTATGTGACATGCAATTTGGTTGTGATGTCTTGAATTTCTTGGCTCAGTCCTTGTTAACATTTAACAGGCAATGTTGAGTGTGTGCCGAGACACCATAAGCCTCCATATTATCTAAATAATATTTTATCGAGATAGAATTAAATACAGATAAACACTGTAAATCAAAGCAACAGGGTGTCTGTAAATGTTGCATTTTTTCTTCGTTGCTAAGCGGTTGTCTTCAATATTATTCTTCATTAAATACTTGGAATGTAATACTTATTCATTGCTGTTATACCAATAGCCTTAAAAACATACTTTAAATGTTTTTTATTTTTTCTATATTATTTGTCATGTGCATTGTTTATTGCGACACGTGGCACTGTTACTGAAAACTTGTCATGTAGCGCCTTTGTATGTCGATGTGCATTTATCGTATACAAATATTTTCACTTAAGGTGATGATGAAAATTATTCATAATGAAATGAAAAGCTCAAACGTTCTATATAATATTTCGGTGACGCAAGGTTACTTCGACCTAGTAACTTCAGTAACCAGAAGATGGAATATTCTACTCTGGGGAGACATGCAAGGTAAGAAATATATTTTGTTATCTCAGTTCAAACATTTAGTAGTATGAAATTTTGAGGAAGTATGATGAGAAAAATAATAAAAGCATAGGAGTAGTTACATGCACATCGAGATTTCCAACTGTTGAACCACCAATTTTTCTGTTTATGAATACGAGGTGCCTGCCAAATGCCAGTACGAGACCAGTAGCTACACCTTTTTTATCCTGCACTGAGTGAGACCCAGGCCTGTACTTTCATCAAGCTTGATACTGTCAGCTTACTGCACTTCTGGGACACTAGAGGCTAAGTTGACGCTGTTGTTAAGACTGAACTATACAGCCTCAACAAAAACATCACCAAGGGCACAGCTAGCCAGTATTCTACCTACCTACCTCCTAAGGTCCTAAGGCCTAAAGGCCTTCCATCCAACAACATTCCTGGTCTCCTCTCTCGCATGTAAGTGACAATTCAATGGTTGGTTAATCTCAGCTTGTAAGCCATGTCATTATTAAGTGTGTTTATTTGTGCATGATGTATACATTTTTTTTACCTACCTAATATAAATTATGTTTATGCATGAAGTCATTGGTAAATTAAATAATTAACTAAACTCATCTGCACTCTTAGTTTGGTTAGTTTGATTATATACCTATGTTAAATTATGCTGGTTTGGCTTGGTTAGGTTAGTTAGGTCAGTCTAATTTGGTTTGGTTTGGTTATGATGGTTAGTTTCATTAGTTTGTTAGGTTGATTACCTAGGTTAAGTGGTAATCTGTTACATCCGGCTGGTGGGCACAGATGAGTGGAAGACTGATGAATGAGTGAAAATGTAGTGGAGTTTGTTCCATGAGTCCACTACCACTTTTAGAAAAAAAGTATGTTTCTTAAGTGTTGTAATAATCTCTGAATACCTGAAGGGCAAGCACAGTTAAGTACTACTGATTTTTTAGTAATTACTTTTGTGTCATGGATTCAGAGTCTTCATGTCCTCTCTGTAATCATGTATCAAGGTCAGTGAAAAATTGTGTAAATCATTGCCTGTTGCATTTAAATCAATACAGAAGAGTTATCAAATGCCCATTAAGGGATTCCAAATGGACACTTTCATCATATGCAGGGCTAAAGGCTCATATATACCAAGACCATCAAGAATGTAGGTCAAAAAGTGAAGAAAAATTGTTGATCTTAAGTCTCCATTTGAAATTACAGTGTAAAACTCTTTTGTGCCAACAAGTTTATGATAAAAATGAAGGATTTATTAAAGCATTTGAGACAGCACATTGATGATGGCACCAGGATTCAGTGCCCCTTTAATCAGTGCTCCAAAATGTTCTCAAAGACAACCACATTTAAATCACACTTAAGTAGGCATCACACATATCAAACAGTTAAGGACTTGCCAACTGAAATGGTCTACTCATCAAATTCAGACCTCTGTGATGACTTGTCACCAAGTTAGGAGATATCCAGTACAACAAGAAATGACATTTATGACTTGGAAGGGACTAGCTTATCATTTATATACATATGTAACCAAAGGAGGTGTAATATTACAACCAGGAGCAGTGTAAATAATTGTAATTTTCTTATCATTTTACCTTTGATAAAGTTATTAATTGGTTCCTTTGTGCTTAATAAACAGGAAGGGGATGTGTGGGTATTTGTTATAAAAATTATGAGAGAGAAGTATCTTGTGGTCCATAAAAATTATGTTATCATTATTATTACCTGGTCTTTTGTGGAAAAAGCTTTAGGAAGAGGAGGTAAAATATCTACTGCAGTTCTGCCACAAGCATTGATTGGTGAGAAAGGGGTGAAGATGCTAGAGACAAGTCATGAAATCCTGACCAGGTGGCTATGTTATTTTTATTTATTTATTTATTTTTAATACTTTCAGGAGAATCAAGGTTTACTACAACAAGATATATGCTGTCAATTGATGGTGTTGTTGTCACTGAGCATATTGCCACATTTACCACTGGCCTAGCTATGCTGTTGGCCTCCTATTACAACTTTAATATAAGGTACCCCATGGATTCTGCATCAACACTCGAGTTCATTCAAAGGTAATTCATATATATACATATATATATATATATATATATATATATATATATATATATATATATATATATATATATATATATATATATATATATATATATATATATATATATATATATAAACATATAGATAAATCTGTCCAGAACACCTCCAGTGTACCTCCATAGTACATTACCTTCCATCACTACAGATGTTTTGCTGGTATCAATCCCAAATGGGGGAGCAAGATAGAAGTAAAAAAAACATTGCAAAAGGCACTCTGAAGTCCATCCGAAGGTCCTGTCCCTGATTAATGGTATTGCTGATGTAGACTGGAGGAGCTAAATCCCACCAGGTAATGTTTATTACTTATGAAAACATTGCTTTATCATTATGGAGATTAATCATCATTATTTTCTTTTAAGAAATCTTGGAACACTTATATTGGGTTTTTGTTAAGTGAAAAATAAGCTTCCAGGAAGTCACATGTATTACAGTGTCTTATTTACCATTTCATTTTACCTCACAAATAATTAATTTGTTTGATTACTAATTTTATTAGAGATGCTATGAGTGTGTTATGACGGTTAGATTGCTTTAATGTGCTTGTGCCTGGAAAAAAGGGGCTGGTCATCCCTATTTGGAAACTTAGTGGGCCATCATTTATTTAATTTATTTATTACCACTGACTTCAGTAGAAATAAACAATTTGCCCTGTAGTATATACCTTACTGTTTATATGAAGTACTTGTATTGTGCGTTCAAGACTGAAGACAACAATGCAACTTTTGTATCATGTTTTCATTATCTTAACTATTGCAGATGCTGTCAGCCACTAGAGGGGAGGAAACTAGAATTGTGATACACAAGTGGATAAAACTTCTCTTCCAGTCTTGGTGATGTACTTAAATAATGCTCTTTTTTTAATGATGTGTCAATGACAATTATAATGGTAATGCTGTAAAGGTGATGTACTTAAATGCCTAGGTTCATTATATATATATATATATATATATATATATATATATATATATATATATATATATATATATATATATATATATATATATATATACATATATACATATATATATATATATATATATATATATATATATATATATATATATATATATATATATATATATATATATATATATATATATATTTTTTTTTTTTTTTTTTTTTTTTTTTTTTTTTTTTTTTTTTTCTGGAATGCTCTTAATAATGGTGTAATGATTATAAAGGTGATGATGATGATGATGTCAAGTTTTCTCCATGCAAGTATAATGATGATTATAATGGTGGTGATGATGATGATAATGCAAGTTTTCTCCATGATTGGTGATGTAAATTAAATACCTAGGTTCAAATTTTTTCTGGAATGCTTTTTTTTATTTGTGTATGTAATGATTATAATGGTGATGATGATGCTGATGATGTAAAGTTCTCTCCATGCTGGTTGATGTATAGTTAAATGCCTAGGTTCATTATGATTTTTTTTTTCTTAAATTCTCTTTTAATGAAGTGTAATGATGATGATTATGTAAAGTTCTCTCCATGCTTGGTGATGTAGTGAAATGCTTAGATTCACTGTTATTTTTATTTATTTATTTATTATTTTTTAGGAATGCTCTTTGATGAAGTGTCAAGTAATTGATTTAATTGTATAGTGTAGTTTTGTGGAAATATTTTTTGCAAGTTTGTCTAATGTATGTTTAGTTTTAAAAATGTGCTCGGGTAATTTCTCCCTTTACCTCATTTTTATTTTGAGGCCTCTTATGTAGTTCATCTTTTACATGAGAATATGAGGAAAATGTAGGTTGTCCATGCCCTAACCCGATGTGCTGTTGGATACATTGTGTTAAATAAAATCTTTCTCCTATGAATTGTCTCACCTTTATAATTTTTCCATGGGCAGTAGGACAGGATTCAAGTTCCCATGTTTATTATTACTGATGCTGTGCTTTAACTAAAAGGATGTTTTTTTTTTCTTTTTTTTTTTTATTATTATTATTATTTATTTTTTTTTTTTTTCAGCTTGGTTATCAGATTCCTTACACATATCAGTCCTTGCATTCCTTCTGTGTTTCTCTCATAAACACATACAGTTTAAATAATACCTTGCTTATTTTCCCAAGAATGTTTCAGATACTGGAAGCAGTTAACTTATTTTCATATACTTTGGTTCAGGTGAAGTGATTTCCCACCGACGTAATTAAATATTTTTGTACATAATCAGGTAGATGTGTGATATACTCAAGATCTGTTCATATAGAAAAGAATATTTAATATTCATAAAAAAAAGTCCTCAAAGTGCCCTAGTAAATATATGTTCTACTGAGTCAATTATGATTTTAGTATTTATTTACTTAAATTGTTATTAAATGTAAAAAATGTCACGAGTACTGAATAGTCGCATTTCCATCGCTCCAATATCCAGACTGTCGGTATCCAGACTCGTCATTATCCAAACAAGTGTCTGATTGGCTATCGTGACAGTAAGAGTTGCTATCTGGAGGGTAAGGGTCACTATTCAGACAGTAAGTCATTATCCGGATGTTTTACAGTCATTTATATCCCTATCCAGATGTTGCAGTCTCCGGATGGGCCTTTGGATAATAACTAGGATGGATATTGGAAAGTTTACAGCATTTTACTGCTGTAATTAAAACATTGCTGTTGATTCAGGATATAACCTCAATATATCAAATTTGCTCTTTCAAACACTGGTTTCTTCTGATATCTGCTCTTTTCTGCATACAGCAAACTTTTCAGTTTGTCATAAAAAGTTTATGTATACCACTTGCCCACTGCTCTCAGTGTGCCTTTTGTTTACATGCTGACCATCTGGAGGAAACAATATACTCCTGCCTGGCTGCCAGTCAGTCGACCTTTTGAACTGTTGCTCAGTGTATACTGAATACACTTTATTAATATGTGGTGCATGGTTCAGTTGGCCAGCAGGCATTCAGGCGTGTGATCAGCTGGCAACTGTAAACAGTAATGTGTAGTGAGAGCAGCAGCATTGCAATGTCTACCATTTGTATCTAAAGTATCAAAATTCATTGTCGTCTTGTTCTTGTTCTTCTCGACATTCTTCTTCTTTGTGTTGTTGTTCATGTTGCTAATTTGTTGTTGTTGCTCCTGCAGTTTTTTCTCTACGCTGGTGTAATCTGGTATGTTTTCTTTCTTTTATTTGATCATCATCTCTCTCTCTATAGAGAGAAAGAGAGAGAGAGAGAGAGAGAGAGAGAGAGAGAGAGAGAGAGAGAGAGAGAGAGAGAGAGAGAGAGAGAGAGAGAGAGAGAGAGAGAGAGAGAGAGAGAGAGAGAGAGAGAGAGAGAGAGAGAGAGAGAGAGAGAGAGAGAGAGAGCAAAAGAAAATATAAGGCATTACTGTGATATGAAAAAAAAAAGTTGCATTTTTACTTCTAATGAAATCAAAATATTGTTCATGAATATCAAATAAAAGAAAGAAAACATACCAGATTACACCAGCATAGAGAAAAAACTGCAGGAGCAACAACAACAAATTAGCAACATGAACAACAACACAAAGAAGAAGAATGTCGAGAAGAACAAGAACAAGACGACAATGAATAGCAGCAACAATACACAGATACGTACATACAGGCGTACATGGACATGCATAACCTTCACAGGAATGCTAACCTTGCAAGGAATGTGTTTGAGATGCAGAGAGGTAAGCACGATGAGAGTGTGATGTGAGTGCGAGGATTCTGAGAGGATGAGGCACCAAGAAAAACATTACTGTGGATGATTTATAAAAGAGGACGCAAATATGAATATGTAATTACATTATCAAATTAGTGTTTGTGTTTTTTATTTTTGATAATTTATTAATTTAATATTTTTGTATAGTATATAAATTATGCATCAATTGCAATTTTTGAATGGAATAATATACCTAAGATAATATAGTGAAGAGAACTTAAAGATCATACAAAGTGAGGTTTTGCATGAGAAGAAAATAAATAAATAATAACAATGCATGCGATGAAATGCGCAAGATTATTTGGAGACAAAAGTTTGATTTTTTTAAAAATGACAATAGGAAGTTTGACTTCACAAAAAATAGATAACTAGGTAATAGGTGTTTTAAGTTGCTTAACAACTTAAAAGACCTTCCTCCAGTGGCTGGTTCTAATTTTTGGATGCGTCACAGACGTTGTCAAATGAAGCCCGGCTGCACGTGCCACGCATAGTGTCGAGCCGCTGTGCAGGTTGCAGTGAGTGACACAATGCTATAAATGACTCTGTGTTTTCAATATGTTGAGCTTTATCTGCATTCTGATCAAGCTATCCTATTCCCGAGAGTTTTTTCACTTAAAGTAATACCGTAATATATTTCAGTACATAAGAACATAAGAACATAAGAAATAAGGAACACCACATGAAGTGGCCAGGCTTACACGTGGCAGTCCTTGTATGAAATATACCTATCTATTTCCACCTATCATCCCCATTCATAAACTTGTCTAATCTTCTCTTAAAGCTCCCTAATGTCTTAGTACAAACAACAAGATTACTGAGTCCATTCCACTCATCTCCCACTCTATTTGAGAACCTTTTTTAGAAAAATTTTCAAGCTTGAACCCGTTATTACTTGTTCTATCCTGGTTATTGATCCTAAGAATTTTGCTTACATACACCTTGTTATAACCCTTATACCACTTAAAGACTTCAATCAGGTCCCCACTTCGCCTACATCTCTCTAAAGAATGCAAATTTAACAGCTTTAATCTTGCCTCATAAGGAATGCTCCTCATCCCCTGTATCCTTTAAGTCATTCTCCTCTGTACTGATTCTAATAGACCTATATCTTTCCTGTAATGTGGGGACCAAAACTGCACAGTGTAGCCTTGACGAGATCTGACCAGCACCAAATATAACTTTAATATTACTTCAGGCCATCTTCTTTTATCACTCCTAAAAATGAATTCTAATACACTATTTGCCATTTCTGGCCTCTATGCATTGCTTTCCTAGACAGAGTTCAGAACTAACTATAACTCCTAAATCTTTCTCGTACCCTGTACCTACCAGAGTTTCGTTGTTTAAAACATTGTGTATCTACTGTGTGGGTTTCCTCTACCTACCCTAAGTACTTTGCATTTGTTGATATTAAACTGCATTTGCCATCTGTCCGTCCATTCATTCATCTTCTCTAAATCTGCCTGCAAGGTGATGCCATCCGATTCTGACCTAATTAATCTATCTTTGTGTCATCTGCAAATTTACTAACATCACTACTAATTCCGATATCCAAGTCATTGATATATATTAAAAACAACAATGACCCTAATACTGATCCCTGTGGCACCCCACTAATTACAAGGCACCACCTAGATTTAGAGCCGTTTATTACAACTCTTTGTCACCTGTCGCTTAGCCATGACCTTATACATCCTAACACCTTCCCATCTATCCCGTGTGCCCTAACCTTTCTCAGGAGCCTCTGATGGGGGTACCTTGTCAGAAGCTTTACTAAAGTCCAGATATAAGATATCATAACTATCACCATTATCTACTGCCTCGTACACTTTACTGTAAAAACTTAACAAGTTCATCAGGCAAGACTTCTCCTTTGTGAATTCATGCTGTGACTGATTTATCAAGTTATGTTTGTCTAAATGCTCCCTAATGTTCCTCGCTATTATTGACTCCAATATTTTACTCACAACTGGAGTTAAGCTGACAGGTCTATAATTAGATGCTAAAGTTTTATCTCTTTTCTTAAAGAAGGGTACTACATTAGCCTGCCTCCACATTACTGGTACCTCACCTGACTCAAATGATTTCCTAAAGAGAGAGACTAACAGCTCACTAATAACCTCTTTGCATTTCTTAAGTACTCTGGGATATATTTCATCTGGTCCTGGTGCCTTGAACTTTTTTAGCCTATCTATCTTCTGTTCCATGATCTCCTTAGTTATGGAAATATCTGCTAGCTTCTCATTCTCATCTGCTCTAAACATCTGTTCACTATTTGGCATATCCTGCATGTTTTCCTGGGTGAAGACAGTTAAAAAATACTCATTCAGAATTTTACTAAACTCCTCCCAGAACTAAGCAGCTCCCCATCTGCTGCCTTTAATAGACCTATAGTATCCTTATTAATTTCTTCCTGTATACCTGATAAAATCCCTTGGGGTTCGTCTTTGCCTGGCTGGCTACCTTTAATTCATAATTACCCTTGTTGACCTCCTGATTGTTTCAACTAATTCATTATATTATGACCTTAAAACATCTTCACCTGCCCTTAATCTCTTATATATACTTCTCTTCTGCCCTATATGATGTTTTAACCTAGCAGTCATCCATTTAGGGTTATTTTTCTGTGATCTTATTGCTCTATACGGGATGTTTGCTAACTGACATGTATGGAATTTATCTACGAAATATTTATGCAACTCATCTACATTTACTTCACCTAATCCCCCCATCTCGGCCAGTTCCATCCTCTCCACTTCTTCATCTACTCTTCTCGACCTCATCTCTCCCATTTCAGCATGACTTGACCCTCCAACATACTCATACCTATCTCCCCATCTCTCTCTCCTCCACCCCTTACAGACAAATCTTCCCTTCTCTTGTCATTCACCTTCACACCTCACCTCACCTCTCTCATCCTTCCTTATCTCTCTCAACTCTGTTCCTGACCTGACCTCACCCTGCATCCGTTGCCAGTCAACTCCTTGGAGGTATTTTTGCTTCTAAAAGTTTCTTCCATTTTAATTTGTACCTAATTTCCCAATGGTCACTATCACCTAGCTGTCCCCAACCTCTACCTATATGACTGCTTCCTCCCTGTTAGTAAGAATTATATCTAGAATACTGTTCTCCCTTGTGGGTTCTATGATTACCTACATTAAAATCCCTCTCATCCAGCATTCGAGCATCCGGCAGCTTCAAGTATCCGGCACATTTTTCCCCGAACCTTAAAATCAATAAAAAATCAATGTGTACTCATAAAATTGATAAAATTCCCGTGCAAGGCATACTTTGTCCCCTCGCCACCAGAGCGCACTGCTTCGCGCCACCCGCGGCCCACTGCACTGTTTACTCAGTGACTCAGTCCCGCGTGTGCACTGTTTATCGCCTGACACCTTCATTATGCCTAAAGTTGTAGAAAAGAGGAAGCGTGTTGTGCTTGCACTTAAGCAGAAGGTAGACATTTGTCAACAATTAGAGAGAGATGAAAGCAGACAGCAACTAATGGTGGAATATGGTGTGGGCTCATCAACTATTTATGACATTAAATCCCAAACGAAAAAGTTGTGGGATTACATGAAAGCTACCGACACCCCAAAGGCAGCGGAAAATCGTCACACACTGCAGTATCATCGTGGTGAAATGATGGACAAAGTGTTATACGAGTGGTTCAGCTTGAAAAGATCAGAAGGAGTCACAATTACAATCACAATGTGTGTTGGTGAGTGTGAGGTGACAGTACGGGTGGCGACGCGCGGCACAGCGATCAGCTGATCTTTGTTATGGTAAGATGCGTGAGTGTAGGGTGGTGACTGTGGACATAATTTCACTTCTATTCAAGTATCCGGCATGTCGGCGGTCCTGTTGATGCCGGATAACAGGGATTTTACTGTATTTAAAAAAATTTTCCTGAATTACCTTCAGAAATTCTTCTACTTCCATGTTATCCACCATCAGGCTCCAGTCGATATTCCTAAAATCAAAGTCTCCTACCACAAATACCTGACTGTACCTTCCTGCTCTATTTAATTCCTGCCACAGTGAGGTGTTAATTTCTCTTGTACTGTTCGGTGGCTTGTACACTACTCCCATTACTACTGACTGTGATCATTCCTTAATATCTACCCATATTGACTCTGTTTTGCTATCTGCATTCAATTCAATGATTAACATTTGAAAATAGCAGGCATAAGTAAAACATGTTATGAACATTTTTTTTTTAACATCTTCACAGTTCAACTCATCATTTTCTTTTTTGTTTTGTCAAGTTCTTTACAACACATCTCTGTTCTACAGTCACTGCTGAGTCTGATGGTGCCAACCAAGACTAGCTATCCCATATAAGAAGTGAGTTATGGCAAATAATTCACGCACTTTCGCGCTAGAGCTCAATCTATAGTGATGAGGTGATAGTTGCAAGAGTTGCGAGACAGAAATCTTCGCCCACATGCCTATAAATTGAAATATGCAAAATACAGCAAAGGTGAGTCTGACGAAGAAATTACATAAAATAAGATACGCCTTCAAAAGTTACCAACCAAAAAATGTTTCTGAAACTGAAATCAAAATTTTTATGTGCGGACACCAAAAGGTGGTCCTGGCCAAATCATCATTGCGCCCTCCAGGGCCAGGCGGGAGCAGTGAGGCGTAGAGATGTGTGGTAACAATAATATAAACCCCTCACTCTACTAGGGGAATAATCCCTCAAAAGATATTTAATACTTTACTAAATGATAAAGAAAACTATAAATTTTCTTTCATTCGCTGACAAGAAAAAAAAAAAAAAACGTGATGAAATTAATATTTTCAGAAATCTACAATGACGAGCCTCTAAAAAAAGGGAGACAAATAGTGTGGGCCAGCTCTTGTCATAAAGGCCCACGTCACCTTGACTTTTCAAGGTGATAATCAACATACACAGAGACAAATAAGGACACTTCATAGAACTATACAAGTTTAACTATGATTTTACTTAATAAAGCTGCAACAAAGGTTATGACGATAAAAAGTTACCTTAGGTTAGGCCGCAAATATTATGGTGGTAACGCTTCCTGGGAAATCAGTTAAAAATAATATCAATACCAATTGAACAAAGAAAATGTAAATATATTTTCTCCAGATAAGGAAATTTTTTTTCCTTTTTTATGTGGAAATCAAATTCACACTAAATATAGATTGTTACAGTAATAGTTTCCAAGGACACTTTATCATAACATGCAAAATATTATTAATCTACATAACCGTAAAATGCAGTAAAAGATAAATAAACAGATAAATTAGAAGATCTGATATTTACCTAAAAAGTACTCAAGTGAATATTCCTGTTATTGTGGAAAGTTTTTTGTAATTGCATTTTTCCTTTCTTCATTCACATATTCGTATATAAAAAAGATATATATATATATATATATATATATATATATATATATATATATATATATATATATATATATATATATATATATATATACGAAAAAAAAAAGAATGCAAAATTGACAGCTAATTGTTAGGTTTCAACTGAATCTCCAAGTAAATATTTATACCAACAAGATGACACCATTATAGAAAATATATGATTTTGTATCCTTCTTTTTTTTCTATGCATAAACTAAAATAAGCACATGAAGACTGGAATACAAAAATTATAGTTTAGAAAAAGATTCTCGGTTAATCCACAAAAGACTTTTTTTCCTGTAAGATGTTGCAATGAACATTATAGACTAAATTTACATTCTTTCTTCTTTCATATATATACCCTAGGAAGGCACAAAAATGGGAGGCAAAACAACGCTTTGGAAAAATATTTAAACTAATCCTTCAATGGATAATACTACTGACACGATACCATGGAAGCACATCTTTTCTTTCCTTCATAGATTCATAGGAAACTGACAGGAGAAAGGCTGGCAACAGTGACAGGTTTCACTTGACATGGAAAAAAAAAAGTTTAACAGCAAGTTCCAAAACAGAGTGCACATGATGTAATGAAGCAGGTACTCACTTTCCTCCTGCATGTGTTGGGAGTGTTCACCGCGGCACCACCTGCCATCCTTTCCTGAAAATATCAAAACATCCACATAAAAAAGTGATGCAGCTTGACTATTCTAAAAAGAGCTAAAAATGAACCAACATGAACAGAACCACCACAAATCCTTTACTGCATGAGTTACAATATACACATGAACAAAAAAGGAAAGAATAAATACTGAAGAAAAACACGAAATGTCATCAATAAAACATGTCAGATTCCTCCATGCAAGAACACATGGATACATGAAAAACAACACTGAAAACAGAACACACTTGAAACGCTAAAAATGTTAAATATGCACAACAGCTGCAACAAAATAAAACGAACAAACACCATTACATATATAACAAGATTAAATAACAAAATAAAAAGAAGCAAAAAATAATAAATGCAAGGCTTCCCAACATTCAGCAGTACAAACCTTAAAAAAAACAGCAAGGATATACTTATAAAATAATAAGTACCACTTCAGTCTATCCATAAAAAGTATTCACGGCACAAAACATGAAAGTCCCTTTTGAGTATCTCTGCCAAGGTGGCCTGTCTCATCTATTCTTCATTTTTATTATTGTTCAGTAATACAACACATCCGCCTTCCTCCGTTTGTGGTTCTGATAACAACAACAACAAACACTCTCTGACCACTCCTAGTTAGATACCTGCCTTTTCGTGTGGTTACTGCGAGGACACAGCATGTTACCTATAATGTCTTAAACAACAAAACAACAACAATAACAAGGGCTCCAGAGACAACAAAGATATCATAGTTGCTGTTGGTTCTGGATGTCACTGGTTCTTGGTAAGGATCTCAACAAAAGTGAACACCTGTGAGATCCACCCTACTTCATGCTTGTGCTGCTAACTCGTCTGGATGATGCAATACATTTAGTGTGATACCTTTCACTGGACCTGCCTAGTATAGTTGTGTCTACATATTTCAGTTCCTGCAGTCATCTGAATAGAAAAGCTTCACTGCAAAGCCAAGGTAGTGTTTTGCTGGCAATAACATTCCTATATATGCATTACCAAAGGCATCCTAATTTTTTTTTGTCCCACTGCTTACCAAACCAATGCCAGACACTCTTTTGATAAGGTCCCACAGGAGGCCATCTTTCCTACCACGGCAAGACTCACACAATTTTCTCATATTTTCCCTGAAAACATATTGATGGATCTCAAGATGTTAGTGTTTTCTACGATGCCTTTGCTACTTCAACACTATACATATATATAGAAAAAAACTTTAACAGCAAAACAACAAACATGACAGCATCTGCTTAGATTCTATCACCATTGCTCTCTTGAAAGCAAAAACAATTTATATGAAAAAGTGTAACTGAAAAGAGTGTAGGTTAATTAATGAATGCTTTGATATTCTAAAAAAGCTTTGCATTATAAAAGAAAAAAATTGCAGATATTCTCCTGACCAATTACTAATCTCTCTCTCTCTCTCTCTCTCTCTCTCTCTCTCATCTAAAGACCAGCTAATAAACAAATATATAAATAAATATCCCCATTAAAAGCATTTACTATGTGTAATTCAATCTCCCGTCGTGTGAGCACATGAGTAATCACACGTCTGAAGAAGGCATGCTAATGAACACCAAGCTGACGAGCCTTTTTATTTGTTACTCACATTTGAGACTAGCAAGCCCTCGGAATATTTAGGCCACTTATCGACTTTTTATGCAAATATACTTTCTATGTACGTCTCTCTCTCTCTCTCTCTCTGAAATATATCTGATGCAAATAATTTTAATGTAGCTTTAGGTGACGATGATCTTTTTAGACCTCATCCTGTAAGTGTTGAAACTGTTATCCTCACTATCAAAAACCTAAAAGAAACTAGTTCTGTAGGTTCGGATGGCATTTCAATGAGATTTATTAAGGATGCACTCTATGTTATAGCTTTTTATTTGACGTGTATCATCAATACTTCAATTGTAACAGGCATCTTTCCTACATCCTGGAAACACGCACTAGTTGTACCAAGCCTCAAAACTGGTGATGTTAATGATCCAAATAATTTTCGACCCATCTCTCTATTACCTATCATATCAAAACTATTAGAAAAAGTTGTCACTAATCAACTTATGTATTTCTTGGAATTTAGTCAATCATTGTCTAACACCCAACATGGCTTTCGTCCAAAACTGTCAACAGAGACTGCACTTACTGTTATCTCAAACAAAATATATAGCAATATGGACTCTAAGAAAATTACATTGTTAACCTTGTGTGACCTCTCTAAAGCTTTTGACAATGTCAGTCATGAGATCCTTTTAAAAAAATGTTCTGCAATAAAAATGGACATCTTCTGGTTTAAAAGTTACATTGAAAACAGAGCTCAGTCTGTCCGTCTCAATAGCACAGTATCTAATAAACTTAACGTAGCTTATGGAGTCCCACAAGGTTCAATTCTCGGACCCGTTTTATTTTCGATTTATGTAAATGACCTTAATGAGAGTATCAACGAATGTTGTCTAACACAGTATGCTGATGATACTCAGTTTCTCCACGCCGACACTCCAAATAACCTTGTAGCTCTCATCTCTAGAACGGAAGAAACTCTGCGGAATGTAAAACAGTATTTTCTTAGAAACGGGCTGATGTTAAATTCAAAGAAAACACAATGTATCTTCATTGGTAACAGACAACTTTTATCACAGATTCCTCCGAACACCATAATAGACTGTGATGGAGACTTCATTTACCCAAGCTCTCATGTTAAAAATCTTGGTGTTTTCATTGATAAATACATGCTTTTTGATGTACATATTGGTGAATTAACAAAGAAAGTCATGGGTGCATTAATGTTCATTAATAGAATAAGCCAGAACTTTGATAAATCAACAAGAATACTTGTAGTACAGTCACTAGTTCTCAGTTTAATAAATTACTGTATTGTAATATGGGGTACAACTAATGAAACTTTGCTGCACAATGTCCAGAAATTGCAAAATTTTGCAGCTAAAGTAGCTGTTGGGTGTACCAGAAAGTATGATCATGTAACCCCCTTCATAAAAGAGTTAAAGTGGTTGAAAATCAAAGAGAAGCACACCTTTGATAAATGTACAACTGTTTATAAGGCTGTCAATAACTGTTATCCAGACTGGTACCTCAAATTTCCCACAGTTAGAGAACACACCACAAGCAACACAAGACAGCTCAATAACCTTTATGTGGGTAGAGCTAGAACAGACTCTGGTGCCAGAGCCATTACGATACTTGGACCAAAGTTATGGAATACACTGCCCACCAATGTGATCAATTCTGAAAGCCTTTATGCTTTTAAGTCTAGACTTAGCGAAATTCTTTTAAATAATTATTAGTCAATGTTATCATAGCACAATTATTTTAAATGACGTTTACTAAATGTTTAATACAGAGTAGCAAAGAAATTTTGAGTCAATCTACTTTTTATTGTGTGTGTGTGTGTGTGTGTGTGTGTGTGTGTGTGTGTGTGTGTGTGTGTGTGTGTGTGTGTGTGTGTGTGTGTGTGTGTGTGTGTGTGTGTATTTTATTTGCTATTATATATTAAACATGACTACCTATGTTAACCAATCTGTAAGAATAACCATGTCTCATGGAATAATAAAGAATCTGAATCTGAAATCTGAATCTCTCTCTCTCTCTCTCTCTCTCTCTCTCTCTCTCTCTCTCTCTCTCTCTCTCTCTCTCTCTCTCTCTCATCATTTATCTCTGCATAGGAATGACTATTAAATGCCTTGACTGTTAAGGTTTGTAATGAAACCTGATATAATAATAATAGTAATAATAATAATAATAATAATAATAATAATAATAACAATAATGATAATAATAATAATAATAATAATAATAATAATAATAATAATAATAATAATGATAATAATAATAATAATGATAATAATAATAATAATAATAATAATAATAATAATAATAATAATAATAATCAAACAGTTGTAATGAAAACTCCAGTACATCTGGTTTCATAGAGTTTATACCAAGCCTCCAGTACTTCCCCTACATAAGGGCTTGATTGAGTACCTTACCCTCTCCCGGCCCTCTAGTCGTCCTTCATGGAATCCGATGCTCATAATCATATTAATTGATCTATCATATCAGCTTCGTCTCTCTCTCTCTCTCTCTCTCTCTCTCTCTCTCTCTCTCTCTCTCTCTCTCTCTCTCTCTCTCTCTCTCTTCAGAACTATCAATATACAGAATAGCAGGTTCGAAGTATTCTGTGATCGTAAGACTCGGCCTCATCAGACAGTGGGAGCGCTTTTATGTTGCTCTGCTTCCCTGCAATAATATTTAATGACAATGAGACTTTGGTTGTTAATGAATGTGCCATCAGCACGTGCAATGACTGACCGACAGACAAATACACACACACACACAAACACACACAGTATCCAAGCTGCTATCTGCTGCTATCCAAAAGCTGCTTGACTGTTTCCGTCAGCTTTACCAAATTATTTATAGCTAGGATCTTCTTTAGGGCACTCAGGAGACTACAGTCACTACACGTGACCTCTGCACTAAAGAAGGAATAACAAAGGTACATCTACCACAAATACCTATTTTATTTCTATGTTTTTTTTTTTTTCCAGCAATCTGTAAATCTGCGTGGCTGCTGCTCAAGGTGGCAAAGCATTAACAGGAGCTGAGAGTGTGGTGGGATGGATGTTTTGACAGTATCTGTCCCTTTCTCTCTCCAAGTAGATATTGTAGAGTACCTACCAAATTATCTATAAAAATAAGACGTCTACATTCTGGCACAATGAACCATGTTATTTGACACGTTTGGTGATAACGCCAGTGACAATGAGTAGCCCTGCACACTAAGGATAGTTTCCATATATTACATATGACCTAACAAATAGAGGTATCTTAGCATCACGTCAAGCCATGCATACCAACCTTACCGACACAAAACGTGATCAGGCATCGGGTTTTGTATTGTTCATTATGCCACAGTTCGCGCCACACTTTAAAGATAGTTTTCGGAGATACTGTACATTCATTGGCTGAAAAGTTCTTTATACAGTCATACAGATCAGTTACTTTCAACTTGGGTCCACTTAGACTAATATGTATGAGACTACACTTTTATTTGAAATATTTAGATGCAGGTTCTACTTTATGCTTCTGTTTATCCTACTTAGTATTAAAACAAGAGTGGGATTTCATTAAGTTTATAAAGGAACATTACTGAATGCTGTTGACGAGACAACGATGAGACAAATTCTTATTTCAGTTCTACATCACCAGTGTTTACGGCTTCACTCCAGAACAGGACTCCCTAATCTCCTCTCATCCCAAGCAAAGCCTCTTACGAGTAAATCGTTTCGTTATTGTCAATCTATTATCTGTTCTTTATATTCAAGAGAAAATATGGAAACAGTTGAATCTACTTTTCTATATCATGTCTTCTGGGTTGTGACTGATTTCTTTCTAGCGTCTGCAGCTTAAGAGTGTCAATGAAGAATAATGATGCTATTTCACTGAACTTAAAGCTTTCACTGTTAGGACTCTCCCTCTCTCTCTCTCTCTCTCTCTCTCTCTCTCTCTCTCTCTCTCTCTCTCTCTCTGTCTGAAACCATATCTTGCTCCCAAGCAGAATTCACCTTCTCTCTTTTACCCATCTTTACTATATTTCAATAAGTAAAGCTATTTCCTAAGAAGTAACATCCTAACAATCCTCCTTCAGCTTGAGTAGCAACACTAATTTTATTGCAAACCTTCCAGTTCGACTTCGCTTAGATTACCTTACTTAAGGTTTCCAGTCAAGAGATACCCTGCCATGCCTCGCCTCACCCTCCCTAACACTCTGCCAAGGCAATGATTCCCTTGGTACCATCGCCGCGTGTACCAGGATGACAGAAAAGCCGACAGTCCATAGGATACACTGCTAAGCCATGCGCAGATTAGCTCCGTTAGCGTAAGTCCGAGAAGACGAGCAATTCAACTGACCTTGGAAAACCTTGAGCTGAAGCAAGGAGGGTAAGTAGTGTGTCTAGAATATGAAGGTGGTAGTTAAGTGAGACTGAAGAGGAGGAACACAAGTCATGTTGCGATTGATGGATAAAGGCAAACAAGGGAGAGGGTCGCAAAGAGGAAGCGAGACGCAAGGCGCCTTCAGGCCAGTCACTGCTGGTGTCCCTCACCTCCCCTTCCTGCCTCGCTCCGAGGTGAAGGGGCCACTACCACCGCTGCCTCAACACTTACACTACCTTTGGGTCTCAACACTGAAATGCTTGAATGAATGGGAATGAACAAGAAATTAATGGTCACTTAGAATTGCTTATAACAAGTACATGTTACTAAGTGTTTTAAATCAATCTGTCTGTCTGCGTCTGTTTGTTTATCTCTGCCTCATATGTTCACTATAAAGTTCTGTAAGAATGAGCATCCCAATTTCTGTTGCTTTGTTGCAGTGCATATATTTGTATCAATGGTGTGTGTGTGTGTGTGTGTGTGTGTGTGTGTGTGTGTGTGTGTGTGTGTGTGTGTGTGTGTGTGTGTGTGTGTGTGTGTGTGTGTGTGTGTGTGTGTAACATTACGAGTGGAACAATATTTACGAGTATGAGTCAGTAGGTCTGTCTTCTGGTATATTTAGTAGTTTTAGGAAATCAATGACAACTACGTATTGTACCTGAAAAATGGCATACCGTAAATACGAGGCTATGAAAGAAAAAATATAGTTAGGTCACTATGTACGAGTATGCATTTTCTTCACTTACAGTAATTGTTATCACAAAAGAATATACGAGTAACGGAAGAGGCATACGTTTATATTATGCAAACATTATGCTGTATTAATATCCCAATGACTAATTCAGTTGGATTTTTGGTTAAGTACTCGCTGCAGGGCACGGTAAAATATTTATTAAAGTGCTTTACAAAAAAAATTGTGCAAATATACTCTTTAGAATGAAATATACCAGTTTCTGCCGCTATTTAAAACTACTTTGTCCATGTCTGTGTCTGCCTGCATATCCATCTGTCCCTCTGTCTATTTGTCTGTTTCTCTGTCTGCTTGCTTGCCTTCTATTTTTGCCTGCCTGCCTGTCTGCCTGCTTCTTTGCCTGCCTATCCTCTTCAAGTTAGGCTGACTATTTCCCTGTCACCCTGTCTGTCTGCCTGCTTTCTTTCTTTCTTTTTTGTATGTCCATCCACCTCTTTCCCTGCCTGTTAGTCTGTCTGCCTCCTTGCTTGCTTGTTTGCTTGCTTGCCTCCCTGCCTGTTTGTTTGACCGTCTGCCTTCCTGTCCGCTTTCTCTCTCTCTCTCTCTCTCTCTCTCTCTCTCTCTCTCTCTCTCTCTCTCTGATGATTACCTAAACAATTCAAAACATTATTTAAACCACAACTACGAAACACCAAGGTACTTGAAGGCTTGTCTGTAAGTGGTATCACGCTCCTATACAATCATGATTTGCGCAGCACACCCTCCATAGTAGGTTGGCAGGCACTTCCCACACGTTAAGGAGTCTTTCTTCATTTCACTCTCTAATTTAAACTTTATGCAAATGAAATTAAAGTTCAGGATTTAAATGATCACTTACTTTCTTCGCGCATAACAAAAATGTGCTGGACAAATATAACGAAAAATATTTACATAAAAAAAAAAAACAATAATAATATTCGAGCCACACTTCACAGTAACGAAAGCTTTCATAAATAAAGGAAGATATTGCAAAGGTCGCACTGAAATATTATTTATCACCGTACAACTACCATACCTAATTCCCGGGAGCAGACTCAAGCAGGATATAAAAAGATGAAAGACCAATAAATAGCGGTAGAGAGTCATGAGAACATGGCAATTCATCAAGGAACTCCCGAGAGAGAGAGAGAGAGGAGAGAGAGAGAGAGAGAGAGAGAGAGAGAGAGAGAGAGAGAGGAGAGAGAGAGAGAGAGAGAGAGAGAGAGAGAGAGAGAGAGAGAGAGAGAGAGAGAGAGAGAGAGAGAGAGAGAGAGAAGGATAATATGAAAAATAGGGCCCTAAGGAGGGCAGGAGGCATGCAGGCAGGAAGGAAGGAAGACAAAAACAAGTATCAATACAATAAACATAATAAATAATAATAAATAATAAACAAAAATAATGATAGGGAGATACATTACATTGCACGTGTATCTAAGAGTAAACATTACTCACAGCTCACCAGCACTCCCCGGCACACAGCTAATCCTGGCGCTAGTGAGGCTCTGAGGAGGAAAGACGCTTACTTTCCCTTGGCTTACAAATGAAAGTGTGCTCTACCGTACCTCCCATCAGGAAGCCACGCTGATGGGCTATTAAAAGATGGAGTGTGCTTTTCAGTATTTCTACTTCAGGAACACAGCCACTAGAAAAACTAATTGCTTACTGTCCAAGGCAGGTACAGAGATAGATAGATAGATAGATAGATAGATAGATAGATAGAGAGAGAGAGAGAGAGAGAGAGAGACAGAGAGAGAGAGAGAGAGAGAGAGAGAGAGAGAGAGAGAGAGAGAGAGAGAGAGAGAGAGAGAGAGAGAGAGAGAGAGAGAGAGAGAGAGAGAGAGAGAGAGAGAGAGAGAGAGAGAGAGAGGGAGGGAGGGAGGGAGGGAGGGAGGGAGGGAGGGAGGGAGGGAGGGAGGGGAGGGGAGGGAGGGGAGAGAGAGAGAGAGAGAGAGAGAGAGAGAGAGAGAGAGAGAGAGAGAGAGAGAGGAGAGAGAGAGAGAGGAGAGAGAGAGAGAGAGAGAGAGAGAGAGAGAGAGGGAGGGAGGGAGGGAGGGAGGGAGGGAGGGAGGGAGGGAGGGAGAGAGAGAGAGAGAGAGAGAGAGAGAGAGAGAGAGAGAGAGAGAGAGAGAGGAGAGAGAGAGAGAGAGAGAGAGAGAGAGAGAGAGAGAGAGAGAGAGAGAGAGAGAGAGAGAGAGAGAGAGAGAGAGAGAGAAAAAAAAAACTAATTATATATAGAAATGAAAACGAAATTAAATTGGTTAACTTCCCAGCCACAACCATCGCCGCCACCTCCACCACCACCACCACCACCACCAGCAGGTCGCCGCCACCAGCTTGAACCGCAGTCAAAGGGAGCGCCATACATGTGCTTAATTTCTGGCAGGGTTTTTTTTTTTTTTTTTTTGCAATTACCGTAGGAAACTTGAAACGCCGTCTTGATAAATATTTTACCTCAAATCCGCGGGTAACAGTGTTTGTTTGTTACAGATTAAAACTCCTTGCCTCCAGGAAATGAGGGCACCTCATTTCATCTATTTTCATTCTTTCCTATAAATTTTCCTTCGGGTTTTCCTTCTCTAACCCAGTAAGGTATTTACTTCAGATTTTGTTTCCTGTACGGCTTATGACGGAGGGGAGTGGAGGGTGAGGAGAGAGCCTTCTGCTTTGCTGTCCTTTTCTTCTACTATCACCTTAGTAGCCCTAGGACAGATCATCTCGTGAGAACCGCAAGGTTTGTTGTGGCCTGTATTTCTATGTAACTTTATGTAACTCCCTCGCTGTACACACACACACACACACACACACACACACACACACACACACACACACACACACACACACACGTTAATTAAAGAAATGCTGTTGTTCTGTCATGTATCCGGTATATTTTGTTTTGTTCTCCACAGGTAACAATTAATGTGGTGCTTTTCCCGTTCCAGTTCTCTGTGACCTCTGGTATTCTTTTAGCCTGTCTTTTTACTCTGACAGGCGATGCTACTGTTACGACGACGACGATGAGAACGAGGACGACGACGATTAGAGGCACCGCACGCACGACGACAAAAACGACAGTGATGATTTTTGTAAAGTTAAGCACTAGTAGCAGCAGCAGCAGCAGCAGCAACAGCAGCAGCAGTAGCAGCAGCAGCAGCAGCAGCAGCAGCAGCTATAGTAGCAGCAGCAGCAGCAAGCAGGAGTAGTAGTAGTAGTAGTAGTAGTAGTAGTAGTAGTAGTAGTAGTAGTAGTAGTAGTAGTAGTAGTAGTAGTAGTAGTAGTAACAGTAGTAGTTGCTCCTTTTGTTGTTGTTGTTGTTGTGGAAGGAAGGAAAAGCAGCAATACCAACAACAGCAGCAAGATCAGCGACGGCAACAGCAGCACCAGCAGCAGCAGCAGCAGCAGGAGCAGCAGCATATTTAGTGTAATAATCTCCAACAGATAAAACACGCGGTGAGAAGTAACACGAGGCATCCTGGACAAACACCTGTCCACCTCGGCCCTGCAGGAGCTAAGATAGAGAAAATGCATTTATAGTTGTTCAAGTGTCCAGCTTAGGTTACAGAGGCGTAGGTTAAGTCAGCCTGGTTGCATGGTGCACACCAGGATGCATGATATTTTTCAAAGGTTACCCAGAATTGTTGGCTACATGGAAGTGTACATGACATGACCAGTGTCATGAGGAAGAAGAAGTAAG
This sequence comes from Scylla paramamosain, assembly GCF_035594125.1. NCBI lineage: Eukaryota > Metazoa > Arthropoda > Malacostraca > Decapoda > Portunidae > Scylla > Scylla paramamosain. The sequence continues at coordinate 11,596,517 of NC_087156.1, forward strand.
TTGCCATACTGCTTAGTATGAAAAGATATAAATTGTGATTAAAGTATTACAAATTCATGTATTATATTGGTATATTACAGTACACTCAAACGCAACCCGCGCCTCATGTGTTTGAGATGTGGCGTTTTAAGACCAAAGAAAAAAAGTCAAATATTCATGTAATTCTTTTGTAATCAGTTGTCCAAGGCTCAAGTGGACAAAAATTTATTAAATTTATTTAATTTAAAGGATGGATGGATTTAGAAAAGGTGGAAATACTGAAAAAAAGAAATAAATAGAATAACATTCAATAAATTATGAGAAAAAAAATTACGTAGTAATAAGACAGTCTTCTGCAGGAGAAGAAAAAGAAGAAGGAATAGGAGGAATAATACAGCAACATTCTCGCATGCATTGTTGAAGTTGAAGTGTGGATGTCTGAAGCAGCAGCTTTGCCTGGCACTTTCACAGTCAGTCCCCTAACTGACTCCCCTGAGTTAGCGTAGTTTCCTTTCAAGGAATTCTTTTTTTTCTCTCTTTCTCTCTAAACACAGCCTATCACAGGTCGAACTTTGCCTGGCGCCAACGGAGATTTGACCAGTCGTAGTTTACATATATATATTTCTTCCTCTGATGGCGGTGACGCTGCTGCTTCTTCCTCTGAGAGCAGTGGTGGTAGTTCTTTTTCTCTGCTTCTTTTTCTTGATTTCTTCCTCTGATGGCAGTAATGCTGCTGCTGCTGCTGCTGCTGCTGCTGCTGCTGCTTCTTCTTCCTCTGATGGCGTTGCTTCCTCTTCTTGTTCTAAGACAGTCAGTTTGATGGTCTGAGTTGGTAGGTGGTAGGGTAGACAGAGTGGAGAAAGTAGGAGGTGCTGCACACTCACCTCCCCTGCTCCCCAGTCATAATTCAAGTCAGGTTGGTGGAAGACTGGGGAGGGGTAGGGAGGTGCTGCACACTCACCTCCCCTGCTCCCCAGTCATAATTCAAGTCAAGTTGGTGGAAGACTGGGAAGGGTAGGGAGGTGCTGCACACTCACCTCCCATGCTCCCCAGATTACATTTGTAACATCTGTCAGGTTGGTTATTTTTGGAGTTGCCAGGGTCAGTCAGTCAAGCCCAGGGAAGTGCTACGCACTCACCTTGCCAAGATCAGAGGGGTGGTGGTGGTGGTAGATTTGGAGCTGGTAGGATGAGTCACATTGGTGGTGGAAGTCAAACTGGGAGACTGGGAAGGGTAGGGAGGTGCTGCACACTCACCTCCCATGCTCCCCACGGTCAGTCAATTTGGTGGTCTGTTGCCAGATTAGAGTAAGATTTGTAAGTCAGTCAGGATGGCTGTTTTTAGAGTTGCCAGGGTCAGTCAGGCTGGTGGTAGGGAAGTGCTACGCACTCACCTACCCTGGACAGGGTAAGATGTAGGGATGTAGGGATCAGAGTCACAGTGTCAGAGAGTTGCTCTTAGAAGTTGCCAGGATGAGTAAGGTCAAACTGGGAGACTGGGAAGTGTAGGGAGGTGCTGCACACTCACCTCACATGCTCCCCAGGGCCAGTCAGTTTGGTGATTACATATCTGTAAATCAGGCAGGTTGTTTGTTTTTTTGAGCTGCCAGGGTCAGTCAGTCAGGGTCAGACAAGGGAAGTGCTACGCACTCACCTTGCCGAGATCAGAGGGGGTGGTGGTGGTGGTGGTCTGTACAGTTGGAGTTGCTCTTTGGAGTTGGTAGGATGAGTCAGATTGATGGGAGACTGGGAAGGGTAGGGAGGTGCTGCACACTCACCTCCCGTGCTTCCCAGGGTCAGTCAGTATGGTGGGTCTTTAGAGTTGCCAGGATGAGTCACAGGAAGTGCTACGCACTCACCTTGCCAGGATCAGTTGCCAGGGTGGGGAGTACTGGAGTACTGGTGGTGGTCTGTACAGTTGGAGTTGCTAGAATGAGTCAGATTGTTGGTCAAAGTCAAACTGGGAGACTGGGAAGGGTAGGGAGGTGCTGCACACTCACCTCCCGTGCTTCACAGGTGGGGTGGTGGTCTTTGGAGTTGTCAGGATCAGTCAGGTTGGTATTGATTTATTTTTATTATTTATTGTTGATTGCCAGACTGTCACTTTTATTGACGGGGGGAATTAGGAGTTTTTTGGTTTTTACTTTATTTATTTTTTGTTAATTTAATTTTATTTATTTATTTTATTTTATTTTCTATTTTTTTTTTTTTTCTTTATACCTATATATATTTTAATCTTTTTGGTGTGTTAGTCCGTAGACTTGGGGAGAGAAGGGAAGTGCTGTGCACTCACCTCTCTTGCTCTCCCGAGGTCCGAGGTGGTAGGGTGGTTTTTATTTTTATTTTATTCATTTATTTACTTATTTGCTTTATTTATTTATTTTATTTTATTTTATTTCATTTATTTATTTATTTATCTAATTTTTTTTTTTGCGTGGAAGGTTGGGAGAGAAGGGAACTGCTATGAACTCACCTTAATTTTTATTATTATTATTTTTTTTTTTCCTATCTTTTGCCTGGTAGGTTGGGAGAGAAGGGAAGTGCTATGCACTCACCTTTATGTTTTTTTTTATTTATTTTTTCCTGTTAGGTGTAGAGAAGGGAAGTGCTATGCACTTACCTTTATTTTTATTTTTATTTTTTTTTTTTATTTTGTTTTTTTTTTGTTTTTATTATTTTTTGCCTGGTAGTCCGTAGACTTGCCAGGGTTAGGTAGGGGAGAGAAGGGAAGCGCTGTGCACTCACCTCCCTTGCTCTCCCGGGGGCGGTAAGGCGGTGCCTTCCTCCCCTGGGGAGGGGTAGGGAGGTGCTGCGCACTCACCTCCCTCCTCCCCGTGGGCAGCTCCATCACCGTACCTGTGTGTTTGAGGCACACATGGTGATGGAGGGATGCTCTTTGAAGGTTTTTGTGAGTTCCGAGAGGGGGGTTCGAACCTACGCGCCCCTCACTTCCCTCACGCCAAACTCCAAGTGCATCACTCTACCCACTGGGCCACGAGAGCCCTTTTTCTTTTTTTTAAAGTTGGTCTATTTCCCCATCTTCCCCATCTTTTTTGTAAAGTTGGTCTATTTCCCCATCTAATGTTCACGCCAGTATGTATTAAAGAATTATGATGTGAAATAATTTCATTACGTTATTTATTTATTTCATTTTCTATGGGATATGACCGCTGGCATCCCACACACACTGGGTTCCCAAGACTGTCACTACGCCATGAAACCCCAACGGTAAACAAGATATATTTGAACACATGATTTCCCCTCCAGTGTTCATGCAGCACCAAAAGTTCAATAAGAAAAACTGCTGCTGATTCTAAAGTGAGCGTTCATGCCCACAGTGATAATTAGATAATTGTTGACTTGTGGGAGTATGTCGTGGAGTGCAAATAGCAGTAGGTGAGATCAGAGAACTTTACAGAGGCGGGCATTCCTTGTGTCTGGAGTCGCCTCCTGGAACCCTCCCCTGTGCTGCACCACCACCACCATCACCAACAACAATAACAACAACACAACATTACACCTGTCCCATCCTGCAGCACGAGAATGACTCAGCCCAGAGAACCACGGATTGCTTTATTCGTAATTCACGTCCACTCTCAACATAGACATCAATCAAATTGTCATTGAAAAAGCTGGTGAAGCACTCACTTCTTCACACAGGCTTTACTACCTCTCAGCAGGATAAAAGCCTGGGAGGAACTGGGAGGAAGGGCGGCGTCGGGAGGGATTAAGAGAGAGAGGGTAGGGGGACCAGCGGAGGCTGCAAGTGTGTTTATGCTTCATAGGTATAAAAAAAAGAATACTGCATGAAAAAGAAGAAAGACCTGTGCCCCTCCCACCCCTGCTCCCCGCGTGAGACGATACGTAGTGAAGTGGTACTGTTGTTGTTGTTGTTGTTATTATTATTATTATTATTATTATTATTATTATTATTATTATTATTATTATTATTATATATTATTATATATTATAATCATTATTACTATTATTATTACCATTATAAATATCATCATTACCGTCATCATCGTCAGCAGCACCATCATTGTAGTGTAGCGGGTTTGTGTCCTTTTATTTCCGTGTGGCATCTTGTAAGTTGTAAGTTTTGATAGTTCAGTATTTGTAACGATGGAGACCTTGTTTTTTTCTTTATTTTTTTAAGCAATGCACGGTGTCATTGGCATTTACATCTATATTTTCTACTGTTTTTTTTTCTCTCTTACTTATGTACAGAATCTATTTGTTTTGCAGAAAAAAAAAAAGTCCAAACAACAACAGACCAAGAGGTTCTTACAAGTCTGTTTGGGTGACTGTTTAGGTGGTGTTTGGGTATTCTACTCTATTAGTGGTAGGCAAAGGATAGCACAGAAGAAGGGTCCTTCCATCCCCCACTCCCTATCCCTCCAGGCAAGGCTCACCTGAGAAAGGAAATGGTACCATGTTGTATAGAAATAAAAAACAACATGGAATGTGAGAGGAAACTAAGAAAGAGAGGAGGACTACTTCTACCACATACAATCTACATGCCAGCACGGACAGTACGGAGTGAACGTGTTCGTTATTCAGACATGAACAATGACAACCGGGAATTAGTGTCTACATACTTGTCAAGACAGGTTTTCAATGAGTGTACAGTACCTGAGTTAACGACGCTTGATGGAACACAATTCCACATATTTATGACACGATTGAATTAAATGTTTGGCTTCATTTGTTTGAAATCGCTTACCTATTATTTGCTATTGTTTCTTGTAACATTAGACATGTTGAGTCTTAGGAAGAATTCGGGTCTCATATTTGTGAAACCCTTAAAAGTTTGGTAAAGCAATATCAGATCCCCTCTTAGCCTGCGTTTGGATAGGGAGAATAGATCTCGTTCTTTAAGACATTCCTTGTAGGGTTAATTGCGAAGCTTTCAAGTAATTTTCGTTACTCTACTTCATATTGTCTTTTTTTTTCTAATTTCTCAATATTCCTTCTGTAGTAGGATGACAAAAACTGTACATTGTATTCAAGATGAATACGTACAAGTGAGTTGTACATGGCCAGATTTTTTATTTATTTATTTTTTTCAGATTTAAAGGTAAAAGATCTTCTTAATGAAAACTATTAATTTATTGGCAATTTCAATGACATCGGTACAGTGTTTGCTTGGTTTAAGATCTGCTGTCACTAAAACTCCCAGATCTTTCTCAGGATCCAAACTATTGATGGGGGATTACTTTTTATAATTTTCCAGCAGATTGCTATTTCCTGTATTTAATACGTGGCATTTATCAAAATCAAAGTTATAAGCCACGTTTCACACCATTCAATGAGAGTGTATACATCATTTTGCAAAATTTGACGTTGGTTTGGTGTCAGTCTTGTTAGCAGTTTTAGTATCTGTCAATTTTGACAGTTTACTTCTGATTCCTTCGTCTATGTCATTGATATATGTTATGAAGAGGATCGGTCCTAAGATTGAACACTGAGGAACGCCACTACTTACATCAACCTAATTTGAAGAATTAGCGTTCATGGTGACCCCCATACCACAATATATATTGTACTGTAAAAAAAAAAAAAAAAAAAAAAAAAAGAAAACACGAAAGAAAACAAAATAAGGAAAAAGAAAGAAGTGAAGCTAAAATAAGTCAGAAGAAATAAGAAATGGAATGTTTATAGTGATTGATGTGTTGCTGATATCATGTGTGTTTTTCTCACTGAACATTAATGGCGCCGACTGAATATTTGTTGTGTTTGTGCATGTGATATTGTCTGTGTTTTGCACGATGATTGCGTTGATCAGTGAATATGTTGAAGATATAAGGTAACACCTAATAACTTTGAATGATTTAAAGATGAATGCGAGTGAGAAATTTTGAGTTGTAAGAAATGTAAATAATTAGTAGTTATTAATTAAAATATGAAAATGTTTGTGAGTTTTACAGTAGCATTTATGAACCAATTCCTTGCAATATCTCAGAACACGACACGTTAATTCAGTATGTCTGTCTGTCTATCTGTCTCTCTCTCTGTCTGTCTGTCTATTTACCTAATCCATTTTCTACTTACTGAACTGTTTATCTACCCATCTATTTATATTTATATCTAATTAAATACTTATTAATTTATTCATCTATCTATCAATCTATCTATCCATCCATCTGTCCATCTATATATCTATTTATCAGCCAGTCGATCTATTTAACCATTTACCTATCCAGCCATCTATCTATAACTCTACCTGTTCAACCAGATACCTATTCATTAATCAATTCGTCAGACCAACAACACATTTCTCTATCTGCGCCTGAACATACTCACCGATCCATCTCCCCGTTCACCGCCACTGTACCGAGATAATGCACCCTCAATACACTCCTATACTCGGCGGCGGCTAGGCAACGCTATTTCGACATGTTCCACTAAGCATCCCTCCAGTTCCTCCCACAGCTCCCTGCTTATAAGGGGAGACCAGGCCCTGCTAATACTACGAGACGGGAGGAGGAGGGGGATGAAGAGGAGGGGCGTCTGTTGCAAGCATTATGTCGGCAAAAGGAAGGATGGAACATAAGGGAGAGAGGATGAAGGATGGTGGAGCGAGGGAAGAGAAGAAAGGAATTCCTGAAAATGGGAGAAGTTGAGAATGAGGTGTGATGTTGTTGTTGTTGTTGTTGTTGTTGTTGTTGTTGTTGTTGTTGTTGTTGTTGTTGTTGTTGTTGTTGTTGTTGGTGGTGGTGGTGGTGGTGGTGGTGGTGGTGGTGGTGAGGGACAGGAGATTAATTAGGAATGATTAGTGGTGGCGGGGGTGAGGTATGGGACAAAATCATGGTGGAGTGGAGTGTAAGCTGTGGTGATGGTGACGGTGATGGTGATGTTGTGGTGACGAGGATGAGCTTGTGCGTGAATGATTACTGATTAGTGATGACAGGTTAATAGAGCGTCAGTTTATATTAACAGCCACTGGACATGATACATTACGGACAGCTGGTGTGCAGTGGAGGGAGCGTGTTATTATCATAGTCTCCAGATCACTTATTAGAGTCTAGAATAGATCATAAGGGTAACAATTTGGTTACAGTTTAGAATACCACTTAATTTCCGCATGGTAAAGAGTGGATGGAAAAGAGAGTTAAATCAGGTTGGTTCATTTAGTTAGGAAGGTGTCTTGATACTCGTCGCTTATAGCAACTCAAGTCATACGGAGGTGAGTAAACATATATGATGAGTTCAAGTCATAACAAGTTTGGGAAGTTAGATAAAAATCAGGGAGAATTACGGAGTTTAACTGTAAAAGGGATCAAAGAGTGAAGAGGCCAGTCAACTCTCGCACTATTAAAGAGAAAACAAGGGCTGAAAGTATGTGAAAAGCCTAGTTGTATCAGAGCGTGTGTTTCATGAGCAGGGCTGAACTGTAGCGTTTGGATTGCTTTGTATTCATGGTGAGGGGAATCACACCAGGGGAGGGATGTGATACGTTAATAGGAGTGTTTGTATGCGTAATAAAGTGACACAGTAATGGATATGGAACGTGCCACATTGATTGCTTTGCATTCATTTTAAAGGGAAATCATGCCACCAATGAAATGTAACACGTTATTTGGAATTTTTATCCATGAAAAGAACCGTAGTAAGGCAGTTCAAGGAAGCATTAAGTGGTAGTCAGATGACACTTGATCATAAAAGTAAATGAATACTTAACTCAACGCACAAAAAAAAAAAGTACTGAAATTTTAAAGAACACATGCTTCTCTCTAACGAGCATCACTCGCAAGACCTGCATTACATTCAGTCCCCTAACCTAACCTAACCTAACCTGCATTACATTCAGTCCCAGTAACCTAACCTAACCTAACCTAACCTAACCTAACCTAACCTCAAGAGCCCTTTTAAAATTATTTGACCTTTCCACATGAAACAGTCACACTGGAGAAATGGTTCTCAACTGGTGGTCCACAGTGACTCTTTAGGGTGGTCCACAGGATGCCTACTGTATTTGCTGATAAAAATTAAATGGAACATTCAGTATGAAGAATTTGATCAAAATGAATAACTACTATTATTACATTTCTATTTAAGAGAACCATTGACAGTCTAAGTTGTAGCTGTTAGGTAATACTTCGAGTCACTTCTAAGTTTAATCTACAACGAATGTTCAAGATTCACGCCGCCATCCGGGACCAGGGCCTGAGAACATACTTGTACTATACGCATCAAGGTGACGAGCCATCCTGTTAATTTCTGTCAGCTTCCACGCGGCTACACGAGTCGTCAAGCACTGTGGACCACCGTGCCTGTGGCCACTGGCCACCGAACTGCAGTGTTGATTAGTTGTATTAAACCAAAATTTAAAGGGTCCAAATTTTCTTTTTGTTTTAGTTAGTGGCCCGTGGCCTGAAAAGAGATGAAAACCACTGCAATAGAGAGTAATAACGGCATTAGCAAAAGCGTCCACTTCAAACACCCTTTTGTCTCTGCCTGTGGGCGCACAAATTACCTCAATGTTACGTCACAATGAATAAGACAAGTGAAAAAGCTTTCTTTCTCTTAAATTTGAATACCGTCTTTTCGGAAATATTGATTTTTTTATTTTATTTTGTGCAATAAGAAAGAAAAACTTGTGCAATTTTCAGAAGAGTGAAAAAATCTACAATTCACCCTAAGGAGGAGGAACAGAAAAATTATGAACTCTACCACCACCACCACCACCACCACGTCCACCACCACATCCTCCTCCTCCTGATCCTCCTTTTTTATTTTGCTTAGGAATAATGATAAAATCTCACTTCATTCTTTCCAATCAAAATGCAGCCAGTTTTTCCCACACTGCACGATGGTTTTCCCACGCCGGCACAAGCACAAGGGCGTGTCAGTTTGGCAGAAGTCATACACTGCTCCAGCTTACTTTACTAAATGGAAGTTAATCTACATTAATTCCAAAGCGATATGTAAAGACCTGTGGGAGTGTTTCTGTTTTGATTATCCATTGTAATCACATGTAATCCTCATTTTCTTCGTCCGCATTCTCCTGTTATTGATCAACTTTGTGATTTTAAGTACTAGAGGTCAAAGATGCAGGGGATAACCTGTGTATGCAGCCTCTAAAGGGAAAGTACACAAACCCAGTGACCGAAGCTGTGGCCTGATTGACTGCCGCCTCCCTGGAAAGCGCAACGCAAGGATGCTGCACCACCCCTCAACAACCAAACTGTGCCTTCACCTGCGCTACGCACACACCACATCACACAACTATCATGCATTTACACTCTCCCTCACAAACAAAAGTAGACAGACCACAACTCTTTCCTTCACTATTCTCTCAAGTTCTATGTGGTTTTTCTATACCACGTGGTATCAATTCCTGTATCTTGTCAGCTTCTGCTGGAGGGATTGGTGGGGAGGAACCTTCTGTACTATCCTGTATCTCCCAATAATAGTTAATATAGAATAATTATCCAAACAGCCTCGTCAATACCTCAAGATTTGGTCTTCCAGTGCATTCCTTTGTATTCCTTTGTATTCTTTCCTCCTCCTCCTCCTCCTCCTCCTCCTCCTCCTCCTCCTCCTCCTCCTCCTCCTCCTCCTGCTGCTGCTGCTGCTGCTGCAGTAAGTGATGCCTCATGAATAACACGTGAATATGTTCTTAAACCACTCAGTGACATCATAATTCTAGCTAAGACAGAGAGAGAGAGAGAGAGAGAGAGAGAGAGAGAGAGAGAGAGAGAGAGAGAGAGAGAGAGAGAGAGAGAGAGAGAGAGAGAGAGAGAGAGAGAGAGAGAGAGAGAGAGAGAGAGAGAGAGAGAGAGAGAGAGAGAGAGAGAGAGAGAGAGAGAGAGAGAGAGAGAGAGAGAGAGAGAGCGTTCTAGGCCAGAGAGCCACATCAGTCCCCTTCCCCCCACCCCCACACCCCAGCAACACACCTTAAGCAACCATTCTGTAGACGCATCACGGGATCATTTTTAAGAGCAATACTGGATGACCATTAGGGGAGCCACACTCCACGGCCACACGCGGGTCTGTCAGGAGGAAGGGGGCGGGCAAGAGGGGCAGGCGGACCATACCAGCGTGTAGGGTCAAAACATATCACGGCAAAAAGGAGATAGAGGAAGTGAGGCTATGTTTTAATCCTATACATTATTAAAGACAAAAAAAATATGGTCTATATGAATGAAAATATGGAAAAGAACTTAGATTTTTTCCTTTCTACAGACAAATTAAAAGGAGACGGAGGAGGTGAGGCTAAAGTTTACCCCTATTTATTGTTAAAAATTGTTCTCTGTGTGAGGATATGAAAAAGGAATATAACAACAGTATGATATTTTTTTCTTTTCCTTTCTGGACAAACTTGCTTGTAGCTAGAAACATATAATAACAAAAAGAAGGCAGACAAAAAAGAGAATAGTGTTTTACAGAGTAAATCGTTAAAAAAAAAAAAAAAGGTTTTGTATAAATCAAGATATGAAAAAGCAGTATTAAATGGTACTTTTTTTTTCGCCTAGGGACACACGTGGAACACACTTGTCAAGTTAAATGAACATAAAGTGGAAATGCTGAAGATAAACAAAATAATGGAGGAACACTGAACCTTTCACGAGAATGGAACTGTTGATATTACTGGGATTTTTATTTATTTTTTCTAGTGTACATCATTATCCCAGACTACATCACCACAACTACATCATTCCATCACAGCGTAAAGGGAGAGACTATAGTGGTGATGATGTCACTGTATTTATGCTCTACAAGCTGCATCACTTTAACAAACTTTAGGCGCTGTATCATTACAAACACAACTCATCACCCACAGCAGAGTACCACACTAACATCCGACATTACCTCACCCTCCTGAGCCAATAACCTGCAGGGAGTGCCACAGCCCCGCCAGGCTACATAGAATACAAGCAATCACCCTGAGAGCGCACCCCGTCACGTGGCTCACTCTAATAGAAGCTTACAGTGTAGGGAAGCTGCCTCTGAGCGTCACATAATCCTGCACGCCATCCAGACCACGTTACGCTATGCCTCCTCCTCCTCCTGCTCCTACTCCTCCTCCTCCTTGTCCCCGCCCGACCACTTGCCTTCCTCTTTTAAATACAACCTGCACGCCCCACGCAGGGCATGGAAACACTAGCCCTTCGCCGTACATTTGGCCGTTTGCTCTGCTCTCAACACCCACACTGCTGCACGTCACCGAGAGAGAGAGAGAGAGAGAGAGAGAGAGAGAGAGAGAGAGAGAGAGAGAGAGAGAGAGAGAGAGAGAGAGAGAGAGAGAGAGAGAGAGAGAGAGAGAGAGAGAGAGAGAGAGAAATATTCATGGCAAAAAGTAAATTCTTTCATACAAATGCACCACATTAAGCGCCTCCAGCGTAAGACTGTATAATTATCAGGCAGGAAGCGCGGCAGTAAACACGTGAAGTCTATGGAGAAGCCAGGGCGTGTTTCACTTGCTGGTCTTGCCTCTCACTTTTTAATATGTTTTCTTTTTTTTCTTTTCTTTTTTTTTTCTTGCATGGATTGACAAGGTGTGGAATGATAGCAAGAAAACATAAGTAATAGAAAAACTGAATTGGTGTCACTCCAGCTGCTAATCCTGCTCTTTACTACTACTACTACCACTACTACAACTACTAGTACTACTGTTATTAACATTAACACCTATTACGACTCAAGAAAGCTTTATTTTTCTCCAACCCTTTATGCTTCTTAAAATTATGGAACTGCGTTTGGAAATAAAAAATCAAATAGCCAAACACAAAAATCAATTACATGCAAAACAAATTGTACAGCTGAACTTGAAACACTGGAGTAAACAATGCAATACATGTTTAATTTAGAGTCAGTATAAAATGGTATTCTAACATTTGCATATAGCCACTACTTATACTCCCACTCTCATATCTTCTTGGCGAATGGCAAACAGAGGAACAAAAAAATATCTTTTCAGTTGCCGCTTCCATACATACAGACAAAAAAAAAAGAAAAAAAAGTCACTAATAAAAAATCTAAATATGTTTCTGGAAGTGCCTCAATACTCTTAAAACAACTAGTCACAGGAAGGGGAAAAAACAGAAACAGGAAGAGAAATCCAGAGTTTACCAATGAAGGGGATGAAAGAATGAAGATATTGCTTAACTCCTGGACTACTGAAAGGGAACGGAATAAAGGTGAAAGTCTTGTGTAGCGTCAGCGTGGGGAAGGAGACACGCATGCTGATGGCAAATTCAGAAGAGCAGTAACCATAGAAATAACAACACAAGACAGACTTCCCCCATTTTTTTCCATCTTCATATACTTGTGTGCATTTTTTGTAGCATATCAGTGTATTTGCTATGGTAAGCTCAGTAGGTATGAAATGTTCTCTAGGGTATGCATTAATTCATCCATTTATTTATTTATTTATTTATTCACTTATTTATTATCTATTTATTTCATATTCTACTTTTCATAACCACATTGTATTGAGAGGCACTTTTGTGACTCGCTTTTTCCTTTACATTGAGAAATTACTTGTTTATTACAGTACAGCATAAAGCAAGTGTCTACAGTGAGTCAGACACTTTGTCAAGCAGCCTTACCTTACATGCACATGGAATAACATAGGCAAACATGACAAGCTTCACTTAAATATAAACCTAAAAATGGAAGGACATACACTGTGCTACAAAAACAGCTCCGTCCCCGTCACTCACCGGTAAATTGTGAGTGTGTCAGGAGGAGCAGGAAAAAGCCAGTCCACGTCGTCTGGCCGTGAGGAAGGAAAAAGGTCCCACCACTGCTGCATCCGACAACACAAACACAAAATCAGAGAACTGTGTTAAAACCTAAAAGCAAAGAGAAAAAAAATAGTGTTTCTTCACCAATAATGAAACAAAGTCCGGGATGCTGTTGCTTCTGCTCCTGCAGCTGCCATATTGTGTGTGTGTGTGTGTGTGTGTGTGTGTGTGTGTGTGTGTGTGTGTGTGTGTGTGTGTGTGTGTGTGTGTGTGTGTGCAAAAGTCTTACTCCTTAGGTGTCTTTAAGGGAACTTCCTTACTACACTGTAAAAAATAACTGTTGTTTTTACAGTATTTTTCCCATAAATACTAACAGGAAATAACTGTAACCAAGATTTACAAATCCAACTATTGTATGTGACATGAATCTTGGTTGTGATGTCTTGAATTTCTTGGCTCAGTCCTTGTTAACATTTAATAGGCAATGTTGAGTGTGTGCCGAGACACCATAAGCCTCCATATTATGTAAATAATATTTTATCAAGATAGAATTAAATACAGATAAGCACTGTAAATCGAAGCAACAGGGTGTCTGTAAATGTAGGATTTTTTTCTTCGTTGCTAAGCAGTTGTCTTCGATGTTATTCTTCATGAAATACTTGAAATGTAATACTTATTCATTGCTGTTATACAAATAGCCTTAAAAACATGCTTTAAATGTTTTTTTTTCTTTATTATTTGTCATGTGTATTGTTTATTGCGACACGTGGCACTGTTACTGAAAACTTGTCATGTAGCGCCTTTGTATGTCGATGTGCATTTATCATATACAAATATTTTTACCTAAGGTGATGATGAAAATTATTCATAATGAAATGAATAGCTCAAACGTTCTATATAATATTTCAGTGACGCAAGGTTACTTCAACCTAGTAACTTCAGTAACCAGAAGATGGAATATTCTACTCTGGGGAGACATACAAGGTAAGAAATATATTTTGTTATCTCAGTTGAAACATTTAGTAGTATGAAATTTTGAGGAAGTATGATGAGAAAAATAATAAAAGCATAGGAGTAGTAACATGCACATCGAGATTTCCAACTGTTGAACAACCAATTTTTTTGTTTATGAATACGAGGTGCCCGCCAAACGCCAGTACGAGACCAGTAGCTACACCTTTTTTATCCTGCACTGAGTGAGACCCAGGCCTGTACTTTCATCAAGCTTGATACTGTCAGCTTACTGTACTCCTGGGACACTAGAGGCTATGTTGACGCTGTTGTTAAGGATTAACTATACAGCCTCAACAAAAACACCACGAAGGGCATAGCCAGCCAGTATTCTACCTACCTACCTCCTAAAGCCCCAAGTCCTAAGAGCCTTGCATCCAACAACATTCCTGGTCTACTCTCTCATATGTAAGTGACAATTCAATAGTTGGTTAACCTCAGCTTGTAAGCCATGTCATTACTAAGTGTGTTTATTTGTGCATGATGTATACTCATTTTTTTATTTACCTAATATAAATTATGTTTATGCATGATGTCATTGGTAAATTAGATTATTAACTAATGTGGCCTCATCTGCACTCTTAGTTTGGTTAGTTTGATTGTATATCTATGTTAAATTATGCTGGTTTGGCTAGGTTAGGTTAGTTAGGTCAGGCTAATTTGGTTTGGTTTGGTTATGGTGGTTAGTTTCATTAGTTTGTTAGGTTGGTTACCTAGGTTAAGTAGTAGTCTATTACATCCGGCTGGTGGGCACGGGTGAGTGGAAGACTGATGAATGAGTGGAAATGTAGTGCAGTTTGTTCCATGAGTTCACTACAAATCTTAGAAAAAAGTATGTTTCTTAAGTGTTGTAATAATCTCTGAATACCTGAAGGGCAAGCACAGTTAAGTACTACTGATTTTTTAGTAATTACTTTTGTGTCATGGATTCAGAGTCTTCATGTCCTCTCTGTAATCATGTATCAAGGTCAGTGAAAAATTATGTAAATCATTGCCTGTTGCATTTAAATTAATACAGAAGAGTTATCAAATGCCCATTAAGGGATTCCAAATGGACATTTTCATCATATGCAGGGCTAAAGGCTCATATATACCAAGACCATCAAGAATGTAGGTCAAAAAGTGATGAAAAATTGTTGATCTTAAGTCTCCATTTGAAATTACAGTGTAAAACTTTTTTGTGCCAACAAGTTTGTGATGGAATGAAGGATTTATTAAAGCATTTAAGACAACACATTGATGATGGCACCAGGATTCAGTGCCCCTTTAATCAGTGCTCCAAAATGTTCTCAAAGACAACCACATTTAAATCACACATAAGTAGGCATCACACATATCAAACAGTTAAGGACTTGCCATCTGAAATGGTCTACTCATCAAATTCAGACCTTTGTGATGACTTGTCACCAAGCTAGAAGGTATCCAGTACAACAAGAAATGACATTAATGACTTGGGAGGGACCAGCTTATCATTTATATATATATATATATATATATATATATATATATATATATATATATATATATATATATATATATATATATATATATATATATATATATAACCAAAGGAGGTGTAATATTGCAACCAGGAGCAGTGTAAATAATTGTAGTTTTCTTATCATTTTACCTTTGACAAAGTTATTAATTGGTTCTCTTATGCTTAATGAACAGGAAGGGGATGTGTGGGTATTTGTTCTAAAAATTATGATAGAGAAGTATCTTGTGGTCTATAAAAAAATATGTTATCATTATTATTACCTGGTCTTTTGTGAGAGAGGCTTTAGGAAGAGGAGGTAAAATATCTACTGCAGTTCTGCCACAAGCATTGATTGGTGAGGAAGGGATGAAGATGCTAGAGACAAGTCATGAAATCCTTACCAGGTGGCTGTTATTTTTATTTATTTATTTATTTTTAATACTTTCAGGAGAATCAAGGTTTACTACAACAAGATATATGCTGTCAATTGATGGTGTTGTTGTCACTGAGCATATTGCCACATTTATCACTGGCCTAACTATTCTGTTGGCCTCCTATTACAACTTCAATATAAGGTACCCCATGGATTCTGCATCAAAACTCGAGTTCATTCAAAGGTAATTCATATATATATATATATATATATATATATATATATATATATATATATATATATATATATATATATATATATATATATATATATATATATATATATATATATATATATATATATATATATATATATATATATAACATGGATAAATCTGTCCAGAACACCTCTAGTGTTAACAGGCAAGACATATTGCTTTTCTTTTGCTAAAATTACTAAGCTGAGATTCATGTAGCTCTGTGTTATGTAGTTACAGCTTGCATATTAGAATTACAGTTTTTAAGGATATAGATAAAATTTACATTATTTACAATGTGTACTGAATAGTACATTACCCTCCATCACTACAGATGTTTTGTTGGTATCAATCCCAAATGGGGGAGCAAGATAGAAGTAAAAAAAAACATTGCAAAAGGCACTCTGAAGTCCATCCGAAGGTCCTGTCCCTGATTAATGGTATTGCTGATGTAGACTGGAGGAGCTAAATCCCACCAGGTAATGTTTATTACTTATGAAAACATTGCTTTATCATTATGGAGATTAATCATTATTATTTTCTTTTAAGAAATCTTGGAACACTTATATTGGGTTTTTGTTAAGTGAAAAATAAGCTTCCAGGAAGTCACATGTATTACAGTGTCTTATTTACCATTTAATTTTACCTCACAAAAAAATTAATTTGTTTGATTACTAATTTTATTAGAGATGCTATGAGTGTGTTATGACGGTTAGATTGCTTTAATGTGCTTGTGCCTGGAAAAAAGGGGCTGGTCATCCCTATTTGGAAACTTAATGGGCCATCATTCATTTAATTTATTTCTTACCATTGACTTCAGTAGAACTAAACAATTTGCCATGTAGTATATACCTTACTGTTTATATGAAGTACTTGTATTGTGCGTTCAAGACTGAAGACAACAATGCAACTTTTGTATCATGTTTTCATTATCTTAACTATTGCAGATGCTGTCAGCCACTAGAGGGGAGGAAACTAGAATTGTGATACACAAGTGGATAAAACTTCTCTTCCAGTCTTGGTGATGTACTTAAATAATGCTCTTTTTTTAATGATGTGTCAATGACAATTATAATGGTTATGCTGTAAAGGTCATGTACTCAAATGCCTAGGTTCATATATATTTTTTCTTCTGGAATGCTCTTATTAATGGTGTAATGATTACAAAGGTGATGATGACGATGATGTCAAGTTTTCTCCATGCAAGTATAATGATGATTATAATGGTGGTGATGATGATAATAATGCAAGTTTTCTCCATGATTGGTGATGTAAAATTAAATACCTAGGTTCAATTATTTTCTGGAATGCTCTTTTTTATTTGTGTACGTAATGATTATAATGGTGATGATGATGATGATGATGATGTAAAGTTCTCTCCAAGCTGGTTGAAGTATAGTTAAATGTCTAGGTTCATTATGATTTTTTTTTTTTTTTCTGGAATTCTCTTTTAATGAAGTGTAATGATGATGATAATGTAAAGTTCTCTCCATGCTTGGTGATGTAGTGAAATGCTTAGATTCATTATTATTTTTATTTATTGATTTATTATTTTTTAGGAATGCTCTTTGATGAAGCGTCAAGTAACTGATTAAATTGTATAGTGTGGTTTAGTGGAAATATTTTTGCAAGTTTGTCTAATGTATTTTTAGTTTTAAAAATGTGCTCAGGTAATTTCTCCTTTTACCTCATTTTGATTTTGAAGCCTCTTATCTAGTTCATCTTTTACATGAGAATATGAAGATAATGTAGGTTGTCCATGTCCTAACCCGATGTGCTGTTGGATACATTGTGTTAAATAAAATCTTTCTCTTATGAATTTTGTAACATTTATAACTTTTCCATGGGCAGTAGGACAGCATTCAGGTTCCCATGTTTCTTATTACTGATGCTGTGCTTTCTCTAAAAGGATGTTTATTTTTCTTTTTTTTATTATTATTATTTTTTTTTTTTTTTTTTTATTCAGCTTGGTTATCAGATTCCTTACACATTTTAGTCCTTGCATTCCTTCTGTGTTTCTCTCATAAACACATACAGTTTAAATAATACCTTGCTTAATTTCCCAAGACTGTTTCAGATACTGGAAGCAGTTAATTTATTTTCATATACTTTGGTTCAGGTGAAGTGATTTCCGACAGAAGTAATGAAATATTTTTGTACTTTTCTACATTATCAGGTAGATATGTGATATACTCAAGATCTGTTCATATAGAAAAGAATATTTAATATTCATAAAAAAAGTCCTCAAAATGCCTTAGTAAATATAAGTTCTACTGAGTCAATTATGATTTTAGTATTTATTTACTTAAATTGTTGTTAAATGTAAAAAATCTCATGAGTGCTGAATAGTCGCATTTCCGCAGTATGCCAATCGCTCCAATATCCAGACTGTCAGTATCCAGACTCATCATTATACAGACAAGTGTCCGATTGGCTATCGTGACAGTAAGAGTTGCTATCTGGAGGGTAAGGGTCACTATTCGGACAGTAAGTCATCATCCAGATGTTTTACAGTCAGGTACACCCCTATCCAGACCTTGCAGTCTCCAGATAGGCCTTTGACTAATAACTAGGATGGATATTGGAGAGTTTACAGCATTTTACTGTTGTAATTAAAACATTGCTATTGATTCAGGACATAATCCTCAATATATCAAATTTGCTCTATCAAACACTGGTTTCTTCTGATATCTGCTCTTTTCTGCATACAGTGAACTCTTCAGTTTATCATAAAAAGTCTGTGTATACCAGCTGCCCACTGCTCTCAGTGTGCCTTTTGTTTACATGCTGACCATCTGGAGGAAACAATATACTCCTGCCTGGCTGCCAGTCAGTTGACCTTTTGAACTGTTGCTCAGTGTTTTTTTGTTTTTTTGTTTTTTTTTTTGTATGTAGGGAGGACACTGGCCAAGATCAACAAAAATCCAATGAAAAAAAATGCCCACTGAAATGCCAGTCCCATAAAAGAGTCAAAGCAGTAGTCAAAAATTGATGAATAAGTGTCTTGAAACCTCCCCCTTGAAGGAATTCAAGTCATAGGAAGGTGAAAATACAGAAGCAGGCAGGGAGTTCCAGAGTTTACCATAGAAAGGGATGAATGATTGAGAATACTGGTTAACTTTTGCATTAGAGAGATGGACAGAATAGGGGTGAGAGAAAGAAGAGTCTTGTGCAGCGAGGCCGTGGGAGGAGGGGAGACATACAGTTAGCAAGATCAGAGGAGCAGTTAGCATGAAAATAGCGGTAGAAGACAGCTAGAGATGCAACATTGCAATGGTGAGAGAGAGGCTGAAGACAGTCAGTTAGAGGAGAGGAATTGATGAGATGAAATGCTTTTGATTCCACCTTGTCTAGAAGAGCAGTATGAGTGGAACCCCCCCCAGAAAGAGATGTCTCAGAATGCCTAACTTCATTGAAGCTGTTTCAGCAAGAGATGAGATGTGAAGTTTCCAGTTCAGATTATAAGTAAAGGGCAGACTGAGGATGTTCAGTGTAGAAGAGGGGGACAGTTGAGTGTCATTGAAGAAGAGGGGATAGTTGTCTGGAAGGTTGTGTCAAGTTGATACATGGAGGAATTGAGTTTTTGAGACATTGAACAATACCAAGTTTGCTCTGCCCCAATCAGAAATTTTAGAAAGATCAGAAGTCAAGCGTTCTGTGGCTTCCCTGCGTGAAATGTTTACCTTCTGAAAGGTTGGACATCTAAGAAAAAGACATGGAAAAGTGCAGGGAGGTATCGTCAGCGTAGGAGTGGACAAGACAAGAAGTTTGTTTTAGAAGATCATTAATGAATAATAAGAACAGAGTGGGTGACAGGACAGAACCCTGAGGAACACCACTGCTAATAGATTTAGAAGAAGAGTGACCGTCTACCACAGCAGGAATAGAACGGTCAGAAATGAAACTTGAGATGAAGTTACAGAGAGAAGGATAGAAGCCATAGGAGGGTAGTTTGGAAATGAAAGCTTTGTGCCAGACTCTATCAAAAGCTTTTCATATGTCCAAGGCAACAGCAAAAGTTTCACCAAAATCTCTAAAAGAGGATAACCAAGACTCAGTAAGGAAATCCAGAAGATCACCAGTTGAGCGGCCTTGACAGAACCCATACTGGCGATCAGATAGAAGGTTGTGAAGTGATAGATGTTTAAGAATCTTCCTGTTGAGGATGGATTCAAAAACTTTAGATAGGCAGGAAATTAAAGCAATAGGACGGTAGTTTGAGGGATTAGAACGGTCACCCTTTTTAGGAACAGACTAAATGTAGGCAAACTTCCAGCAAGGAAAGGTAGATGTTGACAGACAGAGCTGAAAGAATTTGACTAGGCAAGGTGCAAGGACGGAGGCACAGTTTCGGAGAACAATAGGAGGGACCCCATCAGGTCCATAAGCCTTCCGAGGGTTTAGGCCAGCAAGGGCATGGAAAACATCATTGCGAAGAATTTTAATAGGTGGCATTAAGTAGTCAGAGGGTGGAGGAGAGGGAGGAAGAAGCCCAGATTCGTTCAAGGTAGAGTTTTTAGCAAAGGTTTGAGCGAAGAGTTCAGCTTTAGAAATAGATGTGATAGCAGTGGTGCCATCTGGTTGAAATAGAGGAGGGAAAGAAGAAGAAGCAAGGTTATTGGAGATATTTTTGACTAGATGCCAGAAGTCATGAGGGGAGTTAGCTCTTGAAAGGTTTTGACACTTTCTGTTAATGATGGAGTTAAACCAAGGTTTAGAAGGTTTCGGACAAGAAAAAGAGTGAGAAATGTACACCTCCATGCCAGACACTATCACCTCTGTTATACGCTCAGCACACAAAGACAGGTCTCTGACACGGAAGCAGTAGTCATTCCAAGGAAAATCAGCAAATTACCTTCTCAGGTCCCCCCAACTAGCAGAGGCAAAATGCCAGAGGCACCTTCACTTAGGGGGATCCTGAGGAGGAATTGGAGCGATAGGACAAGATACCGATAGGAGATTGTGATCGGAGGAGCCCAACGGAGAAGAAAGGGTGACAGCATAAGCAGAAGGATTAGAGGTCAGGAAAAGGTCAAGAATGTTGGGCGTATCTCCAAGACGGTCAGGAATACGAGTATGGTGTTGCACCAATTGCTCTAGGTCATGGAGGATAGCAAAGTTGTAGGCTAGTTCACCAGGTTGGTCAGTGAAGGGAGAGGAAAGCCAAAGCTGGTGGTTAACATTGAAGTCTCCAAGAATGGAGATCTCTGCAAAAGGGAAGAGGGTCAGAATGTGCTCCACTTTGGAAGTTAAGTACTCAAAGAATTTCTTATAGTCAGAGGAGTTAGGTGAGAGGTATACAGCACAGATAAATTTAGTTTGAGAGTGACTCTGTAGTCATAGCCAGATGGTGGAAAACTCAGAAGATTCAAGAGCGTGGGCACGAGAGCAGGTTAAGTCATTGTGCACATAAACGCAACATCCAGCTTTGCATCGCAAATGAGGATAGAGAAAGTAGGAGGGAACAGAAAAGGGGCTACTGTCAGTTGCCTCAGACACCTGAGTTTCAGTGAGCAAAAGAAGATGACGTTGAGAAGAGGAGAGGTGGTGTTCTACAGATTGAAAATTAGATCTTAGACCACAAATGTTGCAGAAGTTAATGAAGAAAAAGTTGAGGCGGGTGTCAAGACTCTTAGGGTCGTCAACAGAAAGGCAGTCCTACCTAGGGACATTTATGGTCCGCTCCCCAGATGGAGACTCTGAGGCTGGTGTAGGAGTCGCCATGATAATTTTAAAATTTTTCAGTGAAGGGTGTGTGTGTTCTTAGGTGCTTGTAGTTTTGTGTGGAGGAAGAGAGTTGTCATTAGAGGGCAGGCTGTGACTGCCCCCTTGTGTTGTGAGACACAAAGGGAAACGTTCAGTGAGGTCACAGCTGGGTTTAATGATAAGTTCACAGCATCCCCTGAACAGTGCTTTAGAGATCACTGGGAGTAATTATTGTTTCGGCAGTGTATGCTGAATACAGTTTATTAATATGTGGTGCATGGTTCAGTTGGCCAGCAGGTATTCAGGCATGTGATCAGCTGGCAATTGTAAACAGTAATGTTTAGTGAGAGCAGCAGCAATGCAATGTCTACCATTTGTATCTAAAGTCATAATTTGATACGTATGTACTGTATTGTCTTAACTGCATATACAGTAGTACACATACACAAGTATACAAACTTTTTTTCTGATGTACAGAGAAAATTTGGCAAGTACAAAAAAAAGGGTCAGATGTCAATGAGTCATTAGATGTATCTTTTTTTTTTTTTTACCCAGACTTTCCAAATTAGTTTGATATATGAAGGATCTATGTGCTGTACTGCTATTATCAAGTGTACTCAATATGGATATTAACTAGAAATTTCTTAAGAAATTGATACTGTTATGTTGTTCACAAGTTCATGTAAACTACAAATACTGTTTACCAGTACTGTTCCAGTAAGAAAGACTAAAATTGAGAAATAAATTTTCCCCTTTTTTTTTGTGACAAGTAATTTCTGTAAATGGTATACAGAAAAATCCTGTGATAATTTACAAGGAAAAAATACAAAAACATTTAAAATTTACAGAAAATGTTATTTATTAGAAATTCTTGTTTACAGATAACTGTATATTTTACAGAAAATTCACTGGCAGCCTGACTGCCAGTGAATTTTCTGTAAAATTTATAATTATTTTTTATAGTGTACATTTTATAAGCGTTTAAGAAAAATGTGCGTTTATGCAATTTGCGTCACCAGGCACCTTACAAGAAAGAGGGGCTATAAGATAGGCAAAGATGCTGGCTCCCCGCCTCCCAGCCTGAAGTGTGATCACTCCTAGCCACCCTCAACAGACGCCAATATAAAAGAAAGAAGCATGTGGTGGTTTAATTTAAGTAAACATGTTACTAATATTACTGATCACCAATAAATTATTACTTATATATTTTCTTTTTACTCACCATAAAAGGGATAATCCATAAATAATGAAAAGAAGATGCCTCATCTTTACTCTTTAATCTAAGCCTCTTCCTTCTTCCCCTTCTAGCCCTACACATTCTTCCCCTTTCCTTACCATGCGTCTTGAATTATTCATTCACTCCTCCCTACATTGCTCCTCCCTATTTCGCAGTTCACTGCTTCTCCCAGCTCAGACTTAAATTATGAGCGGCCAAGTAGCCTCCTCGCAGACGCCTTCCACACACGGCTCTTCCCTTTACGTCGCCGCATAACCCACCGCTCGCTGACCCACCGCTGTCTTTCCCAAACCTAATTTTCTGTCTTCATATCTTTCTTTGCTCTCTGGCGCCCTGCTCACCACCTCGCCCCGCGCTCTGTGAGTGAGGTGGAGGGAGCGCCAATAAAGTGATGAATATGATGGAATTTTGAAAGAGAGAGAGAGAGAGAGAGAGAGAGAGAGAGAGAGAGAGAGAGAGAGAGAGAGAGAGAGAGAGAGAGAGAGAGAGAGAGAGAGAGAGAGAGAGAGAGAGAGACTGAAGCAATTAATAAATTAACTTACCATGGCAACAAGAAAACCCATGAATACATTTATATTAAGCCAAACTTTTCTATTATTACTCGACATAATCAGTAAAATAAAATAAAAAATTCCCTTCCCTGTAATTAACAAGAGGTCAATGACTGTCAATCAACCAAAAGCATTTACTCATTAATTCTTCTCAATCTGTTTTCTAAAGTCAACCTAGTTGGATAATGCCAGTTTGATTTTTTTATTACAATTGTTTGTTGCATCAAGTAACCAAATGACTGGTATACTTCACTTTAACGTATGTTGAAATTCTTAAAACATGTGACTTGAAAAAAATTGTCAATAATTTATATTTTAACGTATTTATGTTAGAATTTTTAAATACCCCCCAAAAAAGTTGAAAATTTCACAGGACTCAGTAAATTTTGTAACTTTAGAAAATTTCAACAATTTTATATATCAAGGCAAGTTAGAAAACAAAACTCTTTACATCAGTTCATAATCGATGATCTTATATTAAGTTTTCTTCGATAGGAGCAAATGGTGTTCAATAAGTGTAGTGGCACAACAATCAACACCAACTAAAAATAATTCTGGTCATGGTGATCATCCTGACTAAGGGTTGACATAAAAAAAGCCTAAGTGGGTTATATATATATATATATATATATATATATATATATATATATATATATATATATATATATATATATATATATATATATATATATATATATATTATAATTTAGTTCTATACCATATTGATATTTTTTTTATGTAAAAGGGACACTGCCTAAGGGCAACAAAAAAAAAAAAAAAACTGAGATACCAGTCCCAGAAAAGGGTCCAAAGCAGTAGTCAAAAATTGAAGGATAAGTGTCTTGAAACCTCCCTCTTGAAGGAATTCAAGTCATAGGGAGGTGGAAATACAGAAGTAGGCAGGGTGTTACAGAGTTTACCAGAGAAAGGGATGAATGATTGAGAATACTGGTTAACTCTTGCATTAGAGAGGTGGACAGAATAGGGGTGAGAGAAAGAAGAAAGTCTTGTGCAGCAAGGCTGTAGGAGGAGAGGAGGCATGCAGTTAGCAAGATCAGAGGAGCAGTTAGCATGAAAATAGTGGTGGAAGACAGCTAGAGATGCAACACTGCGGCGATGAGAGAGAGGCTAAAGACAGTCAGTTGGAGGAGAGGAGTTGATGAGGAGAAAAGCTTTTGATTCCATCCTGTCTAGAAGAGTGGTATGAGAGAAATCCCCCCCTCCCAGACATGTGAAGAATACTCCATACATGGACAGATAAGGCCCTTGTACAATTGGCAGCTGGAGGGGGTGAGAAAAACTGGCAGAGATGTCTCAGAATGCCTAACTTCATTGAAGCTGTTTCAGCAAGAGATGAGATGTGAAGTTTCCAGTTCAGATTATAAGTAAAGGGCAGACTGAGGATGTTCAGTGTAGAAGAGGGGGACTGTTGAGTGTCATTGAAGAAGAGGGGATAGTTGTCTGGAAGGTTGTGTCAAGTTGATAGGTGGGGGAATTGAGTTTTCGAAGCACTGAACAATACCAGGTGATGATGAAGTTACAGAGAACATAAGAACATAAGAAATAAGGGAAGCTGCAAGAAGCGACCAGGCTTACACGTGGCAGTCCCTGTATGAAATATACCTACCTATTTCCATCTATCATCCCCATCTATAAACCTGTCTAATCTTCTCTTAAAGCTCTCTAATGTCCTAGCACTAACAACATGATTACTGAGTCTGTTCCATTCATCTATCACTCTATTAGAGAACCAATTTTTTCCTAAACCTAAATTCCTTCCTAAACCTAAATTTTTCAAGCTTGAACCCGTTATTTCTTATTCTACCCTGGTTGCTGATCCTAAGAATTTTGCTTACATCCCCCTTGTTATAACTCTTATACCACTTAAAGACTTCTATCAGGTCCCCTCTTAACCTACATCTCTCTCTAAAGAATGTAAATTTAACAACTTAAATCTCGCCTCATAAGGAATACTCCTCATCCCCTGTACTCTTTTAGTCATTCTCCTCTGTACTGATTCTAATAGACCTATATCTTTCCTGTAATGTGGGGACCAGAACTGCACAGCGTAATCTAGATGAGGTCTGACCAGCACCAAGTATAACTTTAACATTACTTCTGGCCTTCTGCTTTTAACACTCCTAAAAATTAATCCTAGTACCCTATTTGCCCTGTTTCTGGTTTCTATGCATTGTTTTCCTAGACAGAGTTCAGAGCTAACTATAATTCATAAATCTTTCTCGTACCCTGTACCTACCAGAGTTTGGTTGTTTAATGTGTATCTACAGTGTGGGTTTCTTCTACCTATACTAAGTACTTTGCATTTATTGATATTAAATTGCAGAGAGAAGGATAGAAGCTGTAGGACAGTAGTTTGGAAATCAAGGGTTTGTGCCAGACTGTCAAAAACTTTTGATATCTCCAAGGCAAAAGCATAAGTTTCACCAAAATCTTTAAAAGAGGATGACCAACACTCAGTAAGGAAAGCTAGATCACCAGTAGAGCGGCCTTGACGGAACCCATACTGGTGATCAGATAGAAGGTAGTGAAGTGATAGATGTTTAAGAATCTTCCTGTTGATGACCGATTCAAAAACTTTAGATAGGCAGTAAATTAAAGCAATAGGATGGTAGTTTGAGGGATTAGAACAGTCACCCTTTTTAAGAACAGGCTGAATATAGGCAAACTTCCAACAAGAAGGAAAAGTAGATGTTGACAGACAGAGCTGAAAGAGTTTGACTAGGTAAGGTGAAAGCACAGAGGCACAGTATCGGAGAACAATAGGCGATACCCCATCAGGTCCATAAGCCCTCCCAGGGTTTAGGCCAGTGAGGGCATGGAAAACATCATTGTGAAGAATTTTAACAAGTAGAATGAAGTAGTCAGAGGGTGGAGGAGAGGGAGGAACAAGCCCAGAATCGTCCAAGGTAGAATTTTTAGCAAAGGTCTGAGTGAAGAGTTCAGCTTTAGAAATAGATGTGATAGCAGTGGTGCCGTCTAGTTGAAATAAAGGAAGGAAAGTCATGCCTGACTCATTCATTTTCTGTACAGTACAAGTTATCACAGGCTTTGTCCAGCAAGACCAAACTGTATCAGCATGACTTAAATGAGAGTCTTACCTCCCTCTCTTTACTTTTCTTTTCCTGTTCTTCATTTGCATCAGTCTTCCTGATCTCCCGTGCCTTCCCTCACCCTTTGTCTCTACACCTTGATGTTCCTCTCACCTTCCCTCACTCTTTTCTCACTCTATTTTTTTCCTTTATTCTTTTTCTGTTGTCTTCGTAGTAAACATCACCCTCTCTCTCTCTCTCTCTCTCTCTCTCTCTCTCTCTCTCTCTCTCTCTCTCTCTCTCTCTCTCTCTCTCTCTCTCTCTCTCTCTCGCTCTCTCTCTCTCTCTCATATACGCTGCCTTCACCTTATTTCTCACTTACTCTTCCCCATCTCTCCACACCCAGCACTCACTCTGTCCTCAGCCTGCCTCTCCCTCTCTCTCCTCTCCTCTCTCTCCTCTCACCCTTGTTCTCCCTCACCTCTCTCCCTGTAATCCACCATCATGCCCTTGAGCTCCTCATTAATATGCAAGATGAACGAACACTGCAACGCGTGCTCTCTCTCTCTCTCTCTCTCTCTCTCTCTCTCTCTCTCTCTCTCTCTCTCTCTCTCTCTCTCTCTCTCAAATGATATGATGCTCCTGTATTAAATTGTTAACTAAAAAATAATAGTAATAATAATGTATGCTTATTTCTCCCCTTTATTATTTACATCTCTCTTTATTTGTTGACGCTATGATTATTTTGTTATGCTTAACTGAATTACTCATTTTTTGCTTTTGTTGTTCAAATTTCTCTCTTACACCTATTCGTATTTTTATCTAATCTCTTCATAATATTTACTTTGAATCATTAATTTCCATTTTTGTGTTTATCGTATGAATAATTACTTATATTTACTATTTCTCTAAAAATGTTTCTTTTATATTAATATTTCTGTAACTTAAGACATCCACACTTCTTGGATGCTAAAGCCATGATGTTTTCTGCTCCTGTTGGATACAAAGAAATTTATTCCCTTTGTTGTTATTGTTGTTGATGATGCTATTGTTGTTATTATTGCAATTACTATTGCTGCTATTCTTATTATTCTTATTCTTGTTCTTCTTCTCATTTTTCTTCTTTCTGTTGTTGTTCATGTTGCTAATTTGTTGTTGTTGCTCCTGCAGTTTTTTCTCTATGCCGGTGTAATCTGGTATGTGTTCTTTCTTTTATTTGATCATCATGAACAATAATTTGATTTCATTAGAAGTAAAAATGCACTTTTTTTTTCATCTCTTAAAGACTTCTATCAGGTCCCCTCTTCACCTACATCCCTATAAAGAATGCAAATTTAACAGCTTTAATCTTGCCTCATAAGGAATGCTCCTCATCCTCTGTATCCTTTTAGTCATTCTCCTCTGTACTGATTCTAATAGACCTATATCTTTCCTGTAATGTGGGGACCAAAACTGCACAGTGTAACCTTGATGAGATCTGACCAGCACCAAATATAACTTTAATATTACTTCAGGCCATCTTCTTTTACCGTTCCTAAAAGTTAATCCTAATACACTATTTGCCGTTTCTGCCCTCTATGCATTGCTTTCCTAGACGAAGTTCAGAACTATAACTCCTAAATCTTTCTCGTACCCTGTACCTACCAGAGTTTTGTTGTTTAAAACATTGTGTATCTACTGTGTGGGTTTCCTCTACCTACCCTAAGTACTTTGCATTTGTTGATATTAAACTGCATTTGCCATCTGTCCGTCCATTCATTCATCTTCTCTAAATCTGCCTGCAAGGCGATGGCATCCGATTCTGACCTAATTAATCTATCTTTGTGTCATCTGCAAATTTACTAACATCACTACTAATTCCACTATCCAAGTCATTGATATATATTAAAAACAACAATGGCCCTAATACTGATCCCTGTGGCATCCCGCTAATTACAAGACCCCACTCAGATTTAGAGCCATTTATAACAGCTCTTTGTCGCCTGTCACTTAGCCATGACCTTATACATCCTAACACCTTCCCATCTATCCTGTGTGCCCCAACCTTTCTCAGGAGTCTCTGATGGGGTACCTTGTCAAAAGCTTTACTAAAGTCCAGATATAAGATATCATAACTATCACCATTATCTACTGCCTTGTACACTTTACTGTAAAAACTTAACAAGTTCGTCAGGCAAGACTTCTTCGTGAAACCATGCTGTGACTGATTTATCAAGTTATGTTTGTCTAAATGCTCCCTAATGTTCCTCGCTATTATTGACTCCAATATTTTACTCACAACTGTGGTTAAGCTGACAGGTCTATAATTAGATGCTAAAGTTTTATCTCCTTTCTTAAAGATGGGTACTACATTAGCCTGCCTCCACATTACTGGTACCTCACCTAATTGAAATGATTTCCTAAAGACAGAGACTAACAGCTCACTAATAACCTCTCTGCATTTATTAAGTACTCTGGGATATATTTCATCTGGTCCTGGTATCTTGAACTTTTTTAGCCTATCTATCTACTGTTCCATGATCTCCTTAGTCATGGAAATATCTGTCAGCTTCTCATTCTCATCTGCTCTAAACATCTGTTCACTATTTGGCATATCCTGCATGTTTTTCTGGGTGAAGATAGTTAAAAAATACTCATTCAGAATTTTACTTATCTCCTCCCCAGAACTAACCAGCTCCCCATCTGCTGCCTTTAATGGACCTATAGTATCCTTATTCTTTGTCCTGTATACCTGATAAAATCCCTTGGGGTCCATCTTCGCCTGGCTGGCTACCTTTAATTCATAAGTACCCTTGTTGACCTCCTAACTGTTTTAACTAATTCATTATATTATGACCTTAAAACATCTTCACCTGCCCTTAATCTCTTATATATACTTCTTCTGCCCTTTATAATGTTTTAACCTAGCAGTCATTCATTTAGGGTTATTTTTCTGTGATTTTATTGTTCTATACGGGATGTTTGCTAACTGACATGTATGGAATTTATCTACGAAATATTTATACAACTCATCTACATTTACTTCACCTAATCCCCTCATCTCGGCCAGTTCCATCCTCTCCACTCCCTCATCTACTTGCCTCGACCTCACCTCTCCCATTTCAGCATGACTTGACCCTCCAACATACTCATACCTATCTCCCCATCTCTCTCTCCTCCACCCCTTACAGACAAATCTTCCCTCCTCTTGTCATACACCTTCACACCTCACCTCACCTCTCTCATCCTTCCTTATCTCTCTAAACTCCGTCCCTGACCTGACCTCACCCTCCATCCATTGCCAGTCAACTCCTTGGAGGTACCTTTTTAATTCCTCAAAATCTGCTCTTGTAAAGTCAGGTATTTTACTAGTGTTTTTGCTTCTAAAAGTTTCTTCCCATTTTAATGTGTACCTAATTTCCCAATGGTCACTATTACCTAACTGTCCTCGAACCTTTACCTATGTGACTGCTTCCTCCATGTTAGTAAGAATTATATCTAGAATATTGTTATCCCTTGTGAGTTCTACGATTATCTATTTTAAAGAATTATCCTGAATTACCTTCAGAAATTCCTCTACTTCCATGTTACCCACCATCAGGCTCCAGTCGATATTCCTAAAATTAAAATCTCCTACCACAAATACCTGACTGTACCTTCCTTCTCTATTTATTTCCTGCCACAGTGAGGTGTTAATTTCCTTTGTACTGTTCGGTGGCCTATACACTACTCCCATTACTACTTCCTGTGATCATTCCTTAATATCTACCCATATTGACTCTGTTTTGCTATCTGTATTCAATTCAATGATTAACATTTGAAAATAGCAGCCATACGGAAAACATGTTATGAACATTTTTTTTTACATCTTCACAGTTCAACTCATCGTAATACCATTCTCTTTTTTTGTTTTGTCAAGTTTTTTACAACACATCTCCGTTCTACAGTCACTGCTGAGTCTGAGGGTGTCAACCAAGACTAGCTATCCTGTATAGGAAGTGAGTTATGGGAAATATTTCACACATTTTCCCGCTAGAGCCCAATCTGTGGTGATGAGGTGATAGTTGCAAGAGTTGCGAGGCAGAAATCTTCGCCCACATCCCTATAAATCAAAATATGCAAAATACAGCAAAAAAGGTTAGTCTGACGAAGAAATTACATAAAATAAGATACGCCTTCAAAAGTTACCAAGAAGTGTTTCCGAAACTGAAATCAAAATTTTTATGTGCGATGGACACCAAAAGGTGGTCCTGGCCAAATCATTGTTGTATCCTCTAGGGCCAGGCGGGAGCGGTGGGGTGCAGAGATGTGCAGTAACAAAAATATAAACCCCTCACTCTGCTAGGGAAATAATCCCTCAAAAGATATTTAATACCTTACTAAATGATAAAGAAAATTATAAATTTTCTTTCATTCGCTGACAAGGAAAATAAAAACGTGATGAAACAAATATTTTCAGAAATCTACAATGACGAGCCTCTAAAAAAAAGGGAGACAAATAGTGTGGGCCAGCTCTAGTCATCAAGGCCCACGTCACTTTGACTTTTCAAGGTGACAATCAACAAACACAGAGGCAAATAAGAAGACTTCACAGAACAATACAAGCTTTCCTCTCTTTGATTTTACTTAAATAAAGCTGCAACAAAGGTTATGACGCTAAAAAGTTACCTTAGGTTAGGTCATAAATATCATGGTGGTAACGCTTCCCGGGAAATCAGAGTTAAAAATAATATCAATACCAATTGAACAAAGAAAATGTAAATATGTTTTCTCCAGACAAGGAAATTTTTTTTCTTTTTTACATGGAAATCAAATTCACACTAAATATAAATTGTTACAGAAATAGTTTCCAAAGACACTTTATCATAACATGCAAAATATTATTAATCTACATAATGGTAAAATGCAGTAAAAGATAAATAAACAGATAAATTAGAAGATCTGATATTTGTTACCTAAAAAAGTCCTCAAGTGAATATTCCTGGTATTGTGGAAAATTTTTTCTAACTGCATCTTTCCTTTTTTCACTCATATATTCGTACATAAAAAGATATATACGAAAAAAAAAATGAACGCAAAAATGACAGCTAATTGTTAGGTTTCAACTGAATCTCTAAGTAAATATTTACACCAACAAGATGACACTATTATAGAAAATATATGATTTTGTATCCTTCTTTTTTTCTATGCATACACTAAAATAAGCACACGAAGACTGGAATACAAAAATTATAGTTTAGAAAAAGATTCTCGGTTAATCCACAGAAGACTTTTTTTCCTGTAAGATGTTGCAATGAATATTATAGACTAAATTTACATTCTTTCTTCTTTCATATATATATACCCTGGGAAGGCACAAAAATGGGAGACAAAACAACACTTTGGAAAAATATTTAAACTAATCCTTCAATGGATAATACTACTGACACGATAACATGGAAGCACATCCTTTCTTTCCTTCATAGATTCATGGGAAGCAGACAGGAGAAAGACAGGCAACAGTGACAGGTTTTAGTTGACATGGAAAAAAAAAGTTTAACAGCGAGTTCCAAAACAGAGTGCACATCATGTGATGAAGCAGGTACTCACTTTCCTCCTGCACGTGTTGGCAGTGTTCACCGCGGCACCACCTGCCATCCTTTCCTGAAAATATCAAAACATCCACATAGAAAAGTGATGCAGCTTGACTATTCTAAAAAGAGCTAAAAATGAAGCATCATAAACAGAACCACCACAAATCTTTTACTGCATGAGTTACAACATACACATGAACAAAAAAGGAAAGAATAAATTCTGAAGAAAAACATGAAATGTCATCAATAAAACATGTTAAATTCCTCCAAGCAAGAACACATGGATACAAGAAAAACAACACTGAAAACAGAACACACTTCAAACACTAAGAATATTAAACATGCACAACAGCTGCAACAAAATAAAACGAACAAGCACAATTACATATATAACAAGATTAAATAACAAAATAAAAAGAAGCAAAAATAATAAATGCAAGCTTCCCAACATTCAGCGGTACAAACCTAAAAACAACAGCAAGGATATACTTGGAAAATAATAAGTACCACTTCAATCTAGCCATAAAAAGTATTCACGGCACAAAACATGAAAATCCATCTTAAGTATCTCTGCCAAAGTGGCCTGACTCATCTATTCTTCTTTCTTTATTATTGTTCAGTAATACAACACATCCACCTTCCTCCGTTTGTGGTTCTGATAACAACAACAACAAACACTCTCTGACCGTTCCTAGTTAGATACCTGCCTTTTCGTGTGGTTACTGCGAGGACGCAGAATGTTCCCTATAATGTCTTACACAACAAAACAACAACAACAACAAAGCCTCCAGAGACCACAAAGATATTGTAGTTGCTGTTGGTTCTGGATGTCACTGATTCTTGGTAAGGATCTCAACAAAAGCGAACACCTGTGAGATCCACCCTACTTCATGCTTGTGCTGCTAACTCGTCTAGATGAAGCAATACATTTAGTGTGATACCTTTCACAGGACCTGCCTAGTATAGTTGTGTCTACATATTTCAGTTCCTGCAGTCATCTGAATAGAAAAGCTTCACTGCAAAGCCAAGGTAGTGTTTCACTGGCAATAATATTCCTATATACGCATTACCAAAGGCATCCTATTTTTTTTTAGTCCCACTGCTTACCAAACCATTGCCAGACGCTCTTTTGATAAGCTCCCACAGGAGGCCGTCTTTCCCACCATGGCAAGATTCACACGATTTTCTCATATTTTCCCTGAAAACATAGTAATGAAGCTCTAGATGTTAGTGTTTTCTACAATGTCTTTGCTACTTCAATACTACACATTCATAAAGAAAAATTTTTAACAGCAAAACAACAAACATGACAACATCTGCTTAGATTCTATCACCATTGCTCTCTTCAAAGCAAAAACAATTTATGTCAAAAAGTGTAATTGAAAAGAGTGCAGGTTAATTAATGAACACTTTGATATTCTTAAAAGCTTTGCATTATAAAAGAAAAAATTGCAGATGTTATTCTTTTGACCAATTACCAATCTCTCTCTCTCTCTCTCTCTCTCTCTCTCTCTCTCTCTCTCTCTCTCTCTCTCTCTCTCATCTAAAGACCAGCTAATAAACAAATATATAAATAAATAGCCTCATTAAAAGCATTTACTATGTGTAATTCAATCTCCTGTCGTCTGAACACACGAGTAATCACACGTCTGATGAAGGCATGCTAATGAACACCAAGCTGATGAGCCTTTTTATTTGCTACTTACACTTAAGACCAGCGAGCCCTCGGAATATTTAGGCCACTTATCGACTTTTTATGCAAATATACTTTCAATGTACATCTCTCTCTCTCTCTCTCTCTCTCTCTCTCTCTCTCTCTCTCTCTCTCTCTCTCTCTCTCTCTCTCTCTCCCATCATTTATCTCTGCATAGGAATGACTATTAAATGTCTTGACTGTTAAGGTTTGTAATGAAAACTGACATAATAATAATAATAAAAATAATAATAATAATAATAATAATAATAATAATAATAATAATAATAATAATAATAACAGAGTTGTGATGAAAGCTCCAGTACAGTTTCGTAGAGTTTATACCAAGCCCCCAGTACTTCCCCTACAAAAGTACCTTACCCTCTCCTGTCCCTCTAGTTGTCCTTCATGGGATCCAGTGCTCATAATCATATTAACTGATCTATCATATCAGCTTCGTCTCTCTCTCTCTCTCTCTCTCTCTCTCTCTCTCTCTCTCTCTCTCTCTCTCTCTCTCTCTCTCTCTCTCTCTCTCTCTCTCTCCAGAACTATCAATATAGAAAATAGCAGGTTCGAGGTATTCTGTGGTCGTAAGACTTGGCCCCATCAGACTGTGGGAGCGCTTTTATGTTGATTTGCTTCTCTGCAATAATATTTTATGACAATGAGCCTTTGGTTGTTAATGAAGGTGCCATCAGCACATGCAATGATTCACCAACAGACAAATACACACACACACACAGTATCCAAGAAAAGCTGCTTGAATGATTCCGTCAGTTTTACCAAATTATTTATAGCTAGGATCCTCTTTAGGGCACTCAGGAGACTACAGTCACTACACACTGCTCTACACTAAAGAAGGAATAACAAAGGTACATCTACCACAATTACCTATTTTATTTCTATGCTTCTTTTTTTTCAGCAATCTGTAAATCTATGTGGCTGCTGCTCGAGGTGGCAGAACATTAACCGGGGCTGAGAGTGTGGTGGGATGGATGTTTTGATGGTATCTGTCCCTTTCTCTCTCCAAGTGGATATTGTACAGTAGCTACCAAATTATCTTTATTTTAAAGAGGTCTACATTCTGACACAATGGACAATATTATTTGACACGTTTGGTGATATTGCCAGTGACAATTGGTAGCCTTGCACGCTAAGGATGGTTCCAGTATATTACATATGACCTAACAAATAGAGAGGCATCTTAGCATCACGTCAAGCCATGCATACCAACCCAGAGTTGCCAGGTCTCGCAATATTTTATTGGCAGCTGTGCTCATGATTTTTGGCACCCTGGTCTAGAAGAGCAGTATGAGTGGAACCCCCTCCAGACATGTGAAGCATACTCCATACATGAACGGATAAGGCCCTTGTACAGAGTTAGCAGCTGGGGGGGTGAGAAAAACTGGCGTAGACGTCTCAGAACACCTAGCTTCATAGAAGCTGTTTTAGCTAGAGATGAGATGAGAAGTTTCCAGTTCAGATTATAAGTAAAGGACAGACCGAGGATGTTCAGTGTAGAAGAGGGGGACAGTTGAGTGTTATTCAAGAGGGGATAGTTGTCTGAAAGGTTGTGTCGAGTTGATAGATGGAGGAATTGAGTTTTTGAGGCATTGAACAATACCAAGTTTGCTCTGCCCCAATCAGATATTTTAGAAAGATCAGAAGTCAGGCGTTCTGTGGCTTCCCTGCATGATATGTTTACCTCCTGAAGGGTTGGATGTCTATGAAAAGACGTGGAAAAGTGCAGGGTGGTATCATCAGCGTAAGAGTGGATAGGACGAGAAGTTTGGTTTAGAAGATCATTAATGAATAATAAGAAGAGAGTGGGTGACAGGACAGAACCATGAGGAACACCACTGTTAATAGATTTAGGAGAAGAACAGTGACCGTCTACCACAGCAGCAATAGAACGGTCAGAAAGGAAACTTGAGATGAAGTTACAGAGAGAAGGATAGAAACCGTAGGAGGGTAGTTTGGAAATGAAAGCTTTGTGCCACTCTATCAAAAGCTTTTGATATGTCCAAGGCAACAGCAAAAGTTTCACCAAAATCTCTAAAAGAGGATGACCAAGACTCAGTAACGAAAGCCAGAAGATCACCAGTAGAGCGGCCTTGACGGAACCCATACTGGTGATCAGATAGAAGGTTGTGAAGTGATAGATATTTAAGAATCTTCCTGTTGAGGATAGATTCAAAAACTTTAGATAGGCAGGAAATTAAAGCAATAGGACGGTAGTTTGAGGGATTAGAACAGTCACCCTTTTTAGGAACAGGTTGAATGTAAGCAAACTTCCAGCAAGAAGGAAAGGTAGATGTTGACAGACAGAGCTGAAAGAGTTTGACTAGGCAAGGTGCAAGCATGGAGGCACAGTTTCGGAGAACAATAGGAGGGACCCCATCAGGTCCATAAGCCTTCCGAGGGTTTAGGCCAGCGAGGGCATGGAAAACATCATTGCGAAGAATTTTAATAAGTGGCATGAAGTAGTCAGAGGGTGGAGGAGAGGGAGGAACAAGCCCAGAATCGTCCAAGCTAGAGTTTTTAGCAAAGGTTTGAGCAAAGAGTTCAGCTTTAGAAATAGATGTGATAGCAGAGGTGCCATCTGGTTGAAATAGAGGAGGGAAAGAAGAAGAAGCAAAGTTATTGGAGATATTTTTGGCTTGATGCCAGAAATCATGAGGGGAGTTAAATCTTGAAAGGTTTTGACATTTTCTGTTAATGAAGGAGTTTTTGGCTAGTTGAAGAACAGACTTGGCATGGTTCCGGGCAGAAATATAAAGTGCATGAGATTCTGGTGATGGAAGGCTTAAGTACCTTTTGTGGGCCACCTCTCTATCATGTATAGCACGAGAACAAGCTGTGTTAAACCAAGGTTTAGAAGGTTTAGGACGAGAAAAAGAGTGAGGAATGTATGCCTCCATGCCAGACACTATCACCTCTGTTATGCGCTCAGCACAAAAAGACAGGTCTCTGACACAGAAGCAGTAGTCATTCCAAGGAAAATCAGCAAAATACCTCCTCAGGTCCCCCCAACTAGCAGAGGCAAAACGGTAGAGGCACCTTCGCTTAGCGGATCCTGAGGAGGGATCGGAGTGATAGGACAAGATAAAGATATGAGATTGTGATTGGAGGAGCCCAACGGAGTAGAAAGGGTGACAGCATAAGCAGAAGGATTAGAGGTCAGGAAAAGGTCCAGAATGTTGGACGTATCTCCAAGACGGTCAGGAATACGAGTAGGGTGTTGCACCAATTGCTCTAGGTCATGGAGGATAGCAAAGTTGTAGGCTAGTTCACCAGGATGGTCACTGAAGGGAGAGGAAAGCCAAAGCTGGTGGTGAACATTGAAGTCTCCAAGAATGGAGATCTCTGCAAAAGGGAAGAGGGTCAGAATGTGCTCCACTTTGGAAGTTAAGTACTCAAAGAATTTCTTATAGTCAGAGGACTTAGGTGAGAGGTATACAGCACAGATAAATTTAGTATGAGAGTGACTCTGTAGTCGTAGCCAGATGGTGGAAAACTCAGAAGATTCAAGAGCGTAGGCACGAGAGCAGGTTAAGTCATTGCGCACATAAACACAGCATCCAGCTTTGGATCGAAAATGAGGATAGAGAAAGTAGGAGGGAACGGAAAAGGGGCTACTGCCAGTTGTCTCAGACACCTGAGTTTCAGTGAGGAAAAGAAGATGAGGTTTAGAAGAGGAGAGGTGGTGTTCTACAGATTGAAAATTACATCTTAGACCGCGAATGTTGCAGAAGTTAATGAAGAAAAAGTTGAAGGGGGTGTCAAGACACTTAGGGTCGTCGACAGAAAGGCAGTCCGACCTGGGGACATTTATGGTCCCCTCCCCTGATGGGGACTCCAAGGTTGGTGTAGGAGTCGCCATGATGATTTTAAAATTTTTGAGTGAAGGGTGTGTGTGTTGTTAGTGCTTGTAGTTTTGTGTGGAGGAAGAGAGTTGTCTTTAGAGGGCAGGCTGTGACTGCCCCCTTGTGTTGTGAGACACAAAGGGAAACATTCAGTGAGGTCACAGCTGGGTTTAATGATAAGTTCACAGCACCCCCTGAACAGTGTTTTAGACCTCACTGGGAGTAATTATCGTTTCGGCAGGTGTCTACTGCCTCCTACTGTGTTTGTGTGTGTGTGTCAGGTGTAACATTACGAGTGGAACAATATTTACAAGTATGGGTCAGTGGGTCTGTCTTCTAGTATATTTAGTAGTTTTAGGAAATCAATGACAACTACATATTGTGCCTGAAAAATTACATACCATAAATACAAGGCCATGAGAGAAAAAATATAGTTAGGTCACTATGTATGCATTTTCTTTGCTTACAGTAATTGTTATCATGAAAGAATATACGAGTAACAGAAGAGGCATACGTTTATATTATGCAAACATTATACTGTATTAATATCCCACTGACTAATTCAGTTGGACTTTTGGTTAAGTACTCGCTGCAGGGCACGGTAAACTATTTATTAAAGTGTTTTACAAAAAAATTGTGCAAATATATTCTTTAGAATGAAATATACCAGTTTCTGCTGCTATTTAAAACTACTTTGTCCATGTCTGTGTCTGCCCGCACATCCATCTGTCCCTCTGTCTATTTGTCTGTTTCTCTGTCTGCTTGCTTGCCTTCTATTTTTGCCTGCCTGCCTGTCTGCCTGCTTCTTTGCCTGCCTATCCTCTTCAAGTTAGGCTGACTATTTCCCTGTCACCCTGTCTGTCTGCCTGCTTTCTTTCTTTCTTTTTTGTATGTCCATCCACCTTTTTCCCCGCCCATTAGTCTGTCTGCCTCCTTGCTTGCTTGCCTCCCTGCCTGTTTGTTTGACCGTCTGCCTTCCTGCCTACCTGTCCACTCTCTCTCTCTCTCTCTCTCTCTGATGATTATCTAAACAAGTCAAAACATTATTTAAACCACTACTACGAAATACCAAGGTACTTGAAGGCTTGTCTGTAAGTGATATCAGTGTGAACAGGTTATTTCACACTCCTATACAATCATGATTTACACAGCACACCTTCCATAGTAGGTTGTCAGGCACTTCTCACATGTTAAGGAGTCCTTCTTGATTTCATTTTTACAATAAATGGGTTTGTAAATACAAAAAAATAGACATTTGGATTTCCCAGTCGTGGGTGTTGTGCACGTTTTAATATTTAAAACATGTAATATTTAAATTAGCAGAGAAATTTTCATTTCCTATGATAAAAAAAAATTTATGTACACAAAACTGTAACAGAAAAATAGTACAAAATGTGCTCTAAATTTCAAGAGGATTCTTGGATAACATATTGTTTTGAAGTTATGTATTATCGTCATACACTATAAAGGAATTGAATATCAGTTGAAA
Source organism: Scylla paramamosain (assembly GCF_035594125.1). Lineage (NCBI taxonomy): Eukaryota > Metazoa > Arthropoda > Malacostraca > Decapoda > Portunidae > Scylla > Scylla paramamosain. The sequence continues at coordinate 11,635,455 of NC_087156.1, forward strand.
TAAGGTAAAAGATCCTAACTGTAATTGCAAACTCGTGAAATGCATTTCAATACAACATTTACATATCAAAAAGTTACTAACCACTAGTACCTATATACTAAAAAAATTTTTAAAAGGAACATTTTGATATCAAAACACCATCAAAATCAATATCTCCCAAATGGATTGCGTATTTTTACCAGAAACTTCAAAATGAAACGTTAAAAGAATATAAAATTTTATGCAATTGAAAAAGACAACTTTCTTAATTAATTACTTTTTAAATTCCTAAAAATCAGAGAGAGAGAGAGAGAGAGAGAGAGAGAGAGAGAGAGAGAGAGAGAGAGAGAGAGAGAGAGAGAGAGAGAGAGAGAGAGAGAGAGAGAGAGAGAGAGAGAGAGAGAGAGAGAGAGAGAGAGAGAGAGAGAGAGAGAGATCGCAAACAAAAATTAATCATAGCTCCCAGGAAAACTTTCAGGGGGGGTAAGAGAATAAAACTTTGAACAATATAAACACAGTATGCAAATCAACAGTCTTGGCCATGGAAGAAAAACACTGATGATGATGATGATGATGATGATGATGATGATGATGATGATGATCAAATATGTAAAAGGTCAACGACGACGACAAAAAGAATACAAAGAAAACAAAGAACAAAAAGAACAAGAAAAACAAGAAAAAAAAGAACAATGGAAACAACATCCATCACTAACAAGACATCCATAACAAGAACAACAACAACAACAACAACAGGAGAAAAGGAGATAAAAATGAAAAAAAGATGAAAAGGGAAGAAGAAGAAGAAGAAGAAGAAGAAGAAGAAGAAGAAGAAGAAGAAGAAGAAGAAGAAGAAGAAGAAGAAGAAGAAGAAGAAGAAGAAGAAGAAGGACAAGAGAAAGAACAAACAATAGAAGCATTACCATTAATGGAAATGAGACCATAAGCAAGAAAAGGAGGAAGTGAAATAAAAATCAAGACAAAAAAAAGACTGCGAATAAGGAATAGAAGAACGATAAGAATAACAAAGGCGACAAAAATGAGGACAAGGGCAAGGTTAGTAAAGATGACAACGAAGACGAGGAGGAAGATGAGAATACCGAATGACATAAGTAATCTTGACATGTTTCTCAGTCATGACAAACAATACCTAACTTTCGTCTACTTTCTGAATATTATGGTGTACATTCGAGTCTCCTTTTAAAATCTGCTGTATTTGAAATATTGGTGATAATTATACAAAAGGAAATACATGATGTGATTTTTTTATGGTGATTCCTCGCCCTTCTTGGTTTTTGCCATTCCCTTGTCTCTCAACAAGACTCAGTAAAGTCAAGAAATGCAAGGTAATATTCAACACTTTAAAATATATACTTTATGTAAGGCGGATTGACACCTCACCTTTTGTTATATTCCCTTTTTTGTCTACTCTATTGTCATGGCAAGTAATACACACACACACACACACACACACACACAGTACGCAATGGGTGGAAAAATTCATGTCGAATGTATGTACGTTTACAGCACAAAAAATGGTGTGTGTGTGTGTGTGTGTGTGTGTGTGTGTGTGTGTGTGTGTGTGTGTGTGTGTGTGTGTGTGTGTGTGTGTGTGTGTGTGTGTGTGTGTGTGTGTGTGTGTGTGTGTGTGTGTGGTTGGGAGGGGGGAGGAGTGATGAGTGGCACTGCATTCATTCATTCATTCATTCATTCATTCATTCATTCATTCACAGCATCAGGCAGCTTAACAGCTCATGCAGATTTTATTTTTACCCCCTAATACTTTTTTCTTATATCTTTTTCACTTTATTCAGTTTCGTTTCAGACTGCGTAGTTTCAGTAGGAGGGAAGAGTAACAATAGGTGATATGCATGGAAGGGATCATTGTGTTGTGTGTGTGTGTGTGTGTGTGTGTGTGTGTGTGTGTGTGTGTGTGTGTGTGTGTGTGTGTGTGTGTGTGTGTGTGTGTGGTAGCATCTTTCTGATACTCTTTTACTTATATGGGGATAAGATGAACTTCTCCAAACAGCTGTTGTCACACATGGTTTTAATTGATTACTTTGAAAATAAGGGCCAGGAAAATCGCAGTCATATGGTGCTCACACAAGAGAGAGTTGTACACTGGAGAGAAAGGGGAGGGATACCTAATTGTGTGTGTGGGGGGGGAGAGAAGTTAGGGAACCCAATCCTTGGTATGTTCATGGCAAAAATCTGGAGAGGGCAGTATTGTCGACGCTCAGCTCAAAGCATGTAAACAAAACCCGAGCCCACCGTACCACTGCCCACGCCTGTGTGTACATTGTACTGTACATGCCGCTCTGTGATGCAGAAGAGAGATTTGTGTTCTGGAGGGAAGGAGGGATACCCAATAGGGGGGAACCCGATCCCTGGTATGTTCGTGGCAGAAACTGGAGAGGGCAGCAATGCTCAGCTCAAAGCATGTAAACAAAACCCGAGCCCATCACAACGCTGCCCACGCCTGTGTTCATACATACATGCCGCTCTGTGATGCCTCTCACCTCTGTTGCTGTGTGGGGCAAGAAAAGCCGTACACTCCCATGGGCTCAGCTATATTTATTCCTCAGAGGTGCCAGATGGTAGTTTTTTTTTGGGGGGGGAGGGGGGGCAGATATTTTGGTCATTAGCAGAAAATACAAGTGTCTTTAAGGAAGCAATTACTGAGCTGATGCTGCCAGCCATAGCTATTGCTTGATGAATAAAACACCATGGCATGTGTAATAATTGCATATAACAGGAATGTCTTACATGGCAAGATATCTAACATGTTAAAAAAAATTTCAACTAAAATGTGGTGTGAAATATGAGTACAGAGCACCAGGTAAATGTCCATTCTTAGTGAGGCAGGATGGAAGTACTTTGTGTATATTAATTCATGTTGTATGTGACTGTGTATGATTGGCATTACATGAATAAGCAAACTTATGTTTGAGCTGGTGTCAATATATATGTGTACCCCAACATAGCCTATGAGTAGGTAAAACTATTTCTGGGCATCTGTCTGGCTGCAAATTCTTTTCCCTTACTGGTTCTTGAAATATGAATATGAACCAAGTTTTCATTATTTCTTTATCTTATAGAAAATATTTTCATTATACTTTCAGAATTTAAGTAAGAATATGAATATGAACCAAGTTTTCATTATTTTTTTTTATCTTATAGAAAATAATCTCATTATGCTTTCAGAATTTAAGTAAGAATTTACCAATTTAAATATGATTCCAGGTGATTGCAGTGGCTCCAAGTCATGGGAAAGCCATGTGTGGAGCACAAGCAGTCTGTCCACAAGAAAATTCTGAGCTCAAGCATACCAGCAGCACAACACATCTGCTGAACAATGAAGCTCCAATTCCTGCAGATAAATGAACTTCAGGCACGTACCACAGCATTTCTGCGACTACACAACTGTGTTATAACTGGTAATGTTTAATTTAGTTGTGGTAAATGTGGTTAAATGACATTCATAATGAAATAGTTTATAAACAACAGATCCTAAATATTGATTAATAACATTCACAACCATACTGAACCTATACACTGTATGTACTATATTACATTACATGATGAGCTTTCATTTCAGTATATACATATTTGCTAGCAGATAACATTCAGCAATCAAATAATTCTCACTATTATCTAACCCATTTTCTAAGAACGTAAGAAAATAAGGGAATCTGCAAAAAGCCATCAAGGCTACACATAGCAGTCCCTGTATGAAATATTTCCACCTATCATCCCCATCCATAAATCTGTCTAATCTTCTTTTCAAGCTCCCTGTTGACTCTACAAACAACCTAATTACAGAGCCTACTCCCATCATCTACCACTCTGTTTGAGAACCATTTCCTTCCTCTCTTTAAATCTAACTTGATCAAGCTTGAATTAAAAACAGAGATGGGAAGAAATCATGTGGTTATTTTTCTCCAAAAAAATAAATAAATAAAAATAAATAGCAATATGAATATAAATATGAATATGAATATAAACATGAATAAAGAGAATATAACAAACCAACTTCTGCCTCCACTACTAACAAGTCCTATCTTCTTTCACCATTTGTCCATACACAATCATACATTTCTTTATATGCTAATATTTCACAATATTTATAACTTTATTTTGTCCAATCTTTGCTTTCTAGTTAACAAAATGGTTCTTTTTACAGACTGTATTGTGGTAAAGTGGCTTACAGCAGGAAAGGAGACACAACTGGCTCATCTGAGTCAAGCATGTTAACTGTGATGAGCAATGTGAACAAGTACTATAAGATGTTTTTGGCAAGGAAAAGATGTGGTGGGAATAATGACTGCATATAAGGTTTATAATTGCTGTTAGTCACTTACTTGAAGAGGACAGTTGTTGTGGGTATGGGACAAGTGTAAGATGGCAGAGGTGAGATAGAAACAGAAAAGCTGTTAACCTATTCTGTTACTAACAGAGGTAATAGCATTATTCAAGAAAATAAATGCATATACTAGTATGCTAATAATAATAATACAAAGTATGCAAACATATTCCATATTTTCATATTTACAGGGACACCATCCACACCATACAAGACAGTCCAGCAATCTGGAAGGAAGATCAGCACAATACCACAGCAATTGATGCAAAGACCAGCAGATTTTCTGCCTTCCAAGATGCTGTAATTTTTCAATGGACATCAGTGATATGCTTTGATTAGTGTGACAGTGGAGGAGGAGGAGGAAGCGGAGGAGGCAGCTTGCTGTGGCAGTATATTATCACAGTCCTAAAAGGATTACAGTAAGCACTACATTCCTCACTGAGAAACATTTTGTTAGCAGGAGCAACAAACTCTGGCAGTCCTATAAAGGAAGTTACTTTAAGGCAATATATCTTATGTAATGAGTATCATCAAAGATTTGTTTAATTTTCATCAGGTTTCTGATTCCATTATTGGAGGCAAGGATATTGGTGAACATGACAAAAGTTTGAAACTTGGAAACCATGCATTTTTGTTTGTGATTAAAGAACTGAGAAATGAAATGTTTTTTAGGCTATTCCTTTTATCTGGGAAAGACTGATATTATGCAGTGTGAGAATGATGACATGTTCATTAGGTTTAAGACATTGATACTAGAGTAACTGCAATTTTTTTCTTTCTCTGACCAAGAGGGAATACAATGTTCTTCTCTTAGAATCTTGGCATGTTTGCCGTCAATGGTAAATGGATCTGTTTCTCATATGATTCACCAAAGCTTTTAAAGAGACTCAGTAACACTATTTTGAAGGAGAAAAGTAAAGTACATATAAGGTAATATAATTAAATGCTGAACATTTAATTTTGAATGATCATCAGCTAAAAAATATGAGACTTGCTCCTAACTGGTAAATTCAACATGTGTAGGATTTTCAAGTAATGAACAGAATAGACACATTCTGTGGTAGGCTTACTGCCACAAGAAGCTGTCTTTATTGCAGTATAGGCATGTATATCAGGTGCATAGATCCTTTTCATTATTGAAATAGTTTAGTTACTCTTCATTTTAATGATGCTTATTGCTAAATCTGTAAAATTTGCAAGGAATTCAAGGACATCATGGAAACTGTGCCATACACACACTCTAACAAGACAGCACTTCAGGTGCTGTGGCACGACTGGTCTTTGTTCAGTTCCCTTACCTTAGTTATTAATTGGATGAACCACACTTCCTTGACAAGATTAAGACTTGGATTACCCATTGACTTCTGTTCCTAACTCTGAATGTGAAGATATAGTGATGGCATCAGACTACTTCTAGCTCATAATCTTTTCCATGTAACTGACTGTGCCTGAAGAAGATTTTTGAGTCTCATGAATGTCAAATGACAAGGATATTTTGTCAGATACCAGCCATCAGTTAGACAGCAGTAGTGAGGCAGATTAGATTTGTGATTTAGGTGGCCTTTTCATTCCCCAATGAGGAAAAAAGTGTATTTTCGTTACCAGTCATAAGTTAAAGTTGCCTTTGCATGTGTTTCAGCAATTAACCAAAACCTTTAGTTTAATCAAACTTGGACTATTTTATATCCTTAAATAGGAAATAGGAAGAAGAAATAAATATGGAAAGTTGAATAGTAAATTTCCATACAGTACACAGATATGCCTACAAAATTTCTTTCAAATGTTTTTTGTTTTTCTTTTCACTGTATTCTTGCAAACTATTCTGCTCTTGTCCTACTGTCTCATTGCATGTCCCATGCCCAAGCTCAGGATGCTGTATTTTGTCCTGCATATAATGTTTTCTTCACTTTATCATGATGCATTATTCATATATATATATATATATATATATATATATATATATATATATATATATATATATATATATATATATATATATATATATATATATATATATATATATATATATATATATATATATATATATATATATATATATATAAGATATCTATCATAATATATGTAATTTTAGATATATCTTACAGTAGCATTTGATGTCAGTCCTCTTATTTTTTCAATGCATCATTTCATCAGGTTTGTGTTCTTTGTTACAGCATATGCAGGAATTATTGCTGACATAAATGCTTTTCTTCCCTGAAATTTTCTTTGGTTAGCTACATGTTATTAACACTATATCTTTAGCTGCTATATGCCCACTGTATATCCTTTCTTTAATGTTGTTGTTCTTGTTGTTGTATGCAGTATTGAGTTGCCATGTCATTTGTTCTGATATGGAAGTCTTTGTGTTCTCTGTTAGGTGGTGTAGCCTTGCTATGCTGACTCCATTACCTCATTATGTACATTCAAAACAGAGTCAATATGGGTAGATATTAAGGAAGGATCACAGTCAGTAGTAATGGGAGTAGTGTATAGGACACCGACCAGTACAAAGGAAATTAACACCTCACTGTGGCAGGAAATAAATAGAGCAGGAAGGTACAGTCAGGTATGTATGGTAGATTTTAATTTTAGGAATATCAACTGGAGCCTGATGGTGGGTAACAAGGAAGCGGAGGAATTTCTTAAGGTAACTCAGGACAATTTTTTTTAAAACAGGTAGTTATAGAACCCACAATGGGGAACATACCATAGATTTAATTCTTACTAACAGGGAGGAAGCAGTCATGCAGATAGAGGCTGGAAGACAGCCAGGTAACAATGACCATTGAGAAATTAGGTACAAATTAAAATGAGAAGAAATTTTTAGAAGCAAAAACACTAGTAAAATACCTGACTTTAGGAGAGCAGATTTTGAGGAATTAAAAAGGTACCTCCAAGGAGTGGACTGGCAACGGATGCAGAGTGAGGTCAGGTCCGGAACAGAGCTGAGAGAGATAAGGCAGGATGAGAGAGGTGAGGTAAGGTGTGAGGGTGTAGGACAAGAGAGGGAAGATGTGTCCGGAAGGGGCAGAGGAGAGAGAGAGGGTGAGATAGGTGTGAGTATGTTGGAGGGTCAGGTCATGCTGAAATGGGAGAGGTGAGGTTGAGGCGAGTAGATGAGAGAGTGGAGAGGATGGAAGGGGCCGAAATGTGGGGATTAGGCGAAGTAAATGATATATAAATATTTTGTAAATAAATTCCATACATGTCAGTTAGCAAGCATCCCATACAGAGCAATAAGATCACAGAAAAATTACCTTAAATGGATGACTACTAGGTTAAAACATTATACAGGGTGGAAGAGAAGTATATATAAGAGATTAAGGGGAGGTGAAGAGGTTTTAAGGCCAAAATATAATGAATTAGTTAGAACAGTCAGGAGGTTAACAAGGGCAATTATGAATTAAAGGTAGTCAGCCAGGCAAAGACAGACCCCCAAGGGATTTTATCAGGTATACAGGACAAAGAATAAGGATACTATAGGTCCATTAAAGGCAGCAGATGGGGAGCTGGTTAGTTCTGGGGAGGAGATAAGTAAAATTCTGAATGAGTATTTTTTAACTATCTTCACCCAGAAAAACATGCAGGATATGCCAAATAGTGAACAGATGTTTAGAGCAGATGAGAATGAGTAGCTGACAGATATTTACAAAACTAAGGAGATATTGGAACAGGAGATAGATAAGCTAAAAAGTTCAGGACACCAAGACCAGATAAAATATGTCCCAGAGTACTTAAGGAATGCAGAGGTTATTAGTGAGCTGTTAGTCTCTGTCTTTAGGAAATCACTTGAGTCAGGTTAGGTACCAGTAATATGGAGGCAGGCTAATGTAGTACCCATTTTTAAGAAAGGAGATAAAACTTTAGCATCTAATTACAGAACTGTCAGTTTAACTTCAGTTGTGGGTAAAATATTGGAGTCAATAACAGCAAGGAACATAAGGGAGCATTTAAACAAACATAACTTGATAAATCAGTCACAGCATGGCTTCACAAAGGAGAAGTCTTGCCTAACGAACTCGTTAAGTTTATACAGTAAAGTGTACGAGGCAGTAGATAATGGTGATAGTTATGACATCTTATATCTGAACTTTAGTAAAGCTTTTGACAAGGTACCCCATCAGAGGCTATAGAGAAAGGTTAGGGTACATGGGATGGATGGGAAAGTGTTAGGCTAGATTTCATACATGTCAGTTAGCAAGCATCCCATACAGAGCAATAAGATCACAGAAAAATTACCTTAAATGGACGACTACTAGGTTAAAACATTATATAGGGTGGAAGAGAAGTATATATAAGAGATTAAGGGCAGGTGAAGAGGTTTTAAGGCCACAAAATAATGAATTAGTTAGAACAGTCAGGTCATGGCTAAGCGACAGGTGACAAAGAGTTATAATAAATGGCTCTAAATCTGAGTGAGCTCATGTAATTAGTGGGACGCCACAGGGATCAATACTAGGGCCACTGTTGTTTTTAATATATATCAATGACTTGGATAGTGGAATTAGTAGTAAAGTTAGTAAATTTGCAGATGACACAAAGATAGGTAGATTAATTAGGTCAGAATCGGATGCCATCGCCTTGCAGGCAGATTTACATAGGATGAATGAATGGACAGACAGATGCCAAATGCAGTTTAATATCAACAAATACAAAGTACTTAGCATAGGCAGAGGAAACCCACATAGTAGGTACACAATAAACAAGGAAACTCTGGTAGGTTCAGGGTACAAAAAATATCTAGGAGTCATAGTTAGCTCTGAACTCCATCTAGGAAAGCAATGCAGAGGCCAGAAACAGGGCAAATAGGGTATTAGGATTCATTTTTGGGAGTGTTAAAAGTAGAAGGCCTGAAGTAATATTAAAGTTATATTTGGTGCTGGTCAGACCTCATCTAGACTACACTGTGCAGTTCTGGTCCCCACATTACAGGAAAGATATAATTCTATTAGAATCAGTACAGAGGACAATGACTAAAAGGGGATGAAGAGTATTCCTTACAAGGCAAGACTGAAGCTGTTAAATTTACATTCTTTAGAGAGAAGTAGATTAAGCGGGGGCCTGACAGAAGTCTTTAAGTGGTATAAGGGTTATAACAAGGGGGATGTGAGCAAAATTCTTAGGATCAGCAACTAGGATAGAACAAGAAATAACGAGTTCAAGCTTGAAAATTTTTGGTTTAAGAGAGAGATAGGAAGAAATTGGCTCTCAAATAGAGTCGTAAATGAGTGGAACAGAATCAGTAATCATGTTGTTAGTGTTAAGACATTAGGGAGCTTTAAGAGAAGATTAGACAGGTTTATGGATGGGGATGATAGGTGGAAAAAGGTAGGTATATTTCATACAGGGACTGCCACATGTAAGCCTGGTTGCTTCTTGCAGCTTCCCTTATTTCTTATGTTCTTAATATTGCAATGTCTCTTGGTGCTGCTGTATATTATATATGTATGCTATAGGATAGTGATGACTTTTGTGTGATCTCTTAATGCAACTAACCATGTGTTCTGTCTTGTAAGGCATTAGTGTTTGATAAACACCTTGATGTTGCCAAATGTCTGTGCATGTGTGGGAAAAAAAAAAAAAAAACTCTTATGAATGTTGCTGTCTTTCATGGTAATGCCTTGGTTTTATTTTCTGCCCTGTGTTACACACCTAGTGTGTGTTGTACTGTTTTTCATGTTTTATAAGCAGCACATACTTGTTAAAATTTCAGAATACCTACTGTTATACTACTAATATAAATAAAACTTTAATATTATATCAAGTTATTTATTATTCACCTATTAAAACTACTAAAAATAAAATTAAAATTATTTTTGGGAGCATTCACATAAGTGGCCTGCAGTACCTGGCAGCTGTCAATCAATATCTTGAACATAAGAACATAAGAAATAAGGGAAGCTGCAAGAAGCGACCAGGCTTACACGTGGCAGTCCCTGTATGAAACACACCTACCTATTTCCATCTGCTATCCCCCATCCATAAACTTGTCTAATCTTCTCTTAAAGCTCTCTAGTGTCCTAGCACTAACTACATGATTACTGAGTCTGTTCCACTCATCTACCACTCTATTTGAGAACCAATTTTTTCCTATCTCCTTCCTAAACCTAAATTTTTCAAGCTTGAACCCGTTATTTCTTGTTCTACCCTGGTTGCTGATCCTAAGAATTTTGCTTACATCTCCCTTGTTATAACCCTTATACCACTTAAAGACTTCTATCAGGTCCCCTCTTAACCTACGTCTCTCTAAAGAATGTAAATTTAACAGCTTCAACCTCGCCTCGTAAGGAATACTCCTCATCCCCTGTATCCTTTTAGTCATTCTCCTCTGTACTGATTCTAATAGACCTATATCTTTCCTGTAATGTGGGGACCAGAACTGCACCGCATAGTCTAGATGAGGTCTGACCAGCGCCAAGTATAACTTTAATATTACTTCCAGCCTTCTACTTTTAACACTCCTAAAAATTAATCCTAGTACCCTATTTGCCTTGTTTCTGGCTTCTATGCATTGTTTCCCTAGACGGAGTTCAGAGCTAACTATAACTCCTAAATCTTTCTCGTACCCTGTACCTACCAGAGTTTGGTTGTCTAATGTGTACCTATTGTGTGGGTTTCCTCTACCTACGCTAAACACTTTGCATTTATTGATATTAAATTGCATTTGCCATCTATCCGTCCATTCATTCATTCTATCTAAGTCTGCCTGCAAGGCGATGGCATCCGATTCTGATCTAATTAATCTACCTATCTTTGTGTCATCCGCAAATTTACTAACATCACTACTAATTCCACTATCCAAGTCATTGATATACATTAGAAATAACAATGGCCCTAATACTGATCCCTGTGGCACCCCACTAATTACATGACCCCACTTGGATTTCGAGCCGTTTATTACCACTGTCTGTCGCCTGTTACCAAGCCATGACCCTATCCAGCCTAACACCTTCCCATCTATCCCGTGTGCCCTAACCTTTCTCAGGAGCCTTTGATGGGGTACCTTGTCAAATGCTTTACTAAAGTCCAAATATAAGATATCATAACTATCACCATTATCTACTGCCTCGTACACCTTACTGTAAAAACTTAACAAATTTGTCAGGCAAGACTTCCCCTTCGTGAAGCCATGCTGTGACTGATTTATCAAGTTATGTTTGTCTAAATGTTCCCTAATGTTCCTCGCTATTATTGACTCTAACATTTTACCTACAACTGAAGTTAAGCTGACAGGTCTATAATTAGACGCTAAAGTTTTATCTCCTTTCTTAAAGATGGGTACTACATTAGCCTGCCTCCACATTACTGGTACCTCACCCGACTCCAGTGATTTCCTAAAGACAGAAACTAACGGCTCACTAATAATCTCTTTACATTCCTTAAGTATTCTGGGATATATTTCATCAGGTCCTGGTGACTTGAACTTTTTTAGCCTATCTATCTCCTGTTCCACTATCTCCCTAGTTATGGAAATATCTGTCAGCTTCTCATTCTCATCTGCTCTAAACACCTGTTCACTATCTGGCCTATCCTGCATGTTTTCCTGGGTGAAGACAGTTAAAAAATAATCATTCAGAAGTTTACTAATCTCCTCCCCAGAACTAACCAGCTCCCCATCTGCTGCCTTTAATGGACCTACAGTATCCTTATTCTTCGTCCTGTATACCTGATAAAATCCCTTGGGGTCCGTCTTCGCCTGGCTGGCTACCTTTGATTCATAATTGTCCTTAGCTTTCCTCGTTAACTTCCTGACTGTTCTAACTAATTCATTATATTGTGTCCTTAAAACTTCTTCACCTGCCCTTAATCTGATCTGAAAGGTTCTGGTTAAAAGAATTTAATACATTCTGTTCATCATTATAAATTATGCTTAAGTTGGGGCTTGAATTTTCGATGTTTGGACGTAAATAACACGAAGTTAATTGCTTATGGAAGAAGAACGTAATAAAAACAATAAAATGCGTTACAAAAGCAAAAGCTGTCACACAAGAAACTATCAGCAACTTCGTCCTCTGTGCGTGAGTCGCAATGAGCTACGATTCCAAATCGAAAATCTTGCTCTTTGCACCAAACGAAATCTATGCACTCACTTACTCGTACTCTAATGAAACTCTAACACACACACACGTGCCCACAACCCAGCCGATAGGGAGGGTGCACCAGGACGGCATGGGTGGCTGGGGGTGCCTGGCCAAAAATACGTGTTTTATCCTCCATGAACTGTGTGGAGTCCCGGCTCATCATCACTATTATCTGTGACTACACCCTCACTGTGGCCATTCATTCAAACTCAGTCCATCAGGTAAGTGAGCGCAAATAAGCTTCCAGAGAGAGAGAGAGAGAGAGAGAGAGAGAGAGAGAGAGAGAGAGAGAGCTAACTAGTTCCTTAATTTAAAGTCATGGTAGTAGTATCGCCATGAAAGCTTCACTGATCATCACAAGTTACATTCCACGTTTCCATCATGCATATCAACCCCCGGAAACTACGATATGGGATATGAAACTTTGTGGCCTGGTCATACAGTACCCAAGACCACGAGAGGCTACCGCCATGACAGCCTGACCCTCCCGCCGCATCCCTTGATTTCCGCAGCACAGCACACTGCACACGTCACTGCCTTGTCCTCACCCTGGCCAGGAGTGTACTCACCTCTCAGCAGCACGGCTCGGAGATTTCCTGCTTCAGCCGCCTCACGGAAAGACGTAGGTACGAAAGATTGACGGACGCACACATCCATACTACACCTTTCATCATTATCACATTTGACACTCGCTTCTTGCTTGATGGTCTAGAGGGCGCGAGTTTTGAATGGACTGTGTGGGACTTCAATTCATCCTTACCGTCTATTACTACTACCAAGGACTATATATATATATATATATATATATATATATATATATATATATATATATATATATATATATATATATATATATATATATATATATATATATATATATATATATATATATATATATATATATATATATATTTTTTTTTTTTTTTTTTTTTTTTTTATGTAGGAAGGACACTGGCCAAGGGCAACAAATATCCAATAAAAAAAAATATGCCCACTGAAATGCCAGTCCCATAAAAGGGTCAAAGCATTGGTCAAAAATTGATGGATAAGTGTCTTGAAACCTCCCTCTTGAAGGAATTCAAGTCATAGGAAGGTGGAAATACAGAAGCAGGCAGGGAGTTCCAAAGTTTACCAGTGAAAGGGATGAATGATTGAGAATACTGGTTAACTCTTGCGTTTGAGAGGTGGACAGAATAGGGGTGAGAGAAAGAAGAAAGTCTTGTGCAGCAAGGCCGCGGAAGGAGGGGAGGCATGCAGTTAGCAAGATCAGAAGAGCAGTTAGCATGGAAATAGTGGTAGAAGACAATTAGATATGCAACATTGCGGCGGTGAGAGAGAGGCTGAAGACAGTCAGTTAGAGGAGAGGAGTTGATGAGACGAAAAGCTTTTGATTCCACCCTGTCTAGAAGAGCAGTATGAGTGGAACCCCCCCAGACATGTGAAGCATACTCCATACATGAACGGATAAGGCCCTTGTACAGAGTTAGCAGCTAGGGGGGTGAGAAAAACTGACGGAGACGTCTCAGAACACCTAACTTCATAGAAGCTGTTTTAGCTAGAGATGAGATGTGAAGTTTCCAGTTCAGATTATAAGTAAAGGACAGACCGAAGATGTTCAGTGTAGAAGAGGGGGACAGTTGAGTGTCATTGAAGAAGAGGGGATAGTTGTCTGGAAGGTTGTGTCAAGTTGATAGATGGAGGAATTGAGTTTTTGAGGCAATGAACAATACCAAGTTTGCTCTGCCCCAATCAAAAATTTTAGAAAGATCAGAAGTCAAGCGTTCTGTGGCTTCCCTGCGTGATATGTTTACCTCCTGAAGGGTTGGGCGTCTATGAAAAGACGTGGAAAAGTGCAGGGTGGTATCATCAGCGTAGGAGTGGATAGGACAAGAAGTTTGGTTTAAAGATCATTAATGAATAATAAGAGAGTGGGTGACAGGACAGAACCATGAGGAACACCACTGTTAATAGATTTAGGAGAAGAACAGTGACCGTCTACCACAGCAGCAATAGAACGGTCAGAAAGGAAACTTGAGATGAAGTTACAGAGAGAAGGATAGAAACCGTAGGAAGGTAATTTGGAAATCAAAGCTTTGTGCCAGACTCTATCAAAAGCTTTTGATATGTCCAAGGCAACAGCAAAAGTTTCACCAAAATCTCTAAAAGAGGATGACCAAGACTCAGTAAGGAAAGCCAGAAGATCACCAGTAGAGCGGCCTTGACGGAAACCATACTGGCGATCAGATAGAAGGTTGTGAAGTGATAGATGTTTAAGAATCTTCCTGTTGAGGATAGATTCAAGAACTTTAGATAGGCAGGAAATTAAAGCAATAGGACGGTAGTTTGAGGGATTAGAACGGTCACCCTTTTTAGGAACAGGTTGAATGTAGGTAAACTTCCAGCAAGAAGGAAAGGTAGATGTTGACAGACATCGGCCGCGATGATGACAACCGGGTTGTGGTTGCTAAGGTGGCCATCGGGGTATGGTTGTTGGAGGGTGGCTGTCAGAATGTGATTACGGTAGTCAGGTTGTGGCTTTAGGGGTGTGGTTGTTGTTGGGGGTGGTGGTCAGAGAATAATTGGCGGCTGTAGTTATCAAGGAGTGGGTGTCGAGATTAGTTGGTGAATGTGGTCGTCTGGATGTTATGTGGATGTTGTCGGAAAGTGGTTGTCAGAACGAGGCACTGCAATGATTCACAAGGCGTGATCGTCAGCGGTGATTGTTGTGGTCGCTTGAGCGTGGTCGTCTGGGGGGTGGTTTCAAGGTACAGTAGTCAGGAACGGTTTTCAGGGGTGTGGTTGATAGGGGTGATTGTCGATTGTGGTTGTCGGGGTGCGGTTATCGGGGTGAGGACACGAGGGTGTGTCTGTCGGCTCACTTGTGCGCTGATGGGGTGAAACTACGGATTCGCAGTTGCTAGTGCGCAAATTTAAGGGATGCAATTTTACGGGGCAGTTTTACGGGGTGTAGCTGTATGGAGGCGAAATTTTTGGGGGATTCAGGAAATATTAGCGTTTGAATAGCGTTGCGGTCGGGCCGAGCGGGGCCGGCCGGAGCAGCTCAGAATTAAAAAACCTCAGTAAACTTGCCTTCCTTAAATAACAACTCTTTGAAGAAGACGAAAAACGAACTTGCCAAGCCTCTATCCATATTATTCAACAAATCACTAAACACTCGATAAGTCCCAGACAAATGGAAACTAGCAAATATTTCACCTATCTTCAGAAAAGGTGACATATCTCACTCTCAAAACTACCGTCCCATAAGCCTCACATCAGTTGTGGGTAAGCTTATGGAATCAATGATAAGGTATAAAACACTAGATTTCCTGGAAAGTAACCGTATCATAAAGGACACTCAACATGGATTTAGATATAAACGTTCATACCTAACGAATTTACTGAACTTTTTACGACGTGTATAACATGTATGATAATACCAGGCCAGTAGATAGAGTTTATTTTGATTCTCAGAAAGCATTTGACAAAGTTCCTCATAAGCGCCTCCTACATAAAGTAAAAGCTCACGGCATATCAGGTGACCCCGCTGCGTGGATAGAGGATTGGTTGACAGACCGCAAACCTCTTCATAATATATATCATAATATATATCATAATATATATCAGTGACAGAGACGAAGCAATCAGAAGTAAATTGTCAAAATTTGTAGATTATACTATAATTGCTAACAAGGCTGACTCACCAAACCAACGTCAAATTTTGCAAAATGACTTAGACATTCTCATTGAATGGTCTGAAACGTGGCTTATCACTTTAATTTTAATCAATGTATTACATAATATGCAATGCATATATTATGTATTACATATATGTATTATGTATATGTAATACATAAATGTATTATATATATGTAATACATATATTTTGATATGTATTACATATCGGAAATAGCAATCAGCAGGAAAATTATAAAATGAATAATGCCCCCATCAAAAGTGTGGATGCTGAAAAAAAAAGATCTGGTAATTTTAGTGACATCAGATCTTAAACCAAGCAAACATTGTACCGAAGTCATTAAAATTGCCAATAAATTAATACGTTTTATAAAAAAGATCTTTCATTTTCAAATCTGAGAAAATAATTCTGGCCTTGTACAACTCATTTGTACGTCCTCATCTTGAATGCAATGTACAGCTTTTATCACTACTACAGAAAGGATATTAAGAAGTTAGAAAAAAAATACAAATAGAGTAAACAAAATTATCCCAAGCTTTCGCAATAAACCCTGCAAGGAATGCCTTAAACAACGAAATCTATTCTCCCTATCCAAACGCAGGCTAAGAGTGGATCTGATATTGCTTTACAAAACTTTTAAGGGCTTGACAAAAATGAAACCTGAACTCTTCCTAACCTTTCACCAGTCTAATATTACAAGAAACAATGGGTTCAAAATAATAGATAAGTGATTTCAAACAAATGAAGGCAAACATTTTTCTTCAATCGTGTCATAAATATGTGGAATTGTGTTTCATCAAGCGTCGTTAACTCAGGTACTGTACACTCCTTGAAAACCTGTCTTGACAAGTACGAGTATGTAGACACTAATTCCTGGTTGTCATTGTTTATGTCTAAATAGCGAACACGTTCACTCCGTACAATCTGTCATCTGATGGGTGTATATTTCACTAAAGAAGAGAAGCAATTACTATGTAACAAAGATAATGAATCATAATAAAGAGACCTTAGTGATGGCTTGTTCCTCGGTGACTAACTGCTGATCCCGTCACAGGAATGGTAAAAGGAATCGAGTTCTTGTAGAGCAACTCACCCATTACTATAGTCTAGTTAAAATGTACCCCAGTAAATCTAATTTTGAGGTAGAGGAAGCCCGTCGTCAGATGGCACAAATAATAGGACTGCATGTAGACTGTATGTGGCATCATCTCTTTCTTATTCTCCTCTTAAATTCCATATTTTTTCTTTCTATACAACATAGTACCATTTCCTTTTTCCGGCCAGCTTTGTCTGGAGGGGATAGAGGGTGGGGACTGGGAGGACCCTTCTTCTGTACTATTCTTTCTCTCATACTAATAGAGTAGAATAGTTACCCAAACAGACTTGTAAGAACCTCATGGTCTTTTTTTTTTTGTTATGTAGGAAGGACACTGGCCAAGGGCAACAAAAATTCAATAAAAAGTTGCTGTTTGGTCTTCTTTTGTATTCCTTTTGATTCCTCTTTCTGTGCTATCCTGTTTGTCTCTCCCACTACTAGTAGTTAGCGTAGAGTAGTTACCCAAACAGCCCAGTAAGGACTTCAGGGTCTGTTGCTGTTTGGTCTTTCTTTGTATTCTTCTCTTCCTTTTCCTTCAATTCTCGATCCTCCTCCACCTCCTCCTCTTCGTCCTTCTCCTCCTTCTCCTCCTCCTTCTCCTCCTTCTCCTCCTCCTCTTCCCCCTCCTCCTCTTTCTCCTCCCACCACAGGATGAACAATTACCTGTGAGTGTCATTGAAAAGTCAAGGACCCAATCAGTTAGTGACTATCATCGTGATTTGAGTTACCAGGAGTCACTGCTGCAGGGGTAACTATGCAGCGTGCGGCGCTCCATTATGAGAAATGCACGCTTATAGGGGGTCGCATGGTAGCCGGAGCCTGATTGGCTGATGCCTCTCTTGAAACCGCCAGGCACAGTATAGACAACCAAGCATGCCCACTTTTCTTCCAGTTTTTTAATCATCTGCGCATGACGTCACGTGATCGGAGATCAGAATTGCCAGATTCGCCTTTTCAGGCCAAAATAAAAAAAAAACTCAAATTTGGCTTTTTCAAGCATTTGGCCTAAGGATATTTAGTTTGGCCTGAATTACAAAACCTTATTTTTTTTTCTTGAATATGTGGCTTCAATATACTCCATATGGCCATAATAAGTGTATTTGACATGGTGAGTTTGTTCGCCGCCTCCTAAGACAAAACTTTATTTTAAAGTTGTCGAGTGCGCGTATGTTTTCCTTTATTTTCTTCTGTTACCATGGTTATCCACGCAATTTTTCCTATTTTTTCCTATTGCTATTGAATAACAATAAGGAAAAAATTGTACAAATCAACTGGGTGATGATGCTGATGGCGAGCGAGGTTCACGGCTGAACTTTGGCGTGAGTTTTCTTTTCTTTTCTTTTCTTTTTCTTTTTTTTTTTTTTTTTTTTTTTTTACGTGTCTGATGTTTTTATTTTTTTTTTAGGTTTCCTATCAACAGTTACCTGTGTTCATGAATAAGCCAGGACTACGTTGGTAGGGTGTTGTCTATAGAAATACCATATATTGTGTTGTGATGAGTCATTGGTAAACTCGTTTTCCATCCCCCAAAACCGATCGTTTTGGTTGTTTATATTTATGTAGAGTGGAAAAAAAAAAAAAACAGTCTAGAGCAGTGTAATCCAACTGTAGGCCCACGGGCTAGTTGATTTAGTGTGGCCCGCGTGCAATCATTGATTAATATTATATTAAAAAAAAATACTTAAATGATATTCAGCAAAGGTCAAGTGTGTGGAATAATAACGATTAGCTTGTTATGACATTGCTGCTACAATAACATAATGCCTGCAGAGCGAAAGAAATGTTTTTGGTTCTTTTTGTAGTGCGTTTGGCCGTTTTGTCTTATTATTTTTGTTGGCTTTGGGCTTTTTCTGCTTCAGTAATCAGGCAACCCTGCACGCACTGCCTTCAGCTCCTCCCACCACTCACTCTGCCTCACGGCTTCATTTGAGGTACATCGCATCTGTGAAGTCCATGTGCGCGGCGCTTTTTTTGCACTATGCAAAATGTGCTTCATTAAAATGAATTTTTCGATGTTTATTCATCAGTTTAGTTTGTCATCCATAATCAGTATTATCATTATTAGTAACATTTATAATTCCAGTGTGCACCTTTATCTAGTGAACATAAAAGAAGAAAAACACAAACCTCAACACACTTAAGAAGAAAGTATCCTACACAACACAAATAAGTAAATCTACATAAATATTAACTTGAGCGAAAATCAAGTTGTATGGTAATAAATCAATTCTGCAAAACAAATAGATTCAGTACATAAGTAACAGAAAAAAAAAAAAAAAAACAGTAGAAAATATAGACGTAAATGCCAATGACACCGTGCAGTGCATAAAGAATAGAAAAACAGGGTTTCCATCGTTACAAATACTGAACTATCAAAACTTATAACTTACAAGATACGACACGGAAATAAAAGAACACAAACCTGCTACACTACAATGATGGTGCTGATGACGATGATGATGATAATAATAATAATTATAATGGTAATAATAATATTAATAATAATAATAATAATAAATAATATATAATAATAATAATAATAATAATAATAATAATAATAATAATAATAATAATAATAATAATAATAATAATACTAGCAACAACAACAACAACAGTACCACTTTGATACGTATCGCCTCACGAGGGGAGCAGGGGTGGGAGGGACACAGGTCTTTCTTCTTTTTCATACAGTATTCTTTTTTTTTATACCTATGAAGCATAAACACACTTGCAGCCTCCGCTGGTCCCCCTACCCTCTCTCCCTTAATCCCTCCCGACGCCGCCCTTCCTCCCAGTCGGAAGCTTTCATCCTGCTGATAGGTAGTAAAGCCTGTGTGAAGAAGTGAGTGCTTCACCAGCTTTTTCAATGACATAATTTGATTGATGTCTATGTTGAGAGTGGACGTGAATTACGAATAAAGCAATCCGTGGTTCTCTGGGCTGAGTCATTCTCGTGCTGCAGGATGGACAGGTGTAATGGTGTGTTGTTGTTATTGTTTTTGGTGGTGGTGGTGGAGCAGCACAGGGGAGGGTTCCAGGAGGCGGCTCCAGACCCAAGCAATGCCTGCCTCTGTAAAGTTCTCTGATCTCACCTACTGCTATTTGCACTCCACGAAATGGTCCCACAAGTCAACAATTATCTAATTATCACTGTGGGAATGAACGCTCACATTAGAATCAGCAGCAGTTTTTCTTACTGAACTTTTGAACACAGGAAGGGAAATCGTGTTCAAATATATCTTGTTTACCGTTGGGGTTTCATGGCGTAGTGACAGTCTTGGGAACCCAGTGTGTGTGGGATGCCAGCGGTCATATCCCATAGAAAATACAATAGATAAATAACGTGATGAAAAATAATTCACATCATAATTCTTTAATACATACTGGCGTGAACATTAGATGGGGAAATAGACCAACTTTACAAAAAAGATGGGGAAGATGGGGAAACAGACCAACTTTAAAAAACAGAAAAAGGGCCCTCGTGGCCCAGTGGGTAGAGTGATGCACTTGGAGTTTGGCGTGAGGGAAGTGAGGGGCGCGTAGGTTCGAACCCCCCTCTCGGAACTCACAAAAACCTTCAAAGAGCATCCCTCCATCACCATGTGTGCCTCAAACACACAGGTACGGTGATGGAGCTTCCCACGGGGAGGAGGGAGGGGAGGTGAGTGCGCAGCACCTCCCTACCCCTCCCCAGGGGAGGAAGGCACCGCCTTACCGCCCCCGGGAGAGCAAGGGAGGTGAGTGCATTGAGATAAGAAGGTTGGAGTGGCCTTGAGGCGTCCTGGGTGAAGCCACCCAACTGTCAGGCGGCCATATTGTCGTAGGATAGGCAGCAACTGCAGGGCAGAGATGAAACACGTCATGGAAGTATTTCGCTATGTTGGAATGTATGTATGGGTGACCCCTCTTTTATGTTGGGGTTGGGATGAGGTCCCATAGTTACTAAGGAGAGTCAGGTCCGTATGGGTTGGGCTATGATGAGTCAGGTTAGCTCGAGTTAAGCCTGTGTCAGGGTGCTTATTAAGTAAGGAGTGTCAGGTCTTGACCCAAGTCGACCTACATATACTCTCTCAGTCAATAATTCAGTAGAGCTCTCGTATAGAGAGAGTAAAGACAGGAGTGTTGCTCCGTGCGTGGTGTGAAATGCCGACTACCTGTGTTGCATTTGGGTGCAATGAACAAGCGAACAAAAAATCTGATCCATCCATTACATTTCACCAGTAAGTTATTTATATATTAATTTATATATATATATATATATATATATATATATATATATATATATATATATATATATATATATATATATATATATATATATATATATATATATATATATATATATATATGATGTTCTAGGAAGTGTGCATGATTTTCATAATGAAGACTGACGCACAGGAAATAGGCGCTTTGATTATTTGATCGCAGTGTTAGGAACATGTTTACAGGCTACCAAAGGACCCGAGCAGAAGAAAGGAATGGCTTGCAGCTATACGAAGAGACAACTACACCCCAGGCAAACAGGCACGGCTCTGCTCCAAGCACTTTAGACCTGATGATTTCGACAGGACGTCCTTGTGTTACGTGAGGCTGCGAGATGGTGTTGTTCCCAGCATATTTGAGGCTTTCCCTTCACACTTACAGAAAAAAACAAGCAAAAGGAAACCTCCCAAATCTCGCCCTCTCTGTGATCCTGCCCCACAAGAAGCGCAAGATAGTGGACATTCTACTTTAGCTGTGCCGGAAAATCCTGTGCAAACAAACTCAGGTGAGTCACCAACCAAAGCCCAGCTAAAGAGGAAGCTGGGAGAAACAGAAACACAACTCGTGAAGTCTAGAAAAAAAATTAAACTGTTGCATCAGAAAACAAGACGACTCAAGAAAAAAAAATGCCGAATTGTGTTCTGTGATCAGTGCATTGAAACAAAAAAACCTAGTAAGTGAAAATAGTTTGACAGTTTTAGAGTCATGTGCTGGTGGAGTGAGTGACCTTGTGAAAAGACAGGTTGCTAAGAATAGCGGTGAACCCTTGCTTGCTTGCAGGTCAGGTACAGATATGCAGCCAGACAGTTTACTGCAAGACTGATTTCCCGTAAAGGGGTCAAAAGTAGAACCACGATGAACAAATTAGTATTATTAAAGTGGAATGTGATTATGTATATAATCTATAATATCTAGTTATAAGGACATGTTGGCATACAATATATGGGTAGCAGTAACACAGTAGTTTCATTTGACACGGCAGCATATTATAAATGAGTGTAAACAGTGTAAAAAGGGGTACAAGAAAAATGCTTGGTAAGTGACAGCTCCCACATCAATATGGCGGACGGGGGAGAGCGGTGGCTTCCTCCTGCCAGTACTGCCCGCGCGGCTCAGGGCCACTCCAACCTTCCTATCTCAATGGGTGAGTGCACAGCGCTTCCCTTCTCTCCCCTACCTAACCCTGGCAAGTCTACGGACTACCAGG
The DNA here is from genome assembly GCF_035594125.1 of Scylla paramamosain. Classification (NCBI taxonomy): domain Eukaryota; kingdom Metazoa; phylum Arthropoda; class Malacostraca; order Decapoda; family Portunidae; genus Scylla; species Scylla paramamosain. The sequence goes on from NC_087156.1 coordinate 11,658,141, forward strand.
CAAAAAATAATAATAAAAAAAAAAAAAAAAAAAAAAAAAAAAATATATATATATATATATATATATATATATATATATATATATATATATATATATATATATATATATATATATATATATATATATATATATATATATATATATATATATATATATATATATATATATATATATATATATATAAAAGTGAGTGGATAGCACTTCCCTTCTCTCTACCTAACATGAAAAAAAATATAAATAAAAAGTAAAGGACTACCAGGCAAAAAAATAAATAAATAAAACAAAAATTGAATTAAAATAAAATAAAAATAAAATGAAAAAAAAATCTACTTCCCCCCTCAACAATAAATCAGCAAAATAAAACAAATACCAACCTGACTGGCCCTGACAACTCCAAAGACCACCACCCCACCTGGGAAGCACGGAAGGTGAGTGTGCAGCACCTCCCTACCCTTCCCAGTTTGACTTTGACCACCAATCTGACTCATCCTAGCAACTCCAACTGTACAGACCACCACCAGTACTCTGATCCTGGCAAGGTGAGTGCGTAGCACTTCCCGTGACTCATCCTGGCAACTCGAAAGACCCACCATCCTGACTGACCTTGGGAAGCACGGGAGGTGAGTGTGCAGCACCTCCCTACCCTTCCCAGTCTCCCAGTTTGACTTTGACCACCAATCTGACTCATCCTACCTACTCCACAGAGCAACTCCAAAAGTACAGACCAGTACCTCCTACTCTCCCCACCCTGGCAACTGATCCCTAAGTAAGGTGAGTGCGTAGCACTTCCCTATCACCAACCTGACTGACCCAAGCAACTCTAAAAACAACCAACCTATCCCTACCCTATCCTGGCAACAGACCACCAAAAACAAAGAATAAAGTAGATAATATAAAAATAATCAAAGCAATTCAACTCCTACTCCCTCCCTCAATAAAACTGACTCTGGCAATCTACATATAAATAAAAATAAAAGACCACCACCACCCTACCTGGGAAGCACGGGAGGTGAGTGTGCAGCACCTCCCTACCCTTCCCAGCCTGACCACCAATCTGACTCATCCTACCAACTCCAAAGAGCAACTCCATCTGTACAGACCACCACCACCACTACCACCCCTCTGATCTTGGCAAGGTGAGTGCGTAGCACTTCCCTTGACTGACCCTGACTGACTAACCCTGGCAACTCCAAAAACAACCAACTTGACTGACTTACAGATATGTAATCTTCAAACTGACTAGCCATGGGGAGCATGGGAGGTGAGTGTGCAGCACCTCCCTACCCTTCCCAGCCTCCCAGTTTGACTTTGACTACCAATCTGACTCATCCTAGTAACTCCAACTGTACAGACCACCACCAGTACCTCCTACTCTCCCCACCCTGGCAACTGATCCTGGCAAGGTGAGTGGGTCAACTCCAAAGACCCACCATCCTGACTGACCTTGGGAAGCACGGGAGGTGAGTGTGCAGCACCCCCCTACCCTTCCCAGTCTCCCAGTTTGACTTTGACCACCAATCTGACTCATCCTACCAAATCCAAAGATCAACTCCAAATGTACAGACCACCACCAGTACCTCCTACTCTCTCCACCCTGGCAACTGATCACCACCAGTACCTCCTACTCTCCCCACCCTGGCAACTGATCCCTACCCTATCCCTGGCAACTCTAAAAACAAGCAACAGAAAAAAAAAAAAAAAAAAAAAAAAAAAAATATATATATATATATATATATATATATATATATATATATATATATATATATATATATATATATATATATATATATATATATATATATATATATATATATATATATATGTATATATAAAACTGACTGACTGGTAATCTGCATAATATATATAAATAAAAGACCACCACCACCCCACCTGGGAGGCTTCCCAGCCTCCCAGCTTTGACCACCAATTTGACTCATCTTGGCAACTCCAAAGAGCAACTCCAGCACCACCACCCCTCTGATCTTGGCAAGGTGAGTGCGTAGCACTTCCCTTGACTGACCATGACTGACTGACCCTGGGGAGCATGGGACAGTGTGTGCAACAACAACAACTCCAAAGAACAATTTCAAATGTACAGACCACCAGTACCTCCTACTCTCTGACCCACTCAGACCCTGATCCCTACCCAAGGTGAGTGCGTAGCATTTCCATACCACCAACCTCCCTACCCTTCCCGCTCTCCCAGTTTGACTCTGACCACCAACCTGACTCATCCTGGCAACTCCAAAGGCTGGGGAGCAGGGGTGGTGAGTGTGCAGCACCTCCTACTTCTCTCACTCTGGCTCTGACTGCCACCACCGTACCACCAACGAACTCAGCAGAACAAGAAGAACAAGAACAGGAAGCAACACCATCATTACCACCATCAGAGGAAGAAAACGCGAAAAAGAAGCAGCACCATCGCCATCAAAGGATAAAAAAAAGAAAAAAAAGAAGAACTACCACCACTGCTATCAGAGGAAGAAGCAGCATCACCGGCATTAGAGGAAAAAAAGAAAAAAAAAAGAAAAAGCAGCACCACCGCCATCAGAGGAAGAAGCATTTCTCATTATATGTAAATATAAACTACGACTGGCCAAACCTCCTGTTGCGTCAGGAGTCAATGTTGCATGGCGTTCATGAAAGAAAAGTACGCTAAATCAGTTAAGGGACTGACTGTGAAAGTGCCAGGCAAGGCTGCTGCCTCAGACATCCATACTTCCACTTCAACTGTGCCAAGCATTTTTTAATCTCAATTTCTTTTCATGATATCGTCGGCTGGTGGATGGGAGGAGCTATCAGCTTTGCTGCTATCCTGCAATCCTTTGCTCATAGAATGTTTCTCCTTTTCTCTTCTTTTCCTACTTCTCATCTTCCTTCTCTTGCATTTCTTGTCTTATTACTCTGTAAATTTTTCTCATAATTTATTCAATGTTAGTTTTTCTTTCTTTTCTTTTTTTTTCTTTTTTCTTCTTTTTTGCAGCACTTCCCTAAGGGCAGTGCTATTTACCTTTTCTAAATCCATTCACCCTTACGAGAGCTTTTAATAAATTTATGTACACTTAAGCCTTGGACAACTAATTACAAAAGAATTACATGAATTTACATGAATATTTGACATTTTCTCTAGTCTTAAGACGCCATATCTCAAGCACATGAGGCGCGAGTTGCGTCTGAGTGTACTGTGATGTAATACATGAATTTGTAATCACAATTTATATCTTTTCATACTAAGCAACTTCTTCCTCATGACACTGGTCATGTCATGTACACTTCCATGTACCCAGCAATTCTGGATAACCTTTGAAAAATATCATATATCTCACTGCCCCATACTACTCAAAGGCCTCTATCAGGTCTCTGCTTAACCTATGCCTCTGTAAGGAACGTAAATACGAAACTTCAGTCTCGTTTCGTATCATGGAAACAGGAATCGCATCGTTAGCGTGGAATCGCATCGTTATCGTGGAATCGTATCGTTATCGTGGAATCGCATCGTTTGCTTGGAATCGCATCGTTAGCCTAGAATCGCATCGTTAGCGTGGAAACTCGCATCGTTATTTTATCGTGGAATCGCATCGTTATCGTGAAATTGCATCATTATCATGGAATCGCATCGTTATCGTGGTAACTCACATCATCATCGTAGAAACTGGAATCGTGTTATTATCTTGGAAACTCGATCTTTGTCTTCATCATCGTTATTTATTTATCTACTTATCTACTTATAGTATATTACAGTATAGTATATATTTATAAGAAGAGGAGGAGAAGGAAAAAAAGAGGAAAAAAGAGGTGCAATAGAAGGAAGAGTAATGAGAGAGGGCAGGAAGGAGTGACTTAGAAAAAAGAGGAAGTGTATACAGGAACATTAAAAAAAAAGAGAAATGGGAAAGACGAGAAAAGGGAAGAGTATGAGTGGTAAGCGTAGTAGGAGGAGGAGGAAGGGGGACAGGCAAGACAAGACAATGCAATGCAGCAGCAGCAGCAGCAGGAGGAGGAGGAGAGGAGGGGGGGAAGTGGAACCAACACATGATGAACAACATGTCCTAAATCCGGGCGCGCTGATATTTTACAAGATCCACTTCCCTAATTGCGGGGAGGGAATAGATTACGCCCATGACGCCCCTGAGCACCTTCTTTACGGCGGCTTGTTAGGGCGCGGCGCGACAGGACCTGCTGACGTGTGACACGCTCCTCCATACACCCGAATCCCCCACCCCCCCAAATCACGACCCTGCCCTACACGTCACTAAGCCAAGGATCACTCTCTCTCTCTCTCTCTCTCTCTCTCTCTCTCTCTCTGCTGCTTACCCTCAATACCGTCTTATTTTTTCTTATCTCCTCCTCCTGTTATTCTTCCTACTCGTCCTCCTTACTGGTCTCGTGTAAAGAAATTTATCATGCATGTCACCTCCCTCCTCCTTTCCGCTCTACTCCGTCCGTCTTCCTTCTTCCTCCTTATCCTCGTCATCGTCGGCGTTCTCCGCTTTCTCTCTCTCTCTCTCTCTCTCTCTCTCTCTCTCTCTCTCTCTCTCTCTCTCTCTCTCTCTCTCTCTCTCTTATTCTCGTCATTCTCACTTTTGGCACATTTCCCTTCCTCTCTGTCTCCGGTCTGCTTTTTTCATGCTTCTGTGTCCTACTCTTTGTCCTTGTCATGGTTTGTTTTTATCAAGCACTTCTTTTTCATCTTTTTTTCATCATCATCACTATCATTATCATTTTCTTCTTTTTCTTTTTTCTCTTCCTTTCTTCTTCTTCTTTATCTTCTTCTTCTTCTTCTTCTTCTTCTTTTTCTTCTTCATGACCGCCCCCTCTGCTTCTTCATGACCCCCCCCGCAGCTTCTTGACTTCATCCCTGTCACTGCCGCCTTCCATTACTATCTTGTTACCACGAGGAAGTTAGTAATCTCTCTCTCTCTCTCTCTCTCTCTCTCTCTCTCTCTCTCTCTCTCTCTCTCTCTCTCTCTCTCTCTTTCTCTCTCTAGCTATCTTCTTACCATCCTTTCTGCTTTTTCTCTCCTTTTTTGGTTGTTGTGGCGGCAGTAATGGTGATGATGATAGTGGCTGGACGTATTGTGATAGTTACAGTCGTCTTATAATGATGGTTATGATGACTAGTGGCGGGGACAATGACGACGATGATGGTGGTATTGGTGATGGTGACAGTGCATGGTGATGGTGGTGGTAGAAAAGGCAGCTCTCTCTTATTTTTATACCGCAGAAGGCGACGCAGAAGTAGGAACCAGGACGTTGACATGGGCTCGGAGATGCAAGGGAATACATATTTTTTTGCCTTCACGTCTGGTGTGTCGCGCCGTGTAACTGAAGGCGTGGTAGAGGCAAGAGAGAGGCGTGGGGAGTGTGGGAGAAGGAAGGGGATGTGAGGCGAGATGAGGGGTGGATACGGTGTGCTTGTGGGGTGCTGGTGGTGACTGAGAAGAGTGTGTGAAGTCTATCTATCTATCTATTTATCTATCCATCTATCATTTTTGGCCTTGTTCTATATTTTCTTTTTTCTTTTTTTTTTTTTATCTTCGGTCAACATTTCAATTTCTTGTTCTTTTCGAGATTTTTTTCCCCCTTTTCTCCAAGGAGCACGTTTCAGGGTTTACTTGACTTAAAGAGTGATGAGGTGCATTGTGGGTGTTCTTTTTTTTTTGGGGGGGGGGTTATATATGAAAGGGATGAAGGATATGAGGCCGAGAGTGAAGAAGGGAGTGGTATGATTTTTCACGAGGTGGTGTGTGTATGTGTGTGTGTGTGTGTGTGTGTGTGTGTGTGTGTGTGTTATGATTTGTCACGAGGTGGTGTGTGTGTGTGTGTGTGTGTGTCTGTGTGTGTGTGTGTGTGTGTGTGTTATGATTTGTCACGAGGTGGTGTGTGTGTGTGTGTGTGTGTGTGTGTGTGTGTGTGTGTGTGTGTGTGTGTGTGTGTGTGTGTGTGTGTTATGATTTGTCACGAGGTGGTGTGTGTGTGTGTGTGTGTGTGTGTGTATTTGCTTAAACTGTATGTTTGCTTATCTATATGTTTGTGTTACAGTGTTTGTTTGCCTGTTTATGCCTGTTTCTCTGTTTATTCGTGAATCCAAAAGCATTGTTATCATTCCCTTCACCTCCGCTCTCTCTCTCTCTTTCTCTCTCTCTCTCTCTCTCTCTCTCTCTCTCTCTCTCTCTCTCTCTCTCTCTCTCTCTCTCTCTCTCTCTCTCTGTCTCTCTCTCTCTCTCTCTGCTTCACGAATCGAAAGAAGGCATCAGATAACACTTTTTCTTCAGGAAGGCGACGAGAGAGAAAAGACTGAAATAACAGGGACAAAGAAAGCGTAGCGCCGGTAAAGGAAGAAAAATGAAATACATACAAAAGGTAAAATGAAAGAGACAAAACTCATCTGAGAAACAAAATCTTAAAAAGACCGCAGAAAGGAAGAAGGGAATGACACGAAAGAAACATGTGCAAAAAGAAACATGAAAAGATAGAATAAAAAACTGCAGGGGGAATAAGAGAGTAGGGTGAAGGGGAAGGTGTATAAAGAAAAAGAGTGAAAACAAAAGCATTTTAAATAGTCACCACACAGATGTCGCAGGAGAGCTTGCAAGCCCACAAACACAAGATAATGAACCATATTATCATATCAATATTATATTATTATTTTTCATAACACTCCTAATTGAGAAACACAACAGCCTTAATAAATGCGTGTATTTTGAGTGCTTTTCACATTCTTAGTTAGCAAAACCCCAAATTGCATGGGAAAATAGATTTGAGGGAAAAAAAGACTTTGCCAGAAAAGTATCTTTTGAGTGTTTTTGAGCGTGACAGAAAATAAAGCACTAAAAAGGAGGGCAATCACATTACATTTAAGGAAAACGAATTTTTACGAAGAACTTGCTTTTATGTGTTTTTGAGTTCCTTATATACCAAAACACTAAAACGCATGCAAAACACTCTTTATGGTGAAACAGAATAACATTACCAAAAACATGTATTTTGAGTGTTTTTGATCATGTTACCAATAAAAACGCTTAAATAAATGCAAAGAACACTATTTCTGGGAAACGAAAGGAGATTATGAGAAACGAGTATTATGAGTGTTTTTAAGTTCATTAATTACCAAAAAGCTAAAAGCCACAAATAACACTCTTTATTGAGAAACAATAAATAAATTTTAAAAAATACAATATTTTTTTTTATTTCGTATTCACCTTCACAGGTACCGAAATGCCAAAATTTGGGCAAATTTCAAGAAATTATGTGAAATAAGAACATTATCAAAAAAGTTAAATTTAGCTTTTTTTTTCGAACTGTTATGTACCAAACCCCTAAAGTGCATGCAAAGCCACCTATATGGGGAAATGAAACGTCTTTGCCAGAAAACGGTCATATGATTGTTTTTCAGTATGTTAGGAACCAACACGATAAATAACATGGAAGTCAATCTATACGGGAATCCAAAACAAAATTACTAAAAACGTGTCTTTTCGGTGTTTTACGTAGAAAAACGCTAAAACAGATGTAAACCAACCAATATGAAAAAAATAAAATAACATTACCAAAAAGGTATATTTTAAGTGTTTTTGAAATTGTTACCTACAAAAAACGCGAAAATGGATGGAAAGCACTCTATATTGGGAAGCAAAAGGACATTACGAGAAACGTGTATAATGAGTGTTTTATAGTTTCACAAGAACTACAAGGCAAAAAACGCAAAAACTCGTGTATATTGAGAAGTTTCTTACATTCCAAAATGCTGTAATTCTGGAACAACACTCTTAATTGAGAAACAGAACAAACTTACTAAATGCGTGTATTTTGAGTGCTTTTCACATCCTTAGTTACCAAAACCCCAAATTGCATGCGAAACCAGCTTTTTGTGGGAAAAAAATGACATTACCAGAAAAATGTCTTTAGAGTGTTTTTGAGCGTGTTAGGCATTAAAGCACTAAAAAGCAGGGCAATCACATTACATTGGAATAAAACCATTTTTTAACAAGAACTTGCCTTTAAGTGCATTTGAGCTCCTTATATACCAAAACACTAAAATGCATGCAAAATACACTTGATGGTGAAACAGGATAACATTACCAAAAACATGTATTTTGAGTGTTTTTGATCATGTTACCAATAAAAACACTTAAATATATGCAAAGAACCGTATTTTTGGGAAATGAAAGGACATTACGAGAAACGTGTATTATAAGTGTTTTTAAGTTCATTAAGTACGAAAAAGCTAAAAGCCACAAATTACACTCTTTATTGAGAAAAAAAGTAAATAAATAAAAAAAATACGATTTTTTTTTCATTCTTATTCATCTTCACAGGTAACGAGGTGCCAAAATTCGGGCAAAGTTCAGGAAATTATATGAAATAAGAACATTATCAAAAAAGTTAAATTTAGCTTTTTTTCGGACTGTTATGTACCAAACCCCTAAAGTGCATGCAAAGCCACCTATATGGTGAAATTAAACGTGTTTGCCAGAAAACTGTCTTATGAGTGTTTTTCAGCATGTTAGGAACCAACATGATAAAACCCAAGGAAGTCAATCTATATGGGAATCCAAAACAAAATTACTGAAAACGTGTCTTTTCGGTGTTTTACGTACAAAACGCTAAAACGGATGCAAACTAACCAAAATGAAGAAATAGAATAACATTACCAAAAAGGTATATTTTGAGTGTTTTTGAAATTGTTACCTACAAAAAACACGAAAATGGATGGAAAGCACTCTATATTGGGAAGCAAAAGGCACCAAAAAGCATGTTAGGCACCAAAACGATAAATAATATGAAAGTCACTCTATATGAAAATCCAAAACAAAATTACTGAAAACGTGTCTTTTAAAAGATTTACGTAGAAAAACGCTAAAACGGAGGCAAACCAACCAATATGAAGGAATAGAATAACATTACCAAAAAAGTATATTTTGTGTGTTTTTGAGCTTGTTACATAAAAAGAAACTCGAAAATGGATGCAAAGCACTCTATATAAGGAAAAAAAAGGACATAATAAGAAACGTGTATAATGAGAGTTTTATAGTTCACTAGAATCACAAGGCAAAAAACGCAAAAACTCGACTGTATGGAGAAGTTTCTAAGATACCAAAATACTGAAACTCATGAATAACACTCTTAATCAAGAAACCGAACAACCTTACTAAATGCGTGTATTTTGAGTGTTTTTTTTACATTCTTAGTTACCAAAACTCCAAATTCCATGCGAAACTAGCTTTATGTGGGAAAAAAATGACATTACCAGAGAAGTGTCTTTGAGTGTTTTTGAGCGTGTTAGGCAATAAAGCACTAAAAAGCAGAGCAATCACATTACATGGGAATAAAACCAACTTTTACGAAGAACTTGCCTTTTAGTGTTTTTGACACGCATTTAGTAAGGTTGCTCTGTTTCTCAATTCAGAGTGTTATTCATGAGTTTCAGCATTTACACGAGTTATTGCGTTTTTTCCCTTGTGGATTTTTTGAACAATAAAACATTCATTATACATTTTTCTCGCGATGTTTTCTACGTAAAACACTGAGAAGACACGTTTTCAGTAATTTTCTTTTGGATTCCCATATAGGGTGAGTTCCTTATTATTTATCGTTTTGGTGACTAACATGCTGAAAAACACTCAAAAGACAGATTTCTGGTAACGTCTTTAATTTCCTCATATGGGAGGCTTTGCATGTCTTTTCAGTGTTTTTGAGCGTGTTACGCAATAAAGCAATAAAGGCAATCACATTACATGGGAATAAAACCAAATTTTACCAAGAACTGGCCTTTAAGTGTTTTTGAGCTCCTTACATACCAAAACGCTAAAACGCATGCAAAATACATTTTATGGAGAAACAGAATAACATTACCAAATACATGTATTTTGAGTGTTTTTGATCATGTTATCTAAAAAAAACGCTTAAATACATGGAAAGAACCTTATGTTTGGGAAACGAAAGAACATTACGAGAAACGTGTATTATGAGTGATTTTTAAGTTCCTTCAGTACCAAAAAAGCTAAAACCCACAAATAACACTCTTTAGAAAAAATAAATAAATAAAAAAAATAAATAAAAAAATTGAATTTTTTTTGTTTTTGTTTTTCATCTTCATAGGTACCGAATTGCCAAAATTCTGCCAAAATTTAGGGAATTTATGTGAAAAAAAGAACATTACCATGAAAGTTAATTATAGTTTTTTTTTTCTGATTGTTATATACCAAAACCTAAAGTGCATGCAAAGCCACCTATATAGGGAAGTTAAACGACTTTACCAGAAACCTGTCTTTTCAATGTTTTTCAGCATGTTAGCCACCAATACGATAAATAATATGAAAATCAGTCAATATGTGAATCCAAAACAAAATTACTAAAAACGTGTCTTTTCAGTGTTTTACGTAGAAAAACGCTAAAGCGGATACAAACCATCCTATATGAAGAAATAGAATAACATTACCAAAAAGATATTTTTTGAGTGTTTTTGAGCTTGTTACCTACAAAAAATGCAAAAATGGATGTAAAGCACTCTATATTAGGAAACAATAGGACATTACGAGAAACGTGTATAATGAGTGTTTTATAGTTTTAAAAGAACCACAAGGCAATATACGCAAAAACCCGTGTATATAGAGAAATTTTTACATACCAAAATGATGAAATGCATGAATAACACTTTTAATCGATAAACAGAACTACCTTACCAAATTGTGTATTTTAAGTGTTTTTCACATTCTTAGTTACAAAAATGCCAAAATACATGCGAAACTAACTTCATTTGGGAAAAAAATGACATTACCAGAAAAGTGTCTTTTGAGTGTTTTTGAGCGTGATATGCAACAAAGCACTAAAAAGCAGAACGATCACATTACATGAGAATAAAACCAATTTGTACGAGGAATTTGCCTTTAAGTGTTTTTTAACCCCTTATATACCAAACCACTAAAACGCATGAAAAACAAACTTTATGGAGAAACAGAATAACATTACCAAAAACATGTATTTTGAGTGTTTTTGATCATGTCATCTATAAAAACGCTTAAGTACATGCAAAGAACATTATGTTTGGGAAACGAAAGGACATTTCGAGAAACGTGTATTATGAGTGTTCTATAAGTTCCTTAAGTACCAAAAAGCTAAACCTCACAAATAACACTCTTTATTTAGAAAATAAAAAATAAAAAAATAAAATAAATAGGATTTTTTCTTTTTTTGTTATTCATCTTCATAGGTACCGAGATGCCAAAATTCTGGAAAAATTCAGGGCAATTATGTGATAAAAGAATATTATCAAAAAAGTTAATTTCAGCTTTTTTTTCGGACTGTTATGTACCAAACCCTAAAGTGCATGCAAAGCCTCCAATATGAGCAAATTAAACGACCTAACCAGAAATCTTTATTTTGTGTGTTTTTTTTAGCATGTTAGGCACCAAAACGATAAATAATAAGGATCTCACTCTATATGGGAATCTAAAACAAAGTTAGTAAAAACGTGTCTTCTCAGTGTTTTACGTAGAAAAACGTTAAAACGGATGCAAACTAACCAATATCAAGAAATAGAAGAACGTTACCAAAAATGTATATTTTGAATGTTTTTGAGCTTTTTACCTACAAAAACGCGAAAATTGATGCAAAGCACTCTATATTGGGAAACAAAAGGACATTGCAAGAAAAGTGTATAATGAGTGTTTTATAGTTCAAAAGAACCACAAAGCAAACAACGCAAAAACTCGTGTATATGAAGAGATTTCTTAGATACCAAAATGCTGAAACTCATGAATAACACTCTTAATTGAGAAACAGAAAAACCTTCCTAATGCGTGTATTTTGAGTGCTTTTCACATTCTTAGTTACCAAAAACCCCAAATTACATGCGAAAATAGCTTTGTGGGAAAAAAAATAGACTTTACCAGAAAAGTATCTTTTGAATGTTTTTCAGCGTGATAGGTAATAAAGCACTGAAAAGCAGGACAATCACATTATATTGGAATAAAACCATTTTTTACCAAGAACTTGCCTTTAAGTGTTTTTGAGCTCCTTTTATACAAAACTGCTAAAACGCTTGGAAAACACACTTTATGGAGAAACAGAATAACATTACCAAAACCATGTATTTTGAGTGTTTTTGATCACGTTATCTATAAAAACGCTTAAATACATGCAAAGAACCTTATGTTTAGGAAACGAAAGGACATTACGAGAAACGTGTATTATGAGTGTTTTTAATAACCTTAAGTACCAAAAAGGTAAATCCCACAAATAACACTCTTTATTGAGAAAAAATAAATAAATAAATAAAAAATAGAAAAATAGGATTTTTTTAAATTTTTTTTTTATTTATCTTCATTGGTACCGAAATGCCAAAATTCTGGGAAAATTCAGGGCAATTATATGATAAAAGAATATTACCAAAAAAGTTAATTTTAGCTTTTTTATATACCAAACCCTAAAGTGCATGCAAAGCCTCCTATATGAGGAAATTAAACGATCTTATCAGAAATCTCTCTTTTGAGTGTTGTTCAGCATGTTAGGCACCAAAACAATAAATAATAAGGAACTCACTCTATATGGGAATTCAAAATAAAATTAATGAAAACGTGTTTTCTCAGTGTTTTACGTAGAAAAACGCTAACACGGATGCAAACCAACCAATATAAAGAAATAGAAAAACATTACCAAAATGGTATATTTTGAGTGTTTTTGAGCTTGTTACCTATAAAAAACACGAAAATTGATGCAAAGCACTCTATAATGGGAAAGAAAAGGACATTGCATGAAAAGTGTATAATGAGTGTTTTATAGTTCAAAAGGCAAAAAATGCAAAAACTAGTGTATATGAAGAAGTTTCGTAGATACCAAAATGCTGAAACTCATGAACAACACTCTTAATTGAGAAACAGAACAATCTTACTAAATGTGTGTATTTTGAGTGCTTTTCACATTCTTAGTTACAAAAACCCCAACTTCCATGCGAAACCAGCTTTATGTGGGAAAAAAAATGACTTTACCATAAAAATGTCTTTTGAGTGTTTTTGAGCGTGTTAGGCAAAGAAGCACTGAAAAGCAGGGCAATCACATTACATTGAAATAAAACCAATCTTTAATAACAACTTGCCTTTAAGTGTTTTTGAGCTCCTTATATACCAAAACACTAACACGCATGCAAAATACACTTTATGATGAAACAGAATAACATTACCAAAAACATGTATTTTGAGTGTTTTTGATCATATTTCCAATAAAAACGCTTAAATGACATTACCAGAAAAATGTCTTTTAAGTGTAAAAATTTCTCTATTTACACGAGTTTTTGCGTTTATTGCCTTGTGGTTCTTTTAAAACTATAAAACGCTCATTATACACGTTTCTCGTAATGTCCTTTTGTTTCCTAACATAGGGTGCTTTACATCCATTTTTGCATTTTTTGTAGGTAACAAGCTCAAAAACACTCAAAAAATATCTTTTTGGTAATGTTATTCTATTTCTTCATATAGGATGGTTTGTATCCGCTTTAGCGTTTTTCTACGTAAAACACTGAAAAGACACGTTTTCAGTAATTTTGTTTTGGATTCACATATTGACTGATTTTCATATTATTTATCGTATTGGTGCCTAACATGCTGAAAAACATTGAAAAGACAGGTTTCTGGTAAAGTCGTTTAACTTCCCTATATAGGTGGCTTTGCATGCACTTTAGGTTTTGGTACATAACAATCAGAAAAAAAAGCTATAATTAACTTGCATGATAATGTTCTTTTTTTTCACATAAATTCCCTGAATTTTAGCAGAATTTTGGCAAAAACTTAAAAGAATTAAAAAAAAAAATTCCCATTTTTTAAAATTTTTTATTTATTTATTTATTTATTTATTTCTAAAGAGTGTTATTTGTGGGTTTTAGCTTTTTTGGTACTGAAGAAACTTAAAAATCACTCATAATACACGTTTCTCGTAATGTTCTTTCGTTTCCCAAACCTAAGGTTCTTTGCATGTATTTAAGCGTTTTTTTTTAGATAACATGATCAAAAACACTCAAAATACATGTGTTTGGTAATGTTATTGTGTTTCTCCATAAAATGTATTTTGCATGCGTTTTAGCGTTTTAGTATGTAAGGAGCTCAAAAACACTTAAAGGCCAGTTCTTGGTAAAATTTGGTTTAATTCCCATGTAATGTGATTGCCCTGGCTTTTAGTGCTTTATTGCGTAACACGCTCAAAAACACTGAAAAGACATGCAAAGCCTTCCATATGAGGAAATTAAAGACGTTACCAAAAATCTGTCTTTTGAGTATTTTCCAGCATGTTAGGCACCAAAACGATAAATAATAAGGAACTCACTCTATGTGGGAATCCAAAAGAAAATTACTGAAAATGTGTCTTCTCAGTGTTTTACGTAGAAAACATTACGAGAAAAATGCTTCTTGATTAAGAAAAATGTTTCTTGATTAAGAGTGTTATTCATGAGTTTCAGTAATTTGGTATCTTAGAAACTTCTCCATACAGTCGAGTTTTTGCGTTTTTTGCATTGTGATTCTGGTGAAACTATAAAACACTCATTATACACGTTTCTCATTATGTCCTTTTTTTTCCTTATATAGAGTGCTTTGCATCCATTTTCGAGTTTCTTTTTATGTAACAAGCTCAAAAACACACAAAATATACTTTTTTGGTAATGTTATTCTATTCCTTCATATTGGTTGGTGTGCCTCCGTTTTAGCGTTTTTCTACGTAAATCTTTTAAAAGACACGTTTCCAGTAATTTTGTTTTGGATTTCCATATAGAGTGACTTTCATATTATTTATCGTTTTGGTGCCTAACATGCTTTTTGGTGCCTTTTGCCTTCCAAAATAGAGTGCTTTCCATCCATTTTCGCGTTTTTGTAGGTAACAATTTCAAAAACACTCAAAATATACCTTTTTGGTAATGTTATTCTATTTCTTCATTTTGGTTACTTTGCATCCGTTTTAGCGTTTTATACGTAAAACACCGAAAAGCCACACGTTTTCAGTAATTTTGTTTTGGATTCCCATATACATTGACTTCCTTGGATTTTATCATGTTGGCTCCTAACATGCTGAAAAACACTCATAAGACAGTTTTCTGGCAAAGACGTTTAATTTCCCCATATAGGTGGCTTTGCATGCACTTTAGGGGTTTGGTATAGAACAGTCCGAAAAAAAGCTAAATTTAACTTTTTTGATAATGATCTTATTTCATATAATTTCCTGAACTTAGCCAGAATTTTGGCACCTCGTTACCTGTGAAGATGAATAAGAATGAAAAAAAAAATCGTATTTTTTATTTATTTATTTTTTCTCAATAAAGAGTGTAATTTGTGGCTTTTAGCTTTTTCGTACTTAATGAACTTAAAAACACCCATAATACACGTTTCTCGTAATGTCATTTCATTTCCCAAAAATACGGTTCTTTGCATATATTTAAGCGTTTTTATTGGTAATATGATCAAAAACACTCAAAATACATGTTTTTGGTAATGTTATTCTGTTTCACCATCAAGTGTATTTTGCATGCATTTTAGTGTTTTGGTATATAAGGAGCTCAAATACACTTAAAGGCAAGTTCTTGTTAAAAATTGGTTTTATTCCAATGTAATGTGATTGCCCTGCTTTTTAGTGCTTTATTGCCAAACACGCTCAAAAACACTCAAAAGACATTTTTCTGGTAATATCATTTTTTCCCCACAAAAAGCTGGTTTCGCATGCAATTTGGGGTTTTGGTAACTAAGGATGTGAAAAGCACTCAAAATACACGCATTTAGTAAGATTGTTCTGTTTCTCAATTAAGAGTGTTGTTCCAAAGTTTCATCATTTTGGAATGTAAGAAACTTCTCAATATACACGAGTTTTTGCGTTTTTTGCCTTGTAGTTCTTGTGAAACTATAAAACACTCATTATACACGTTTCTCGTAATGTCCTTTTGCTTCCCAATACAGAGTGCTTTCCATCCATTTTCGCGTTTTTTGTAAGTAACAATTTCAAAAGCGCTTAAAATATACCTTTTTGGTAATGTTATTATATTTCTTCATTTTTGGTTGGTTTACATCTGTTTTAGCGTTTTTCTACGTAAAACACCGAAAAGACACGTTTTTAGTAATTTTGTTTTGGATTCCCATATAGATTGATTTCCATGTTATTTATCTTGTTGGTTCATAACATGCTGAAAAACACTCATATGACCGTTTTCTGGCAAAGACGTTTAATTTTCCCATATACTTGGCTTTGCATGCACTTTAGGTGTTTGGTACATAACAGTTCGAAAAAAAAAGCTAAATATAACTTTTTTGATAATGTTCATATTTCACATAATTTCCTGAAATTTGCCCGACTTTTGGCATTTCAGTACCTGTGAAGATAAATAAGAAAGAAAAAAAAATACTGTATTTTTTATTTATTTATTTATTGTTTCTCAATAAAGAGTGTTATTTGTAGCTTTTAGCTTTTTGGTAATTAATGAACTTAAAAACACTCATAATACTCGTTTCTCGTAATCTCCTTTCGTTTCCCAAAAATAGTGTTCTTTGCATTTATTTAAGCGTTTTTATTGGTAACATGATCAAAAACACTCAAAATACATGTTTTTGGTAATGTTATTCTGTTTCACCATAAAGAGTGTTTTGCATGCGTTTTAGTGTTTTGGTATATAAGGAGCTCAAAAACACATAAATGCAAGTTCTTGGTAAAAAATTCGTTTTCCTTCTATGTAATGCGATTGCTCTCCTTTTTAGTGCTTTATTTTCTATCACGCTCAAAAACACTCAAAAGACACTTTTCTGGTAAAGTTTTTTTTTTTCCACAAATCTATTTTCGCATGCAATTTGAGGTTTTACTAACTAAGAATATGGAAAGCATTCAAAATACACGCATTTATTAAGGCTGTTCTGTTTCTCAATTACGAGTGTTATACATGAGTTTTAGCATTTTTGTATCTAGGAAACCTCTCCATATACACAAGATTTTGTGTTTTTTGCCTTGTGGTTCTTTTGAACTATAAAACACTCATTATACACTTTTCTTGCAATGTCCTTTTGTTTCGCAATATAGAGTGCTTTGCATCAATTTTCGCGTTTTTTTAGGTAACATGCTCAAAACACTCAAAATATACCTTTTTAGTAACGTTTTTCTATTTCTTGATATTGGTTGCTTTGCATACGTTTCAGCGTTTTTCTACGTAAAACACTGAGAAGACACGTTTTCAGTAGCTTTTTTTTAAATTCCCATATAGAGTGAGTTCCTTATTATTTATTGTTTTGGTGCCTAACATGCTAAAAACACTCAAAACACATATTTCTGGTAAGGTCGTTTAATTTCCTCATATAGGAGTCTTTGCAAGCACTTTAAGGTTTGGTACATAACAGTCCGAAAAAAAACTGAAATTAACTTTTTTGATAATATTTTTTTATCATATGATTGCCCTGAATTTTCCCAGAATTTTGGCATCTCGGTCGGTACCTATGAATATAAATAACAAAAAAAAAAAAAAAAAAAAAAAAAAAAAATTTCTATTTTTATTTATTTTTTTTTTCTAAATAAAGAGTGTTATTTGTGGGTTTTAGCTTTTTGGTACTTAAGGAACTTAAAAAACACTCATAATACACGTTTCTCGTAATGTCCTTTTGTTTCCCAAACATAATGTTCTTTGCATGTAATTAAGCGTTTTCATAGATAACATGATCAAAAACACTCAAAATACATGTTTTTGGTAATGTTGTTCTGTTTCTCCATAAAAGGTGTTTTGTATACGTTTTAGCGTTTTGGTATGTTTGGTGTTTGGTAGTTTTGCTTTAGTTTTTTTATTTTCTTACTTTTTTTTTTTTTCTAAATAAAGAATGTTATTTGTGGGTTTTAGCTTTTTGGTACTTAAGGAATTTAAAAACACTTATAATACACATTTCTCGTAATGTCCTTTCGTTTCTTAAACATAAGGTTTTTTGCCTGTATTAAGGGTTTTTATAGATAACATGATCAAAAACACTTAAAATATATGTTTTTGGTAATTTTATTCTCTCTCCATAAAAGGTGTTTTGCATGCGTTTTAGCGTTTTGGTATGTTTGGTGTTTGGCAGTTTTGCTTTCCATCCATTTTCGCGTTTTTTGAAGGTAAGAACCTCAAAAACATTCAAAATATACCTTTTTGGTAATGTTATTCTATTTCTCCATATTCGTTGGTTTGCATCCGATTTAGCGTTTTTCTACGTAAAACACTGAAAAGACACTTTTTCAGTAATTTTGTGATGGATTCCCACATTTAGTGACTTCCATATTATTTATCGTTTTGGTGCCTAACATGCTGAGAAAAACCACAAAAGACAGGTTTCTGGTAAGGTCGTTTAATTTCCCCAGACAGGTGTCTTTGCATGCACTTAAGGGTTTGGTACATAACATTCCGAAAAAAAAGCTAAAATTAACTCTTTTTCATAATGTTCTTTTTTCACATAATTTCCCTGAATTTTGGCAGAATTTCAGCATCTCGGTACCTATGAAGATGAATAAAAAAAAAAATCCTATTTTTTTATTTATTTATTTATTTTTTCTCTATAAACAGTGTTATTTGTGGGTTTTAGCTTTTTGGTACTTAAAGAACTTAAAAACACTCATAATACACGTTTCTTGAAATGTCCTTTCGTTTCCCAAACATAAGATTCTTTGCATGTATTTAAGCGTTTTTATAGGTAACATAATCAAAAACACTCAAAATACATGTTTTTGGTAATATTACTCTGTTTCTAAATAAAGGGTGTTTTGCATGCGTTTTAGCGTTTTGGTATATAAGGGGCTAAAAAACACTTAGAAAAAAACACTTGGTAAAAGTTGATTTTATTCCCATGTAATGTGATTGCCCTGCTTTTTAGTGCTTTATTGCCTATCATGCTAAAAAAAACAAACACTTGAAAGACAAATGGTAATGTCATTTTTTTTTCCCACATAAAGCTACTTTCACATAAAATTTGGGGTTTTGGTAACTAAGAATGTGAAAAATACTCAAAATACACGCATTTGGTAAGGTTGTTCTGTTTCTCAATTAAGAGTGTTATTCAGGAGTTTCACCATTTTGGTATCTAAGAAACTTCTCCATATATACGAGTTTTTGCGTTTTTTGCCTTGTGCTTCTTGAGAATCTATAAAACATTCATTATACATGTTTCTCGTAATGTCCTTTTGTTAACCAATATAGAGAGCTTTCCATCCATTTTCGCGTTTTTAATTTTAAGTTCAAAAATACTCAGAATATACCTTTTTGGTAAACTTATTCTATTTTTTTCATGTTGGCTGGTTTGCATCCGTTTTAGCATTTTTCTACTTAAAACACGGAAAAGACACGTTTTCAGTAATTTGTTTTGGATTCCCAAATAGAATGAATTCCATATTGTTAATTGTTTTGGTGACCAACATGCTTAAAAACACTAGAAACACAGGTTTCTCGTAAAGTCGTTTAATTTCCCCATATAGTTGACTTTGCATGCACTTTAGGGTTTTGTACATAACAGTCCGAAAAAGAAAGCTAAAATTAACTTTTTTGATAATGTTCTTTTTTCATATAATTTCCCTGAATTTTGCCAGAATTTTGTGAAGAAGAATAACAAAAAAAAAAAAAAAAAAATCCTATTTATTTACTTTTTTTTTCTCTATAAAGAGGTTTTAGCTTTTTGGTACTTATGGAACTTAAAAAGACTCATAATACACGTTTCTCGTAATGTCCTTTCGTTTCCCAAACATAGGATTTTTTGCATGTATTAAAGCGTTTTTAGAGGTAACATGATCAAAAACTCTCAAAATACATGCTTTTGGTAATGTTAATCTGTTTCTCCATAAAGGGTGTTTTGCATGCATTTTAGCGTTTTGGTATATAAGGAGCTCAAAAACACTTAAAGGCAAGTTCTTGGTAAAAGATGGTTTTATTCCCATATAATGTGATTGACCTCCTTTTTAGTGTTTTATTGCCTAACACGCTCAAAAACACTCAGAAGACACTTTTCTGGTAATGTCATTTTTTTACCACATGAAGCTAGTTTTGCATGCAATTTGGGGTTTTGGTAACTAAGAATGTGAAAAACAATCAAAATACACGCATATCGTAAGGTTGTTCTGTATTCTCAATTAAGAGTGTTATTCCTTAGTTTCAGCATTTTGGTATCTAATAAACTTATCCATATACACGAGTTTTTAAGTTTTTTGCCTTGTGGTTCTTGTGAAACTATAAAACACTCATTATACAATTTTCTCGTAATGTTCTTTTGTATCTCAATATAGAGTGCTTTCTATCCATTTTCGCGTTTTTTGTAGATAAGCTCAAAACACTGAAAATATACCTTTTTTGGTAATGTTATTCTATTTATTTTCATATTCGTTGGTTTGCATCTGTTTTAGCGTTTTTTCTACGTAAAACACTGAAAAGACACTTTTTCAGTAATTTTGTGATGGATTCCCATATTGAGTGACTTCCATATTATATATCGTTTTGGTGCCTAACATGCTGAAAAACACTTAAAAGACAGGTTTCTCGTAAAGTCGTTTAATTTCCTCATATAGGTGGCTTTGCATGCACTTTAGAATTTGGTAAATAACAGTCCGAAAAAAAGCTAAAATTAATTTTTTTTCATAACTTTCTTTTCTTACATAATTTTCCTGAATTTTCCCAGAATTTTGGCATCTTGGTACCTCTGAAGATGAATAACAGAAAAATAAATAAATTCCTATCTTTTTATTCATTTATTTATTATTTTTTTTCTATAAACAGTGTTATTTATGGGTTTTAGCTAAATGGTACTTAAAGAACTTAAAAACACTCGTAATACATGTTTCTCGAAATGCCCTTTAATTTCCCAAACATAAGGTTCTTTGCATGTATTTAAGAGTTTTTATAGGTAACATGATCAAGAACACTCAAAATACATGTTTTTGGTAATGTTATTCTCTTTCTCCATAAAGGGTGTTTTGCATTCGTTTTAGCGTTTTGGTATATAACGAGCTCAAAAACACTTAAAGGCAAGTTGTTAGTAAAAGTTAGTTTTATTCCCATGTAATGTGATTGCCCTGCTTTTTAGTGCTTTATTGCCTATCATGCTAAAAAAAAAAAAACTAGCTTTTTGGTACTTAAGGAATTTAAAAACACTTATAATACACATTTCTCGTAATGTCCTTTCGTTTCTTAAACATAAGGTTTTTTGCCTGTATTTAAGCGTTTTTATAGATAACATGATCAAAAACACTTAAAATATATGTTTTTGGTAATTTTATTCTCTTTCTCCATAAAAGGTGTTTTGCATGCGTTTCAGCGTTTTGGTATGTAATTAGCACAAAAACACTTAAAGGCAAGTTCTTGGTAAAAGTTGTTATTATTCCCATGTAATGTGATTCCTCTGCTTTTTAGTGCTTTATTGCCTAACACGCTGAAAAACACTTAAAAGACACTTTTCTGGTAATATCATTTTTCTTCCCACATAAAACTAGTTTTGCATGGAGTTTGGGGTTTTGGTAACTAAGAATGTGAAAAAAACTCAAAACACAGGCATTTAGTAAGGTTGTTCTATTTCTTAATTAAAAGTGTTATTCATGAGTTTCAGCATTTTGGTATGTAAGAAACTTTTCTAATACACATATTTGGTAAGGTATTTCTGTTTCAAAATTAAAAGTGTTATTGATGAGTTTCAGCTTTTTGGTATGTAAGAAACTTTTTTATGTACACGAGTTTTTGAGTATTTTACCTTGTGGTTCTTTTCAAACTATAAAACACTCATACACGTTTCTCGTAATGTCCTCTTCTTTGCCAATATCAAGTGCTTTCCATCCATTTTTGCATTTTTTTTAGGTAACAAGCTCAAAAACACATCAAAATATATATTTTTGGTAATGTTATTCTATTTCTTCATATTGGTTGGTTTGCATCCATTTTAGCGTTTTTCTACGTAAATCACTGAAAAGACACGTTTTAAGTAATATTGTTGAGATTGCTGAAAAACACTCAAAAGACAGGTTTCTGGTAAAGTCGTGTAATTTCCCCATATAGCTGGATTTGCATGCACTTCAGAGTTTGTACATAACTCCAGAAAAAAGCTAAAATAATTTTTTTTATAATGATTTTTTTTTTTACAAAATTTCCATGAATTTTGCCAGAATTGTGGCATCTCGGTACCTAAGAAGATGAATAACAATTTTTTTTTCTCTCTCTATAAAGAGTTATTTGTGGGTTTTAGCTTTTTGGTACTTAAGAAACTTAAAAACACTCATAATACACGATTTTCGTAATGTTTTTTTCATTTTCCAAACATAGGGTTCTTTGCATGTATTTAAGCATTTTTATAGGTAACATGATCAAAAACACTCAAAATACATGTTTCTGGTAATGTTATTCTGTTTCTCCATAAAGGGTGTTTTGGGTGCGTTTTAGCGTTTTGGTATGTAAGAAGCTCAAAAACACGTAAAGGCAGGTTCTTGGTAAAAGTTGGTTTAGTTAGTGCCTATCACGCTCAAAAACACTCAAAAGACACTTTCTTGGTAATGTAATTTTTTCCCACATAAAGCTAGTTTCGCATGTAATTTTTGGTTTTGGTAACTAAGAATGTGAAAAGCACTCAAAATACATGCATTTGGTAAGGATGTTCTGTATTCTTAATTAAGAGTGTTATTTCTGAGTTTCAGCTTTTTGGTTTCTAAGAAACTTCTCCATATACACCGAGTTTTTGCGATTTTTGCCCTGTGGCTGTTGTGAAACTATAAAACACTCATTATACACGTTTCTCGTAATTTCCTTTTATATCCCAATATAGAGTGCTTTCCATTCATTTTCGCGTTTTTTGAAGGTAAGAACCTCAAAAACACTCAAAATATACCTTTTAGGTAATGTTATTCTATTTCTCCATATTCGTTGGTTTGCATCCGATTTAGCGTTTTTCTATGTAAAACACTGAAAAGACACTTTTTCAGTAATTTTGTGATGGATTCCCACATTTAGTGACTTCCATATTATTTATCATTTTGGTGCCTAACATGATGAAAAAAAACCACAAAAGACAGGTTTCTGGTAAGGTCGTTTAATTTCCCCATATAGGTGGCTTTGCATGCATTTTAGGGTTTGGTATATAACAGTCCGAAAAAAAAGCTAAAATTAATTCTTTTTCATAATGTTCTTTATTCACATAATTTCTCTGAATTTAGGCAGAATTTTAGCATCTATGTACCTATGAAGATGAATAAAAAAAAATCCTATTTTTTTATTTATTTTTTTTCTCTATAAAAAAGTGTTATTTTTAGGTTTTAGCTTTTTGGTACTTAAAGAACTTAAAAACACTCATAATACACGTTTCTTGAAATGTCCTTTCGTTTCCCAAACATAAGATTCTTTGCATGTATTTAAGCGTTTTTATAGGTAGCATGATCAAAAACACTCAAAATACATGTTTTTGGTAATATTATTCTGTTTCTAAATAAAGGGTGTTTTGCATGCGTTTTAGCGTTTTGATATATAAGGAGCTCAAAAACACTTAGAAAAACACTTGGTAAAAGTTGATTTTATTCCCATGTAATGTGATTGCCCTGCTTTTTAGGGCTTTATTGCCTATCATGCTAAAAAAAAAAAAAAACACTTAAAAGACACTTTTCTGGTAATGTCATTTTTTTTCCCACATAAAGCTACTTTCACATAAAATTTTGGGTATTGGTAACTAAGAATGTGAAAAACACTCAAAATACACGCATTTCGTAAGGTTGTTCTGTTTCTCAATTAAGAGTGTTATTCAGGAGTTTTACCATTTTAGTATCTAAGAAACTTCTCCATATATACAAGTTCTTGCGTTTTTTGCCTTGTGCTTCTTGAGAATCTATAAAACACTCATTATACATGTTTCTCGTAATGCCCTTTTGTTAACCAATATAGAGAGCTTTCCATCCATTTTTCGCGTTTTTTTTTTTTTTTTGTAAAAAGCTCAAAAATACTCAAAATATACCTTTTTGGTAATCTTATTCTATTTTTTCATGTTGGCTGGTTTGCATCCGTTTTAGCATTTTTCTACTTAAAACACGGAAAAGACACGTTTTCAGTAATTTGTTTTGGATTCCCAAATAGAATGAATTCCATATTGTTAATTGTTTTGGTGACTAACATGCTGAAAATACTAGAAACACAGGTTTCTCGTAAAGTCGTTTAATTTCCCCATATAGTTGGCTTTGCATGCACTTTAGGGTTTTGTACATAACAGTCCGAAAAAAAAGCTAAAATTAACTTTTTTGATAATGTTCTTTTTTCATATAATTTCCCTGAATTTTGCCAGAATTTTGTGATCTTGGTACCTATGAAGAAGAATAACAAAAAAAAAAAAAAATCCTATTTATTTATTTACTTTTTTTTTTTCTCTATAAAGAGGTTTTAGCTTTTTGGTACTTATGGAACTTAAAAAGACTCATAATACACGTTTCTCCTAATGTCCTTTCGTTTCCCACACATAGGGTTTTTTGCATGTATTAAAGCGTTATTAGAGGTAACATAATCAAAAACTCTCAAAATACATGTTTTTGGTAATGTTAATCTATTTCTCCATAAAGGGTGTTTTGCAGGCGTTTTAGCGTTTTGGTATATAAGGAGCTCAAAAACACTTAAAGGCAAGTTCTTGGTAAAAGATGGTTTTATTCCCATATAATGTGATTGACCTCCTTTTTAGTGTTTTATTGCCTAACACGCTCAAAAACACTCAAAAGACACTTTTTTTTTTTTTTACCACATAAAAGCTAGTTTTGTATGGAATTTGGGGTTTTGGTAACTAAGAATGTGAAAAACAATCAAAATACACGCATATCGTAAGGTTGTTCTATATTCTCAATTAAGAGTGTTATTCCTTAGTTTCAGCATTTTGGTATCTAAGAAACTTATCCATATACACGAGTTTTTAAGTTTTTTGCCTTGTGGTTCTTGTGAAACTATAAAACACTCATTATACAATTTTCTCGTAATGTTCTTTTGTATCTCAATATGGAGTGCTTTGTATCCATTCTCGCGTTTTTTGTAGATAAGAAGCTCAAAAACACTGGTAATGTTATTCTATTTTTTCATATTCGTTGGTTTGTATCCGTTTTAGCGTTTTTTCTACGTATAATACTGAAAAGACACTTTTTCAGTAATTTTGTGATGGATTCCCATATTGAGTGACTTCAATATTATATATCGTTTTGGTGCCTAACATGCTGAAAACACTCAAAAGACAGGTTTCTCGTAAAGTCGTTTAATTTCCTCATATAGGTGGCTTTGCATGCACTTTAGGGTTTGGTACATAACAGTCCGAAAAAAAGCTAAAATTTTTTTTCATAGTTTTTTTTTCTTACATAATTTTCCTGAATTTTGCCAGAATTTTTGCATCTTGGTACCTATGAAGATGAATAACAAAAAAAAAAAAAATAGATAAATTCCTATCTTTTTATTCATTTATTTATTTTTTTCTATAAACAGTGTTATTTAGGGGTTTTAGCTAAATGGTACTTAAAGAACTTAAAAACACTCGTAATACATGTTTCTCGAAATGTCCTTTTATTTCCCAAACATAAGGTTCTTTGCATGTATTTAAGAGTTTTTATAGGTAACATGATCAAAAACACTCCAAATACATGTTTTTGGTAATGTTATTCTCTTTCTCCATAGAGGGTGTTTTGCATTCGTTTTAGTGTTTTGGTATATAAGGAGCTCAAAAACACTTAAAGGCAAGTTGTTAGTAAAAGTTAGTTTTATTCTAAGAATGTGAAAAACACTCAAAATACACGCATTTGGTAAGGTTGTTCTGTTTCTCAATTTAGAGTGTTATTCAGGAGTTTCATCATTTTGGTATCTAAGAAACTTCTCCATACATATGAGTTTTTACGTTTTTTGCCTTGTGATTCTTGAGAATCTATAAAACACTCATTATCCACGTTTCTCGTAATGTCCTTTTGTTAACCAATAGACAGAGCTTTGCATCCATTTTCGCGTTTTTTGTAAGTAAAAAGCTAAAAAAACACTCAAATTATACCTTTTTGGTAATCTTATTCTATTTCTTCATATTGGTTGGTTTGCATCCGTTTTAGCGTTTTTCTACGTAAAACACAAAGAAGACACGTTTAAAGTAATTTTGTTTTGGATTCCCACATAGAATGACTTCAATATTATTTATTGTTTTGGTGACTAACATGCTCAAAGACACTAGAAACACAGGTTTCTCGTAAAGTCGTTTAATTTCCCCATATAGTTGGCTTTGCATGCACTTCATGGTTTGGTACATAACAGTCCGAAAAAGCTAAAATTAACTTTTTCGATAATGTTCTTTTTACACATAATTTCCTTGAATTTTGCCAGAATTTTGGCATCTCAGTACCTATGAAGAAGAATAAAAAAAAAAAAAAAAAATCCTATTTTTTAATTATTTCTTTATTTTTTCTCTATAAAGAGGTTTTAGTTTTTTGGTACTTATGGAACTTTAAAACACACATAATACACGTTTCTCATAATGTCCTTTCGTTTCCCAGACATAGGGTTCTTTGCATGTATTTAAGCGTTTTCAGAGGTAACATGATCAAAAACACTCAAAATAAATGTTTTTGGTAATGTTAATCTGTTTCTCCATAAAGGGTGTTTTGCATGTGTTTTAGCGTTTTGGTATATAAGGAGTTAAAAAACACTTAAAAGTTGGTTTTATTCCCATGTAATGTGATTGCCCTCCTTTTTAGTGCTTTATTGCCTAACTCTCTCAAAAACCCTCAAACGATTTTTTTCTGGTAATGTCATTTTTTTCCCACATAAAGCTAGTTTCGCATGCAATTTGGGGTTCTAGTAACTAAGAATGTGAAAAGCACTCAAAATACACGCATTTAGTAAAGTTATTCTGTTTCTTAATTAAGAGTGTTATTCAGGAGTTTCAGCATTTTGGTATCTAAGAAACTTCTCCATATACACTAGTTTTTGCGTTTTTTGCTTCGTGGTTCTTGTGAAACTATAAAATACTCATTATACACGTTTCTCGTAATGTCTTTTTATTTCCCAATATAGAGTGCTTTGTATAAATTTTGACGTTTTTTTTTTTTGTTGGTCACAAGCTCAAAAATACTTAAAATATACCTTTTTGGTAATGTTATTCTATTTCTTCATATTGGTCTGTTTGCATCCGTTTTAGCGTTTTTTACGTAAAACACTGAAAAGACACGTTTTCAGTAATTTTGCTTTGGATTCCCATATAGAGTGACTTCCATATTATTTATCGTTTTGGTGCCTAACATGCTGAAAAACACTCAAAAGACAGTTTGTAAAGTCGTTTAATTTTCCCATATAGATGGCTTTGCATGCACTTTAGGGTTTGGTACATAATAGTCCGGAAAAAAAAGGTAAAATTAACTTTTTCGATAATGTTCTTTTATCCACATAATTTCCCTGAATTTTAACAGAATTTTGGCATCTCGGTACCTCTGAAGATAAATAACAAAAAAAAAAAAAATAAATAAATAATTTTTGTTTATTTCATTTATTTATTTTTATTTATTTATTTATTTTTTATTTTTTGTTTTTTCATAAAGAGTGTTATTTGTGGGTTTTAGCTTTTTGGTATTTAAGTAACTTAAAAACACTTATAATACACGTTTCTCGTAATGTCCTTTCGTTTCCCAAACATAGGATTCTTTGCATGTATTTAAGCGTTTTTATAGGTAACATGATCAAAAACACTCAAAATACATGTTTTTTGTAATGTTATTGTGTTTCTCCATAAAGGATTTTTTGCATTCGTTTTAGCGTTTTGGTATGTAAGGAGCTCAAAAATATTTAAAGGCAAGTTCTTGGTAAAAGTTTTTTTTATTCACATGTAATGTGATTGCCCTTCTTTTTAGTACTTTATTGCCTAACACGCTCATAAACACTCAAAAAACTTTTTTCTGGCAATATAATTTTTTCCCCACATAAACCTAGTTTCGCATGCAATTTTTTGTTTTGGTAACTAAGAATGTGAAAAACACTCAAAATACACGCATTTGGTAAGGTTGTTCTGTATCTCAATCAAGAGTGTTATTCATGAGTTTCAGCATATTGGTATCTAAGAAACTTTTGCATTGTGGTTGTTGTGAAACTATAAAACACTCATTATACAGGTTTCTCGTAATGTCCTTTTGTTTCCCAATATAGCGTGCTTTGCATCCATTTTCGCGTTTTTTGTAGGTAACAGGCTCAAAAACACTCAAAATATACCTTTTTGGCAATGTTATACTATTTCTTCATGTTGGTTTGTTTGCATCCGTTTTAGCGTGTTTCTACGTAAAACACTGAAAAGACAAGTGTTAAGTGATTTTGTTTTGGATTCCCATACAGAGTGACTTCCATATTATTTATTGTTTTGGTGCCTAACATGCTGAAAAACACTCAAAAGACAGGTTTCTGGTAAAGTCGTTTAATTTCCCTATAGAGGTGGCTTTGCATGCAATTTAGGTTTTGGTACATAACTGTCCGAAAAAAAGCTAAAATTAATTTTTTTTTGATAATGCAAGGCGATGGTATGCGATTCTGACCTAATTAATCTACATACTCTCGTGTCATCCGCAAATTTACTAACAACACTACTAATTCCACTATCCAAGTCATTGACATATATTACAAACAACATCGGCCCTAATACTAATAATCCCTTTGTCACCCCACTAATTACTTGACCCCACTCGGATTTAGAGCCGTTTATTACAACACTCTGTCGCCTGCCGCTTGGCAATGACCTTATCCAGATTACTTATAACCTTTTTCCAATTCTTAAATACTGTGGAATATATTTCATCTGGTCCTGGTGACTTGAACTTTTCAGCTTATCTATCTCCTGTTCCACTATCTCTTTAGTTATGGTAATATCTGTCAGCTTCTCATTTTCTTCTACTCTAAATATCTTCTCACTATTCGGCAAATCCTGCATGTTTTCCTGGGCAAAGACAGTTAAAAAATACTCGTTCACAATTTTACTAATCTACTCCCAACAACTAAGCAGGTCCCATTCTGCTGTCTTTAAGGAACTATTGTTTCTCTATTCTTCGTCTTATATGCCTGATAAAATCCCTTGGGTTCCATCTTCGCTTGGCTGGCTACCTTTAATTCATAACTATTTTTAGCTTTCCTTGTTAAACTCCTGACTTTTCAAATTCATTATATAATGGCCTTAAAACCACTTCCCCTGTCTTTAATCTCATATATACTTCTCTTTCGCCCTATGTAATGTTTTAATCTCAGTCATCCATTTAGGATCATTCTTCTGCGATCTTATTCTTCTGTAAGGGATATTCCCTAACTGTCCTGAATGTAATTTATCAACGAAATATTTATTTCGCTTCCCTATAAAGGGTGTTTTGCTTGAGTTTTAGCGTTTCTGTACATAAGAACCTTTAAAACACGTGTTTAGTAATGTTATTTTGTATTCCTTTATGGAGCACTTTCCATGCTTTTCAGCGTTTTGGTGTCTAACACGTTGAAAAACACTCAAAAGACACGTTGATGATAATTTCGTTTCGTTTCCCGATAAAGGGGGTTTCCAATGCATTTTGTCTTTTGGTACTTAACAACATAAAATCCGAAATCGCTTTTCAGCGATTTCGGATGTGAGAAGGTGAAAAACACTCTAAAGATACTTTCTTGGTAATGTTATTTTATATTGCTAAATAGGGTGCTTTCAACGCTTTTTAGCATTTTGATTCCTAACACTCAAGTAAACACTCAAAAGACACGTTTCCTGTAATATCGTTTTGCTTCTTTATATAGGGATCTGCATGCATTATGATGTTTTGCTACATAATGTGAAAAACGCTCAAAATAAAGATTTTAGGTAATGTTGTTCTTTTTCTCTATATAGGGTGCTATTCATCCTTTTTAGCGTTTTGGTACTTAGGAAGCTTACTTAGGAAGCTCAGAAACACAAATAAAACTTGTTTCTCCAAACGTCTTTCCATTTCCCCATATAGGATCCTTTGTATGTATTTTGACGTTTTGGTACATAAAAAGGAAAAAAAAAAAAATACACACAAAAACACGTTTTTGGTGATGTTCTGTTTCTCTATTAAGAGATATAGAATATATTTAATTTTCATTCAGGCGGTTTAGTGTTTGGTACCTAAGAGACTCAAAACTCTGATAATGCACGTTTCTCGTAATGTCCTATCGTTTCCTCATACAGGGTGCTTTACATGGATTTTCAAGATGATGTACGTAACAGACTCAAAAAGACTCAAAATACACGTTTTTGGTAAGGTTTTTTTTTCTGTTTGGTAATATTATTCGTGTTTGTTGCACGCGTTTTAGCGTTTTGGAAAGTAAAAAGTTTAAAATACTTAAAAGATATGCTTATTATTTTGCATATCTATATAAGGTGCTTTCCATGCTATTTAGCGTTTTCGTGCCTAACACACTGAAAAACATAAAAACACATTTCTTACATTGTTGTTTAATTTTTTCGTATATCGAGCAAGCATTATGGTGTTTTGCTACCTGACAATGTGAAAAACATTGAAATTACACGATTTTGGTAATGTTTTTTTCTTTCTCGATTTTTGCGTTTTGGTACCTGAGAAGCTAAAAAAAAAAAAAAACTCATAATACACGTTTTTTGTCATGTCCTTTCGTTTCCTCATATAGGCTGTTTTTGGTGCTTTGGTACCTAACAGGGTGTTTGCATGTATTTTGACATTTTAGTTCGTAAGAACCTAAAAAAAAACACTCTAAAGACACGTTTTAGTAAAGTTGTTTTGTATTCCCCTATGGGATGATTTCGTTGCTTCTTACTGATTTGGTGCCTAACACGCCCAAAAAATAACAAAAGAAAAGTTTCTAGTGATTTCGTTTCGTTTCTTCATATAGGTTGCTTTACATGCATGTTGGCGTTTTGGTAATTATCAATGTAAAAAAATACCCGTTTTTGGTAAGTTTGGTCTTTTTCTTCAGAGCACTATTGAAGTACTGATTTGGTACTTAAGAAAGTAATAAAAAAAAAAAACACAATAAACGTTTCTCGTAATGTCCTTTTTATTGCCATATGCAGGGTGATTTGTTTGATGACAGGCGATTTTGTACATAATAAGCTCATAAAATAAATAAAAAACACATAATACACGTTTTTGGTTAGTGTATTCTGTTTCTTTATATATGCTATTTTCATACGTTTTTAAATTCGTTTCATATATCTATATATGGGTCTTTGCATGAATTTTGGCTTTTTGGTAACTATGTCATAACACTCAAAATGCACGTTTTTTTTTTTTGGCAGTATTGTTCTGTTTCTCCATATAGAGTGTTTTTCATGCGTTTTACCCTTTTGATACCAAGAAAATAAAAAACCCTCATAATACACGATTCTCGCAATGTCTTTTAATTTTTCCCATACAGGATATTTCCGCTTCATTTAGGCGTTTTTTTTACGTAACAATCTTACAAAAGACTCAAAATACTTGTTTTGTATGCGTTTCTGCGTTTTCGTATGTAAGGAGCTTAAAAACACTTAAAGGCAAGTTATTGGTAAAAGTTGGTTTTACTCCCATGTAATGTGATTGCCCTGCTTTTTAGTGCTTTATTGCCTAACACGCTCAACAAAACTCAAGACACTTTTCTGGTAATATTTTTTTTCACACAAAGCTAGTTTCGCATGCAATTTGGGGTTTTGGTAGGTAAGAATGTTAAAAAAGATTCAAAATACACCCATTTGGTAAGGTTTCTCAATTAAGAGTGTTCTTCATGAATTTCAGCATTTTGGTATCTAAGAAACATCTCCATATACACGAGCTTTTGCGTGTTTTGCCTTGTGGTTCTTGTGAAACTATAAAACAATCATTATACACGTTTCTCGTAATGTCCTTTTCTTTCCTAATATAAGAGATTTTCGCGATTTCTGTAGGTAACAAGCTCAAAAACACTCAAAATATAACTTTTTAGTAATATTATTCTATTTCTTCATATTGGTTGGTTTGCATCTGTTTTAATGTTTTTCTAAGTAAAACACTAAGAAAACACGTTTTCAGTAATTTTGTTTTGGATTCCCATAAAGAGTGACTTCCATATTATTTATCGTTTGGTGCCTAACTTGCTGAAAAACGCTCAAAAGACAGGTATCTGATAAATTCGTTTAATTTCCTCATGTATGTGGCTTTGCATACACTTTAGGGTTTGGTACATAACAGTCCGAAAAAAAAAAAAGCTAAAATTAACTTTTTTCATAATATTATTTTTTCACATAATTTCCCTGAAATTTCCCAGAATTTTGGCATCTCGGTATCTATGAAGATAAATAACAAAAATAAAAAAAAAACCGTTTTAATTAATTAATTTATTTTCTCTATAAAGAGTGTTATTTGTGGGTTTTAACTCTTTTCATACTCATGGAACTTAAAAACACTCATAATACACGTTTCTCGTAATGTCCTTTCGTTTCCCAAACATAGGGTTCTTTGCATGTATTTAAGCGTTTTTATACGTAAGAGATCAAAAACACTGAAAATTCATGTTTTTCGTAATGTTATTTTGTTTCTCAATAAAGGGTGTTTTGCATGCCCTTTAGCGTTTTAGTATGTAAGGGGCAGAAAAACACTTAAAGACAAGTTCTTGGTAAATGTTGGTTTTATTCCCATGTAATGTCATTGCCCTGCTTTTTTGTGCTTTATTGACTAACACGCTCAAAAACACTCAAAAGACCCTTTTTTTCTGGTAATGTCATTTATTTCCAACATAAAACTAGTTTCGCCTGTAATTTCGGGTTTTGGTAACTAAGAATGTGAAAAACACTCAAAATACACACATTTGGTAAGGTTGTTCTGTCTCTCAATTAAGAGTGTTATTCATGAATTTCCGCATTTTGGTATCTAAGAAAAATCTCTATATACACGAGTTTTTTGCGTTTTTTGCCTTATGGTTCTTGAAAACTATTAAAACATTCATTATACAATTTTCTTGTAATATGCTTTTGTTTCCCAATATAGACTGCTTTGCATTCATTTTTGCGTTTTTTGTAGGTAACAAGCTCAAAAACACTCAACTTTTTTGTAATGTTATTCTATTTCTTCATATTGGTTGGTTTGCATCCGTTTTAGCGTTCTACGCTAAAACTGAAAAGACACGTTTTCATTAATATTGTTGAAATTGCTGAAAACACCCAAAGACACGTTTCTTGTAAAGTCGTGTAATTTTCTAATATATGTGGCTTTGCATGCACTTCCGGATTTCGTACATAACTCCGAAGAAAGCTAAAATTATTTTTCATGTTTTTTTTTTCACATAATTTCCCTGAATTTTCTTAGAATTTTGGCATCTCGGTACCTATGAAGATGATTAACAAAAATTTATTTTTTTTATTATTTTTTTTTCTATAAAGAGTATTATTTTGTGGGTTTTAGATTTTTGGTACTTAAGGAACTTAAAAATACTCATAATACACGATTTTCGTAATGTCCTCTCGTTTCACAAACATAGGGTTCTTTGCATGTATTTAAGCGATTTTATAGGTAACATGATCAAAAACACTCAAAAAACATGTTTTTGGTAATGTTATTCTGTTTCTCCATTAAGGTTGTTTTGCATGCGTTTAGCGTTTTGGTATGTAAGGAGTTAAAAAACACTTAAAGGCAAGTTCTTCGTAAAATTTGGTTTTATTCCAGTGTAATGTGATTGTTCTGCTTTTTAGTGTTTTGTTGCATATAACGCTCAAAAACACTCAAAGGACACTTTTCTGGTAATGTCATTTTTTTCCCACATAAAGCTAGTTTTGCATGTAATTTTGGGATTTTCGTAACTAAGAATGTGAAAAACACTCAAAATACACACATTTAGTAAGGTAGTTCTGTTTTTCAATTAAAAGTGTTATTCATGAGTTTTAGCGTTTTGGTAAGAAACTTCTCTATATACACGAGTTTTTGCGTTTTTTGCCTTGTGGTTATTGTGAAACTATAAAACACTCATTATACACGTTTCTCGTAATGTCCTTTTGCTTCCCAATATAGAGTGCTTTCCATCCATTTGCGCGTTTTTTGTAGGTAAAAAGCTCAAAAACACATTATGGCAATGTTATTTTCTTTCTTCTTATTGGTTGGTTTGCATCCGTTTTAGCGTTTTTCTACGTAAAACACCGGAAAGACACTTTTTCAGTAATTTTGTTTTAGATTCCCATATAGAGTGACTTGCATGTTATTTACCGTTAGGGTGCCTAACAAGCTGAAAAACACTCATAAGACAGTTTTCTGGCAGAGACGTTTAATTTCCCCATATAGGTGGCCTTGCATGCACTTTAGGGTTTGGTACATAACAGTACGTAAAAAAAAAGCTAAAATTAACTTTTTTGATAATTGACTCATAATGTCCTGAATTTTACCCAAATTTTGGCATCTCGGTACCTGTGAAGATGAAAAAGAAAGAAAAAAAAATATCGTATTTTTTTTATTTATTTATTTATTTTTTCTCAATAAAGAGTGTTACTCGTATTTGTGGCTTTTATCTTTTTGGTAAAGATCTTAATAACACTGATAATACACGTTTCTCGCAATGTTCTTTCGTTTCCCAAAAATAGGGTTCTTTGCATGTATTTAAGCGCTTTTATTGGTAACATGATCAAAAACACTCAAAATATATGTTTTTGGTAATGTTATTCTCTTTCTCCATAAAGTGTGTTTTGCATGCGCTTTAGCGTTTTGGTATATAAGGAACTCAAAGCACTTAAAGGCAAATTCTTGGTAAAAATTTATTTTATTTCCATGTAAAGTGATTCCCCTGCTTTTTAGTGCATTATTGCCTATCACGCTCAAAAACACTCAAAAGACACTTTTCTGGTAATGTCATTTTTTTTTTTCACATAAAGCTGGTTTCACATGCAATTTGGGATTTTGGTAACTAAGAATGTGAAAAGCACTCAAAATACACGCATTTAGTAAAGTTGTTCTGTTTCTCAATTAAGCGTGTTATTCATGAGTTTCAGCATTTTGGTATCTAGGAAACTTCTCCATATACACGAGTTTTTGCGTTTTTTGGCTTGTGGTTGTTTTGAACTATAAAATATTCATTATACACTTTTCTCGCAATGTCCCTTTGTTTCTCAATATAGAGTGCTTTGTATCAATTTTCGCGTTTTTTTGTAGGTAACAAGCTCAAAAACCCTCAAAATATACCTTTTTGGTAATGTTTTTCTACTTCTTGATATTGGTTGGTTTGCATCCGTTTTAGCGTTTTTCTACGTAAAACACTGAGAAGATACATTTTCAGTAATTTTGTTTTGGATTCCCATATAGAGTGAGTTCCTTATTATTTATCGTTTTGGTGCCTAACATGCTGGAAAACACTCAAAAGACAAGGTAAGGTCGTTTAATTTCCTCATATTTGTGCTCTCTGTACCCATTAAAAAGAATAACAAAAAAAAATCCTATTTATTTATTTATTTTTTTTTCCCTAGAAAGAGGTTTTAGCTTTTTGGTACTTATGGAACTTAAAAACACTCATAATACACGTTTCTCGTAATGTCCTTTCGTTTCCCTGAAATAGGGTTTTTTGCATGTATTTAAGCGTTTTTAGAGGTAACATGATCAAAAAACACTCAAAATACATGTTTTTGGTAATGTTAATCTGTTTCTCCATTAAGGGTGTTTTGCATGCGTTTTAGCGTTTCAATATGTAAGGAGCTCAAAAACACTTAAAGGCAAGTTCTTGGTAAAAAATGGTTTTATTCCCATGTAATGTGATTGCCCTTCTTTTCTAGTGCTTTATTGCCTAACACGCTCAAAAACACTCAAAAGACACTTTTCTGGTAATGTCATTTTTTTACCACATAAAGCTAGTTTTGCATGCAATTTGGAGTTTTGTTAACTAAGAATGTGAAAAACAGTCAAAATACACGCATATCGTAAGGTTGTTCTGTATTCTCAATTAAGAGTGTTATTCCTGAGTTTCAGCATTTTGGTATCTAAGAAACTTATCCATATACACGAGTTTTTGCGTTTTTTGTCTTCTGGTTCTTGTGAAACTATAAAACACTCATTATACAAGTTTCTCGTAATGTCCTTTTGTATCTCAATATAGAGTGCTTTTTATCCATTTTCGCGTTTTTTTGTAGATAAGAAGCTCAAAAACACTGAAAATATACCTTTTTTGGTAATGTTATTCTACTTCTTTATTTTCGTTGGTTTGCATCCGTTTTAGCGTTTTTCTACGTAAAACACTGAAAAGACACTTTTTCAGTAATTTTTTTGATGGATTCCCATATTGAGTGACTTCCATATTATATATATCGTTTTGGTGCCTAACATGCTGAAAAACACTCAAAAGACAGGTTTCTGGTAAAATCGCTTAATTTCCCCATATAGATGGCTTTGCATGCACTTTACGGTTTGGTACATAACAGTCCGAAAAAAAAACCTAAAATTTTTTTTCACATAATTTTCCTGAATTTTGCCAGAATTTTGGCATCTTGGTACCTATGAAGATGAATAACAAAAAAAATAAATAAATTCCTATATTTCTATTTATTTATTTTTTTCTATAAACAGTGTTATTTATGGGTTTTAGCTAAATGGTACTTAAAGAACTTAAAAACACTCGTAATACATGTTTCTCGTAATGTCCTTTTGTTTCCCAAACATAGGATTCTTTGCATGTATTTAAGCGTTTTTATAGGTAACATGATCAAAAACACTCAAAATATATGTTTTTTTTTTTAATGTTATTGTGTTTCTCCATAAAGGATTTTTTGCATTCGTTTTAGCGTTTTGGTATGTAAG
This sequence comes from Scylla paramamosain, assembly GCF_035594125.1. Classification (NCBI taxonomy): domain Eukaryota; kingdom Metazoa; phylum Arthropoda; class Malacostraca; order Decapoda; family Portunidae; genus Scylla; species Scylla paramamosain. Next base: position 11,694,846 of record NC_087156.1, read on the forward strand.
GAGCTCAAAAATATTTAACGGCAAGTTATTGGTAAAAGTTTGTTTTATACACATGTAATGTGATTGCCCTTCTTTTATGTACTTTATTCCGTAACACGCTCATAAACACTCAAAAGACATTTTCTGGCAATATAATTTTTTCCCCACATAAACCTAATTTCGCATGCAATTTCGTGTTTTGGTAACTAATAATGTGAAAAACACTCAAAATACACGCATTTGGTAAGGTTGTTCTGTATCTCAATGAAAAGTGTTATTCATGAGTTTCAGCATTTTGGTATCTAAGAAACTTTTGCCTTGTGGTTATTGTGAAACTATAAAACACTCATTATACAGGTTTCTCGTAATGTCCTTTTGTTTCCCAATATAGAGTGCTTTGCATCCATTTTCGCGTTTTATGTAGGTAACAGGCTAATAAACACTCAAAATATACCTTTTTGGCAATGTTATTCTATTTCTTCATATTGGTTTGTTTGCATCCGTTTTAGCGTGTTTCTACGTAAAACACTGAAAAGACAAGTGTTAAGTGATTTTGTTTTGGATTCCCATATAGAGTGACTTCCATATTATTTATTGTTTTGGTGCCTAATATACTGGAAAACACTCAAAAGACAGGTTTCCGGTAAAGTCGTTTAATTTCCCTATAAAGCTGGCTTTGCATGCAATTTAGGTTTTGGTACATAACTATCAGAAAAAAAAGCTAAATTTAACTTTTTTGATAATGTTCTTTTTTCCACATAATTTCCCTGAATTTTGGCAGAATTTTGGCATCTCGGTACCTATGAAGAAGAATAACAAAAAAAAAAAGATTACTATTTTTTTCTCTATAAAGAGTGTTATTTGTGGATTTTAGCTTTTTGGTGCTTAAGGAATTTAATAATATTCATAATACACGTTTCTCGTAATGTCCTTTCGTTCCCCAAACATAGGGTTCTTTGCATGTATTTAAGCGTTTTTATAGGTAACATGATCAAAAACACTCAAAACACATGTTTCTGGTAATGTTATTCTGTTTCTTCATAAAGGGTGTTTTGCATGCGTTTTAGCGTTTTGGTATGTTAGGAGCTCAAAAACACTTAAAGGCAAGTTTTTAGTAAAAGTTGGTTTTATTCCTATATAATGTGATTGCCCTGCTTTTTAGTGCTTTATTGCCTAACATGCTCAAAAACACTCAAAAGACACTTTCCTGGAAATGACTTTTTTTTTCTTTCCACATAAAGCTAGTTTCGTATGCAATTTGGGGTTTTGGTAACCAAGAATGTGAAAAACACTGAAAATACACGCATTTGGTAAGGTTGTTCTGTTTCTCAATTAAGAGTGTTATTCATGAGTTTCAGGGTTTTGGTATCTAAGAATCTCAAAAACACTTATAATGCACGTTTCTCGTAATGTCCCTTTTTTTCCTCATTTAGGGTTCTTTGCATGCATTTTGGCATTTTATTTTTCACGGAATAGCTGAAAAACACTGAAAATACACGCTTTTGGTAATAAGAACATAAGAACATAAGAAATAAGTAAATATGCAAGAAGGCATCAGGCCTACACGTGGCAGTACTTGTATGAAATATGCCTATGTATTTCCACTATCATCCCCATCTATAAATGTGTAATTTTCTCTTACAGTTGCCAAATGCCTCAGCACTAACAGCTTGATTACTAAGTCGGTTCCAATCATCTACTACTGTATTTGAAAACCACTTCCTTCCTGTTTCCTTTTTGAACATCAAGTTTTCAGGCTCAAGCCTGAAAACTTGATGTTCTATTTTTCTTGTTCTATCATGGTTACAGATTCTAAGAATTTTCCTTATGTTCCCCTTGTTATAACCTATATACCACTTAAAGACTTCTATCAGGTCCACTCTTAACCTACGTCTCCCTAAAGAATGTAAATTTAACAGCTTGAATCTCGCTTCGAAAGGAATACTTCTCATCCCCTGTATCCTTTTAGTCATTCTCCTTTGAAGTGATTCTAATAGACCTTTATCCTTCCATTGATGTAGTGACCAGAATAGGACGGCGTAGTCTAGATGAAGTCTGACCAGCGATAAATGTAACTTTAATATTACTTCGGGAGTTTTACTTTTAGCACTCCTGAAAATGAATCATAATACACTATTTGGTTTGTTTCTGGCCTCTTTGCATTGCTTTCTTAGACGGAGTTCAGAGCTAACTTTAAATCTCAAATCTTTTTCTAACCCTGAACCTACCAGAACTTGGTTGTTCATTGTGTAACTACTGTGTGGGTTTCTTCTACTTACGCTAAGTGCTTTGCATTTGTTGATATTAAACTGCATTTGCCATCTGTCTGTCCATTCGTTCATCCTATCCAAATCTGCCTGCAAGGCGATGGTATGCGATTCTGACCTAATTAATCAACATACTCTCGTGTCATCCGCAAATTTACTAACAACACTACCAGTTCCACTATCCAAGTCATTGACATATATTACAAACAACATCGGCCATAATACTAATAATCCCTTTGTCACCCCACTAATTACTTGACCCCACTCGGATTTAGAGCCGTTTATTACAACACTCTGTCATCCTGCCGCTTGGCCATGACCTTATCCAGATTACTTATAACCTTTTTCCAATTCTTAAATACTGTGGAATATATTTCATCTGGTCCTGGTGACTTGAACTTTTCAGCTTATCTATCTCCTGTTCCACTATCTCTTTAGTTATGGTAATATCTGTCAGCTTCTCATTTTCTTCTACTCTAAATATCTTCTCACTATTCGGCAAATTCTGCATGTTTTTCCTGGGCAAAGACAGTTAAAAAATACTCGTTCACAATTTTACTAATCTACTCCCAACAACTAAGCAGGTCCCATTCTGCTGTCTTTAAGGAACTATTGTTTCTCTATTCTTCGTCTTATATGCCTGATAAAATCACTTGGGGTCCATCTTCGCTTGGCTGGCTACCTTTAATTCATAACTATTTTTAGCTTTCCTTGTTAAACTCCTGACTTTTCAAATTCATTATATAATGGCCTTAAAACCACTTCCCCTGTCTTTAATCTCATATATAATTCTCTTTCGCCCTATGTAATGTTTTAATCTCAGTCATGCATTTAGGATAATTCTCTAGCGATCTTATTCTTCTGTAAGGGATATTCCCTAACTGTGCTGAATGTAATTTATCAACGAAATATTTATTTCGCTTCTCTATAAAGGGTGTTTTGCTTGAGTTTTAGCGTTTCTGTACATAAGAACCTTTAAAACAGATTTTTAGTAATGTTATTTTGTATTCCTTTATGGAGCGATTTCCATGCTTTTCAGCGTTTTGGTGTCTAACACGTTGAAAAACACTCAAAAGACACGTTGATGATAATTTCGTTTCGTTTCCCGATAAAGGGGGTTTCCAATGCATTTTGTCTTTGGTACTTAACAATATAAAAAAAAAGTTTAAGTAAAAGTTTTCGGTAGAGTTATTTTTCCATATAAAGTTCTAATCATGTGTTTTCGAGTCAGGGTACCTAAAAAGCTCAAAATCTCTCATAATACACTTTTCTCGTAATGTCCTTTCTTTTCTCCATGTAGGATGCTTTGCGTGTAATTTGGCACTTTTATACTTAACATGCACAAAAACAATCAAAATACAAGTTTTTGGTAATGTTAATTTGTTTTTCCGTAAAGGTTGTTTTGCATGCTTTTCAGCGATTTCGGATGTAAGAAGGTGAATAAAACTCTAAAGACACTTTCTTGGTAATGTTATTTTATATTGCCAAATAGGGTGCTTTCAATGCTTTTTAGCATTTTCATTCCTAACACTCAAGTAAACACTCAAAAGACACGTTTCCTGTAATATCGTTTTGCTTCTTCATATAGGGATCTGCATGCATTATGTTTTGCTACATAATGTGAAAAACGCTCAAAATAAAGATTTTAGGTAATGTTGTTCTTTTTCTCTATATAGGGTGCTATTCATCCTTTTTAGCGTTTTGGTACTTAGGAAGCTTACTTAGGAAGCTCAAAAACACAAATAAAACTTGTTTCTCCAAACGTCTTTCCATTTCCCCATATAGGATGCTTCGTATGTATTTTGACGTTTTGGTACATAAAAAGGGGAAAAAAAAAAACACTCAAAAACACGTTTTTGGTGATGTTCTGTTTCTCTATTAAGAGATATAGAATATAATTAATTTTCATTCAGGCGGTTTAGTGTTTGGTACCTAAGAGACTCAAAACTCTGATAATGCACGTTTCTCGTAATGTCCTATCGTTTCTCATACAGGGTGCTTTACATGCATTTTTATGATGTACGTAACAGACTCAAAAAGACTCAAAATACACGGTTTTGGTAAGTTTTTTTTTTTTCTGTTTGGTAAGATTATTCGTGTTTGTTGCACGTGTTTTAGCGTTTTGGAACGTAAAAAGTTTAAAACACTTAAAAGACATGCTTATTATTTTGCATTTCTATATAAGGTGCTTTCCATGCTATTTAGCGTTTTCGTGCCTAAGACGCTGAAAAACACATAAAAACACATTTCTTACATTGTTGTTTAATTTTCTCGTATAGCGAGCAAGCATTATGGTGTTTTGCTACCTGACAATGTGAAAAACATTGAAATTACACGATTTTGGTAATGTTTTTTCTTTCTCCATTTTTGCGTTTTGGTACCTGAGAAGCTAAAAAAACAAAAAAAACTCATAATACACGTTTTTTGTCATGTCCTTTCGTTTCCTCATATAGGCTGTTTTTGGTGCTTTGTTACCTAACAGGGTGTTTGCATGTATTTTGACATTTTAGTTAGTAAGAACCTAAAAAACACTCTAAAGACACGTTTCAGTAAAGTTGTTTTGTATTCCCCTATGGGGTGATTTCGTTGCTTCTTACTGATTTGGTGCCTAACACGCCCAAAAAATAAAAAAAGACAAGTTTCTAGTGATTTCGTTTCGTTTCTTCATATATGTTGCTTTACATGCATGTTGGCGTTTTTGTAATTATCAATGTAAAAAAAATACCCGTTTTTGGTAAGTTTTTCTTTTTCTTCAGAGCACTATTGAAGTACTGATTTGGTACTTAAGAAAGTAATAAAAAAAAAAAACACAACAAACGTTTCTCGTAATGTCCTTTTTATTTGCATATGCAGGGTGATTTGTTTGATGACAGGCGATTTTGTACATAATAAGCTCAAAAAAAAAAAAAAAATAAAAATAAAAAAACACAAAATACATGTTATTGGTTAGTGTATTCTGTTTCTCTATATATGGTATTTTCATACGTTTTTAAAGACGTTTCACATATCTATATTTGGGTCTTTGCATGAATTTTGGCTTTTTGGTAACTAACAATGTCATAACACTCAAAATGCACGTTTTTTTTTGGCAGTATTGTTCTGTTTCTCCATATAGAGTGTTTTTCATGCGTTTTACCCTTTTGATACTACGAAAATAAAAAAAAACACTCATAATACACGTTTCACGCAATGTCTTTTAATTTTTCCCATATAGGATATTTCCGATTCATTAGGCGTTTTTTTTACGTAACAATCTTACAAAAGACTCAAAATACTTGTTTTGTATGCGTTTTAGCGTTTTCGTATGTAAGGAGCTTAAAAACACTTAAAGGCAAGTTATTGGTAAAAGTTGGTTTTATTCCCATGTAATGTGATTGCCCTGCTTTTTAGTGCTTTATTGCCTAACACGCTCAAAAAAACTCAAGACACTTTTCTGGTAATATTTTTTTTTCACACATAAAGCTAGTTTCGCATGGAATTTGGGGTTTTGGTAAGTAAGTATGTTAAAAAGATTCAAAATACACCCATTTGATAAGGTTGTTCTGTTTCTCAATTAGGAATGTCATTCATGAATTTCAGCATTTTGGTATCTAAGAAACATCTCCATATACACGAGTTTTTGCGTGTTTTGCCTTGTGGTTCTTGTGAAACTATAAAACACTCATTATACACGTTTCTCGCAATGTCCTTTTCTTTCCCAATATAGAGTGCTTTGCAACTATTTTCGCGTTTTCTGTAGGTAACAAGCTCAAAAACACTCAAAATATAACTTTTTAGTAATATTATTCTATTTCTTCATGTTGGCTGGTTTGCATCCGTTTTAATGTTTTTCTAAGTAAAACACTAGGAAAACACGTTTTCAGTAATTTTGTTTTGGATTCCCAGAAAGAGTGACTTCCATATTATTTATCGTTTTGGTGCCTAACTTGCTGAAAAACACTCAAAAGACTGGTATCTGGTAAAGTCGTTTAATTTCCTCATATAGGAGGCTTTGCATACACTTTAAGGTTTGGTACATAACAGTCCGAAAAAAAAAAGCTAAAATTAACTTTTTTCATAATATTATTTTTTCACATAATTTCCCTGAATTTTTCCAGAATTTTGGCATCTTGGTGCCTATGAAGATAAATAACAAAAAAAAAAAATCCTAGTTTTTATTTATTTATTTATTTTCTCTATAAAGAGTGTTATTTGTGGGTTTTAACTCTTTTCGAACTCATGGAACTTAAAAACACTCATAATACACGTTTCTCGTAATTTCCTTTCGTTTCCCAAATATAGGGTTCTTTGCATGTATTTAAGCCTTTTTATACGTAAGAGATCAAAAACACTGAAAATTCATGTTTTTTTGTAATGTTATTTTGTTTCTCAATAAAGGGTAAAACGTTTTGCATGCATTTTAGCGTTTTGGTATGTAAGGAGCTGAAAAACACTTGAAGACAAGTTCTTGGTAAATGTTGGTTTTATTCCCATGTAATGTCATTGCCCTGCTTTTTTGTGCTTTATTGCCTAACACGCTCAAAAACACTCAAAAGACGCTTTTTTTTTTCTGGTAATGTCATTTATTTCCAACATAAATCTAGTTTCGCATGTAATTTTGGGTTTTCGTAACTAAGAATATGAAAAACACTCAAAATACATGCATTTGGTAAGGTTGTTCTGTTTCTCAATTAAGAGTGTTATTCATGAATTTAAGCATTATGGTATCTAAGAAACATCTCCATATACACGAGTTTGTGCTTGTTTTGCCTTGTGGTTATTGTGAAACTATAAAACACTCATTATAAACGTTTCTCGTAATGTCCTTTTGTTTCCCAATATAGAGAGATTTGCATCCATTTTCGCTCAAAAACACAAAAAATACCTTTTTGGAAATATTATTTTATTTCATGATATTGGTTGATTTGCATTCGTTTTAGCGTTTTTCTACGTAAAACACTGAAAAGACACGTTTTCAGTAATTTTGTTTTGGATTCCCATACAGAGTGACTTCCATATTATTTATTGTTTTGGTGCCTAACATACTGAAAAACAGACAAAAGACAGGTTTCAGGTAAAGTCGTTTAATTTCCACATATAGGTGGCTCTACATGCACTTTAGGGTTTGGTACATAACGGTCTGAAAAAAAAAGCTAAAATTAACTTTTTTGCTATTCTTTTTTCACATAATTTCCCTGAATTTTGCCAGAATTTTGGCATCTCGATACCTATGAAGATCAATAACAAAAAAAAAATGCTATTTTTTTCATTTATTTATTTTTTCTCTATAAAGAGTGTTATATGTGGGTTTAAGCTTTTTGGTACTTAAGGAACGTAAAAACACTCATAATACTCGTTTCTCGTAATGTCCTTTTGTTTTCTAAAAATAAGGTTCTTTGCATGTATTTAAACGTTTTTATAGGTAAGATGATCAAAAACACTCAAAATATAATTTTTTGGTGATGTTCTATTTCTTCATTTTGGTTGGTTTCCATCCGTTTTAGCGTTTTTCTACGTAAAGCACAGAAAAGACACGTTTTCAGTAATTTTGTTTTGGATTCCCATATAGAGTAACTTCCATGTTATTTATCGTTTTTGATGCCTAACATGCTGAAAAACACTAAAAAGACAGGTTTCTTGTAAAGTCGTTTAATTTCCCCATATAGGTGGCTTTGCATACACTTTAGAGTTTGGTACATAACAGTCCGAAAAAAAAAGCTAAAATTAACCTTTTTCATAATATTATTTTTTTCACCTAATTTTCCTGCATTTTGCCAGAATGTTGGCATCTCGGTACCTATAAAGATCAATAAAAAAAAATGCTATTTTTTTATTTATTTATTTTTTCTCTATAAACAGTGTTATTTGTGGGTTTTAGCTTTTTGGTATTTAAGGAACTTATAAACACTCATAATACACATTCCTCGTAATGTCCTTTCATTCCCAAACATAGGGTTCTTTGCATGTATTTAAGCGTTTTTATTGGTAACAAGCTCAAAAACACTCAAAATACATGTTTTTGATAATGTTATTCTGTTTATCCATAAAGGGTGTTTTGCATGGGTTTTAGCGTTTTGGTATGTAAGGAGCTCAAAAAAACTTAAAGGCAAGTTCTTGGTAAAAATTGGTTATATTCCCATGTAATGTGATTGCCCTGCTTTTTAGTGCCTTATTGCCTAACACGCTGAAAAACACTAAAAAGACACTTTTCTAGTAATTTCATTTTTTTTTTCCACATTCTCGCATGTAATTTGGGGTTGGACCACTAAGAATGTGAAAAAAAACACTCAAAATACACTCATTTCCTAAGATTGTTCTGTTTCTGAATTGAGAGTGTTATTCATGAGTTTCAGCATTTTGGTATCTAAGAAACTTCTCCATATATACGAGTTTTTGCGTTTTTTGCCTTATGGTTCTTGAAAACTATAAAAACATTCATTATACAATTTTCTTGTAATGTCCTTTTGTTTCCCAATATAGACTGCTTTGCATTCATTTTTGCGTTTTTTGTAGGTAACAAGCTCAAAAACACTCAACTTTTTTGTAATGTTATTCTATTTCTTCATATTGGTTGGTTTGCATCCGTTTTCGCGTTCTACGCTAAAACTGAAAAGACACGTTTTCAGTAATATTGTTGAAATTGATGAAAAAACCCAAAGACACGTTTCTTGTAAAGTGTAATTTCCCCATATAGGTGGCTTCGCATGCACTTCCGGGTTTCGTATATAACTCCGGAAAAAGCTAAAATTATATTTTTTGTTTTTTTTTCAAATAATTTCCCTGAATTTTCTCAGAATTTTGGTATCTCGGTACCTATGAAGATGAATAACAATTTTTTTTTTCTCTATAAAGGGTGTTATTTGTGGGTTTTAGATTTTTGATACTTAAGGAACTTAAAAATACTCATAATACACGATTTTCGTAATGTCCTTTCGTTTCACAAACATAGGGTTCTTTGCATGTATTTAAGCGATTTTATAGGTAACATGATCAAAAACACTCAAAATACATGTTTTTGGTAATGTTATTCTGTTTCTCCATAAAGGTTGTTTTACATGCGTTTAGCGTTTTGGTATGTAAGGAGTTAAAAAACACTTAAAGGCAAGTTCTTCGTAAAATTTGGTTTTATTCCAGTGTAATGTGATTGTTCTGCTTTTTAGTGTTTTATTGCATATAACGCTCAACAACACTCAAAAGACACTTTTCTGGTAATGTCATTTTTTTCCCACATAAAGCTAGTTTCGCATGTAATTTGGGATTTTCGTAACTAAGAATGTGAAAAACACACAAAATATACACATTTGCTAAGGTAGGTCTGTTTTTCAATTAAAAGTGTTATTCATGAGTTTTAACAATTTGGTATGTAAGAAACTTCTCTATATACACGAGTTTTTGCGTTTTTTGCCTTGTGGTTCTTGTGAAACTATAAAACACTCATTATACACGTTTCTCGTAATGTCCTTTTGCTTCCTAATATTGAGTGCTTTCCATCCATTTACACGTTTTTTGTAGGTAAAAAGCTCAAAAACACTTTTTGGTAATGTTATTCTATTTCTTCATATTTGTTGGTTTGCATCCATTTTAGCGTTTTTCTACGTAAAACACTGAAAAGACACGTTTTCAGTAATTTTGTTTTGGATTCACATATTGACTGACTTTCATATTATTTATCGTTTTGGTGTCTAACATTCTGAAAAACACTGAAAAGACAGAATTCCGGTAAAGTCGTTTAACTTCCTTATATAGGTGGCATGCACTTTATAGTTTGGTACATAAAAATCCGAAAAAAAGAGCTATAATTAACTTTTTTGATAATGTTCTTTTTTCCACATAAATTTCCTGAATTTTTGCAAAATTTTGGCATCTTGTTACCTATGAAAATCAATTACTACTTAAGGAACACTTAAAAACACTTAAAACACTTAAAACACATGTTTTTAGTAATATTATTCTGCTTCTCCAAAAAGGAGTTTTTTGCATGCGTTTTAGCGTTTTGGTTTGTAAGGAGGTCAAAAACACTTCAAGGCAAGTTCTTGGTAAAAGTTGATTTTATTCCCATGTAATGTGATTGCCCTTTTTTTTTGTGATTTATTGCCTAACATGCTCAAAAACACTCAAAAGACACTTCTAGTAATGTCATTTTTTTTTCCAACATAGTTTCGCGTGCTATTTGGGGTTTGCCTAAGAATGTGGAAAACACTCAAAATACACGCATTTAGTAAGGTTGTTCTGTTTCTCAATTAATATTGTTATTCATGAGTTTCAGCATTTTGGTATTTAAGAAACTTCTTTATATACACGAGTTTTTGCGTTTTTTGCCTTGTGGTTCTTGTGAACCACAAGTTCTTTTGCTCAAAAATAATAAGACACTCATTATACACGTTTCTCGTAATGTCTTTTTGTTTCCCAATAAGGAGTGCTTTGTATCCATTTTCGCATTTTTTTGTAGGCAGCAAGCTCAAAAACACTCAAAATGTACCTCTTTGATAATATTATTTTTTTTCTTCTTATTATTAGTTGGTTTGCATCCGTTTCAGCGTTTTTCTACGTAAAACACCGAAAAGACACTTTTTCAGTAATTTTGTTTTAGATTCCCATATTGAGTGACTTGCATGTTATTTACCGTTAGGGTGCCTAACAAGCTGAAAAATACTCATAAGACAATTTTCTGGCAAAGACGTTTAATTTCCCCATATAGGTGGCCTTGCATGCACTTTAGGGTTTGGTACATAACAGTACGAAAAAGAAAGCTAAAATTAACTTTTTTGATAATCGACTCATAATTTCCTGAATTTTGCCCAAATTTTGGCATCTCGGTACCTGTGAAGATGAAAAAGAAAGAAAAAAATATCGTATTTTTTTATTTATTTATTTATTTTTCTCAATAAAGAGTGTTATTTGTGGCTTTTAGCTTTTTGGTAAATAATGATCTTAAAAACACTGATAATACACGTTTCTCGTAATGTCCTTTCGTTTCCCAAAAATAGGGTTCTTTGCATGTATTTAAGCGTTTTTATTGGTAACATGATCAAAAACACTAAAAATATATATTTTTGGTAATGTTATTCTCTTTCTCCATAAAGTGTGTTTTGCATGCGTTTTAGCGTTTTGGTATATAAGGAACTCAAAACACTTAAAGGCAAGATCTTGGTAAAAATTGATTTTATTTCCATGTAAAGTGATTCCCCTGCTTTTTAGTGCTTCATTGCCTATCAGGCTCAAAAACACTCAAAAGACACTTTTCTGGTAATGTCATTTTTTTTTCCCTTAAAAAGCTGGTTTCGCATGCAATTTGGGATTTTGGCAGCTAAGAATGTGAAAAGCACTCAAAATACACGCATTTAGTAAAGTTTTTCTGTTTCTCAATTAAAAGTGTTATTCATGAGTTTCAGCATTTTGGTATCTAGGAAACTTCTTCATATACACGAGTTTTTGCGATTTTTGGCTTCTGGTTCTTTTGAACTATAAAACATTCATTATACACTTTTCTCGCAATGTCCCTTTGTTTCCCAATATAGAGTGCTTTGTATCAATTTTCGCGTTTTTTTGTAGGTAACAAGCTCAAAAACACTCAAAATATACCTTTTTGGTAATGTTTTTCTGCTTCTTGATATTGGTTGGTTTGCATCCGTTTTAGCGTTTTCTACGTAAAACACTGAGAAGACACGTTTTCAGTAATTTTGTTTTGGTTTGCCATATAGAGTGAGTTCCTTATCATTTATCGTTTTGGTACCTAACATGTTGAAAAACACTCAAAACACAGATTTCTGGTAAGGTCGTTTAATTTCCTCATATGGGAGGCTTTGCATGCACTTTAGTGTTTGGTACATAACAGTCCGAAAAAAAAGCTAATATCAACTTTTTTTTATATAATTCTCTTATCATATAATTGCCCTAATTTTTCCCAGAATTTTGGCATTTCGGTACCTATGAAGGTGAATAACAAAAAAAAAAAAAAAAAAAAGAAAATCCTTTCTATTTTTTTTTATTTTTTAATTTTTTTTTTCTAAATAATGAGTGTTATTTGTGGGTTTTAGCTTTTTGGTAGTTAAGGAACTTAAAAACACTCATAATACACGTTTCTCGTAATGTCCTTACGTTTCCCAAACATAAGGTTTTTTGCATGCATTTAAGCGTTTTTATAGATAACATTATCAAAAACACACAAAATACATGTTTTTGGTAATGTTATTCTTTTACTCCATAAAGTTTGTTTTCCATGCGTTTTAGCGGTTTGGTATGTAAGGAGCTCAAAAACACATATTGGCAAGTTCTGGGTAAAAGTTGGTTTTATTCCCATGTAATGTGATTGCCCTGCTTTTTAGTACTTCATTGCCTAACACGCTCAAAAACAATTAAAAGACACTTCTGGTAATGTCATTTTTTTTCCCTCATAAAGCTAGTTTCTTATGCTTTTTTGGGTATTGCTAACTAGGAATATGAAAAACACCCAAAATACACGCATTTGCTAAGGTTGTTCTGTTTCTCAATTAAGATTGTTATTCATGAGTTTCAGCATTTTGGTATCTAAGAAATTTCTTTATATACACGAGTTTTTGCGTTTTTCTACGTAAAACACTGAGAAGATACATTTTCAGTAATTTTGTTTTGGATTCCCATATAGAATGAGTTCCTTATTATTTATCGTTTTAGTGCCTAACATGCTGAAAATCACTGAAAAGACAGATTTCTGGTAAGGTCGTTTAATTTCCTCATATAGGAGGCTTTGCATGCACTTTAGGGTTTGGTACATAACAGTCTGAAAAAATAAAGCTAAAATTAACTTTTTTGATAATATTCTTTTGTTCATATAATTTTCCTGAATTTTCCCAGAATTTTGGCATCTCGGTACCAATGAACATGAAAAAAAAAAAAATTCCTATTTTTTTTTTCTAAATAAAGCGTGTTATTTGTGGGTTTTAGCTTTTTGGTACTTAAGGAACTTAAAAAAACACTCATAATACACGTTTCTCGTAATGTCCTTTTGTTTCCCAAACATAATGTTCTTTGCATGTATTTAGGCGTTTTTATAGATAACATGATAAAAAAAAACACCCAAATTACATGTTTTTGGTAATGTTATTCTGTTTCTCCATAAAGTTTATTTTGCATGCGTTTTAGCGGTTTGGTATATAAGGAGCTGAAAAACATTTAAAGGCAAGTTCTTAGTAAAAATTGATTTTATTCCAATGAAAAGTGATTGCCCTGCTTTTTAGTGCTTTATTGCCTATCGCGCTCAAAAACACTCAAAAGACATTTTTCTGGAAATGTCATGTTTTCCAACATAAATCTGGTTTTACATGAAATTTGGGTTTTTGGTAACTAAGAATATGAAAAACACTCAAAATACACGAATTTGGTAAGGTTGTTCTGTTTCTCAATTAAGAGTGTTATTCATGAGTTTCAGCATTTTGTTATTTAGGAAACTTCTCCATATACACGAAGGTTTGCGTTTTTTGCCTTGTTTTTCTTTTGAACTATAATACACTCATTATACACTTTTCTAGCAATGTCCCTTTGTTACCCAATATAGAGTTCTTTGTATCAATTTTAGCGTTTTTTTGTAGGTAACAAGCTCAAAAACACTCAAAATATACCTTTTTGCTAATGTTTTTTTCTATTTCTTGATATTGGTTGGTTTGCATCCATTTTAGCGTTTTTCTACGTAAAACACTGGGAAGACACGTTTTCAGTAATTTTGTTTTGAATTCCCATATAAAGTGAGTTCCTTATTATTTATCATTTTGGTGCTTAACATGCTGAAAAACACTCAAAAGACAGATTTCTCGTAAGGTCGTTTAATTTCCTTATATAGGAGGCTTTGCCTGCAGTTTAGGGTTTGGTACATAACAGTCCGAAAAAAAGCTAAAATAAACTTTTTTTGATAATATTCTCTTATCATATAATTGCCTTGAATTTTCCAAGAATTTTGGTATTTCGGTACCTATGAAGATGAATAACAAAAAAAAAAAAATCCAATTTTTTTATTTTTTTATTTATTTTTTTCTAAATAAAGAATGGGTTTTAGGTTTTTGGTACTTAAACTTAAAAACACTCATAATACTCGTATACGTAATGTCCTTTTGTTTCCCAAACATAAGATTCTTTTCATGTATTTAAGCGTTTTTATAGATAACATGATGAAAAATACTCAAAATACATGTTTTTTGGTAATTTTATTATGTTTCTCCATAAAGTTTGTTTTGCATGCGTTTTAGCGGTTTAGTATATAAGGAGCTCAAAAACACTTAAAGGCAAGTTCTTGATAAAAATTGGTTTTATTGAAATGTAATGTGATTGCCCTGCTTTTTAGTGCTTTATTGCCTATCAAGCTCAAAAACACTCAAAAGACTCTTTTCTGGTAATGTCATTTTTTTTCTCACATAAAGCTGGTTTCGCATGCAATTTGGGGTTTTGGTAACTAAGAATGTGAAAAGCTCTCAAAATACACGCATTTAGTAAGGTTGTTCTGTTTCTCAATTAGGAATGTTATTCATGAGTTTCAGCATTTTGGTATCTAGGAAACTTCTCCATATCCACAAGTTTTTGCGTTCTTTGCCTTTTGGTTCTTTTGAACTATAAAACACTCATTATACACTTTTCTTGCAATGTCCTTTTATTTCCTAATATAGAGTGCTTTGCATCAATTTTCGCGTTTTTTGTAGGTAACAATCTCAAAAACACTCAAAATATACCTTTTTGGTAAGATTTTTCTATTTTTTTCTTATATTGGTTGGTTTGCATCCGTTTTAGCGTTTTTCTACGTAAAACACTGAGAAGACAAGTTTTCAGTAGTTTTGTTTGGATTCCCGTATAGAGTGAGTTCCTTATTTATTTATCGTTTTGGTGCCTAACATTCTGAAAAACACTCAAAAGACAAATTTCTTTAAAGGTCGTTTAATTTCCTCATATAGGAGGAGGCTTTGCATGCACTTTAGGGTTTGGTATATAACAGTCCGAAAAAAAGCTAAAATTAACTTTTTTGATAATTTTCTTTTTTCATATAATAGCCCGGAATTTTCCCAGAATTTTAGCATCTCGGTACCTATGAAGATAAAATAAAAAAAAAAAAAAATCCTATTTTTTTATTTTTTAAATTTTTTTTTTTCTAAATAATGAGTGTTATTTGTGGGTTTTAGCTTTTTGGTACCTAAGGAACTAAAAAAACTATCATAATACATATTTCTCGGAATGTCCTTTCGTTTCCCAAACATAAGGTTCTTTGCATGTATTTAAGCGTTTTTATAGATAACATGATCAAAGACATTCAAAATACATATTTTTTGGTAATGTTATTCTGTTTCTCCATAAAAGGTGTTTTGCATGCGTTTTATCGTTTTGGTATGTAATGACCTCAAAAACACCTAAAAACAAGTTCTTGGTAAAAGTTCGTTTTATTCCCATGTAATGTGATTGCCCTGCTTTTTAGTAGTTTATTGCCTAACACGCTCAAAAACAATCGAAAGACATTTTCTGGTATTATTATTTTTTTCCCACATAAAGCTAATTTCGCATGGAATTTGGGGTTTTGGTAACTAAGAATGTGAAAAACACTCAAAATACAGGCATTTAGTAAGGTTGTTCTGTTTCTTAATTAAAAGTGTTATTCATGAGTTTCAGGATTTTGGTATGTAAGAAACTTGTCTAATACACGCATTTGGTAAGGTAGTTCTGTTTCTCAATAAAAAGTGTTATTCATGAGATTCAGCATTTTGGTATGCAAGAAACTTCTTTATGTACACGAGTTTTTGAGTTTTTTGCCTTGTGGTTCTTGTGAAACTATAAGACACTCATTTTACGCGTTTCTTGTAATGTCCTTTTCTTTCCTAATATAGAGTGCGTTTCATCCATTTTCGCATTTTTTTGTAGGTGACAAGCTCAAAAACACATCAAAATATATCTTTTTGGTAATGTTATTCTATTTCTTCATATTGGTTGGTTTGCATCCGTTTTAGCGGTTTTTTACGTAAATCACTGAAAAGACACGTTTTCAGTAATATTGTTGAAATTGCTGAAAAAAAACACTCAAAAGACAGGTTTGTGGTAAAGTCGAGTAATTTCTCAATATAGGTGGCTATGCATGCACTTCAGGGTTTGGTACATAACGCCAGAAAAAAGCTAAAATTATTTTTTTTATTATGAGTTTTTTTTTTTACAAAATTTCCCTGAATTTTTCCAGAATTTTGGTATCTCGGTTCCTTTTTTTTTCTCTGTATAAAGTGTTATTTGTGTGTTTTAACTTTTTGGTACTTAAGAAATTTAAAAACATTCATAATACACGATTTTCTTAATGTCCTTTTCTTATACAAACATAGGGTTCTTTACATGTATTTAAGCGTTTTTATAAGTAACATGATCAAAAACACTCAAAATACATATTTTTGGTAATGTTATTCTGTTTCTCCATAAAGGGTGTTTTACATGCGTTTCAGCGTTTTGGTATGTAAGGAGTTAAAAAACACTTAAAGGCAAGTTCTTCGTAAAAGTTAGTTTTATTCCTAAGTTATGTGATTTTTCTGCTTTTTAGTGCTTTGTTGCATATCACGCTCAAAAATACTTAAAAGACATTTTCTGGTAATGTCATTTAAACGTTTTTATTGGTAACATGATCAAAAACACTCAAAATACATGTTTTTGGTAATGTTATTCTGTTTCACCATAAAGTGTATTTTGCATGCGTTTTAGTGTTTTGGTATATAAGGAGTTCAAAAACACTTAGAGGCAAGTTCTTATTAAAAAATTGGTTTAATTCCAATGTAATGTGATTGCCCTGCTTTTTAGTGCTTTATTGCCTAACACAGTAAATCTTCCAGACTTTAAGCAGCACTGGCAACACTACCTTCAAGCAACCCTCACCCTCATGGTCTCTCACAGCTCTACTATCCATACTAGAGTCCATACAGGATGCATTCCTTTCTGTCCCATACTCAGTGAGCAAGGGTATCCCACACCCCATTCCACCCATGTCTCTCTCACTGTTTTCCATACATTAGTTCAGTGGTATATGAGGTATATCATAAAAGTGGTCCATGAACTGATTATTGTGACAAGTTGAAAATTATGTGTAACAGACATAATGGCTACTGTTGCCAAGAGGAATGTCAACAGTATTCTTAGGAATATTTCAAACATGGATTAATTACTTCATTAACCAATGACACCATGTCTCGTGTGAAAACTTTCAGTAATGATGTCATGAAACTTGCAAAAATGAAGGGCCACCTTGAAAGGGTTCGCTATGATAAGAAAAACAAAGACCTTGACTATTTCAAGACATTGAAAGAAAACTCCTAAGTCAATCAGATCAAGACTTTTTTTCAAAGCACCAGACATTGCTGATACTGAAGGAAATTTGAAACCCTCAGACAACATCTCCCTCATGATAGCAAAGAAAGGAAAGGCACACACTATTGGTGAGATAATCACAATCCCAGCCATTAAAGAAGTTATAGAAACTGTTATGAAGAATCACTGTTCTGAAAAAAATGCCATTAAATGACAGTACAGTGCAAAGAAGAATTGATGAAATAGCAGATGATGTGGAAAAACTTTGGTATCTGAACTTCTGGATAGTAAACTATCCTTACAACTTGATGAGTCAACTTCTGGCAGGTCTAATCTTCTCATGGCCTATGTGAGATATTACAATCAAAGCCAAAAGAACATTACTGATAAAATAACAAAAAAAAAAATAAAATAAAATAATAATGAAAAATAAATAAATAAATTATCATCAGTTTTGTAAGGATATGAGAGCATAAATTTGTGTTTTTAATAAACAAATTAGATTCCATGCAATGCACATCTATTTTGTCTGTGTTTACATCCTTGAGCCAGCATTGTCCCACCACTCCCACTCAGCAGCACCTCCTTTCCTGTCCTTTTCTTTAGTATGGAGATGATGACCCATAAGGCTGAAAAGACCAATAAGAGGAAACCCGCCTGAACCAATGGCGAGACTTTCCTTCCTCACCCAGTCAATATTATGAGAAAAGATGGGTTTCACTCATTCTGCAGCACAAAAAAAGCTGCACAGGGCTCTTTTATTAAGAAGGTAAATGAGTCATGCCAACAACAGGACACTAGAAGACCCAAGGTAGTCATTGCTGCAGACCTCCATTTTCCATTGGGTAAATAACACTGTAATTAATACTTTAATTGCTAGTGTCAGTGCATCACTCCTTCCTGTGGGACCCTCCAAGGCATCTCCTACCATATATATCACAAATACACTCCTGCAGATCTAGTCTATATATGTCCAACAGTTCAGTGTCATTCAGGTCATCGGAAACATCCTTATGGAAATGATAATTCAAGTGATGAGCTCGGCCTCAACGGTTGGCTCTTTGGTTAATTTAGTCTTAACATAACTCTTAAAGTTATGCTACCTATGGACCTGTCTTAAATTTCAGACCTAGACTCAGCACAACTTGGGAAATTAAGCACAACCCCAAGCATAAGAGCTTGTTTGAGTCAAATTTCTATAGTTAAGAATCTTTGTTAACATGGTCCCAGGAATTTTTTTTTTATCCCATCCAGGACTTAATCTACTTGCTTCTTGCATAATCCACCTTCCATTCACCAGGGTTGGTGCAACCATTCTAAGTGGATCATACATTGAACTAACAACTGACAGCAATCTTCTCCCTGTCATGAGTTTGTTGTTGTCTTTCACAGATATTGTAAGGGTGTCTGACTCAGCATTCTAATACATTCCTAGTGCTTTTTCCATGGCAAAGTCACAACATAGATCCAGTTCTTTCATGAGCTGTTAATCCAACTCAAATACACATCAAAATCAGTTAATGGAAAATCTGGTTACCTATAATCTTAAAAGTTTAATGCCCAGGGCTGAAGTCCACATATTTAATGTTGATGCCACTCAGTACAAGTCATTCATAAGAGCATTAGACAGTAAGCTCACTGATGAAGAGGAAAAGCTTCTTTACTTGGAACAGTACACTTCTGTAATTGTCAGGGTTTGTAGTCAAATGGCAACATCAGCAGGATATAAAGAAATCAGATGACTTTTGGAGCCAAAGTATGGTAATGAAGAAGCCAAAGCAATAGCTTATGCTAATAGGATAATGGAGTGGCCATGCCTGAAAGGTGATGATGTTGATAGTTTTGATAGCTTCTCTATCATGTTCAAAACATGTCCTAATGCATTATCAGGAGGCTCACAAGGAGCCAAGGAAATAGATCACTCTAAGACAATGAAAAAAATGTTGAGAAAATACCAGTGTCCATACAAGACAAGTGGTTTGAAAAGGTGGATTTATATTCTGTATTTGTATACCACTTATGTTTATAAAAAAAATAATGTTGCAGAAAGTAATCCATGTCAGATCAGTGTCAAGAATTAAAGTCCAGCTAGATATGGGCAGTTTCAATTACACCTTAAGTATGATATGGGCAAGGGCTCCTACATATTGGATATTAAAAGAGTGTGTAAGGGAATCAAACGAGCCCCTATTCAGAATATTCCAAGAGTCCCTAAAACAAGGCAAAGTACCAACAATGTGGAAAAAGAAAAATATTGCTTCTTTGTATAAGAAGGGAAATAAGCAGTGTCCATTGTATTACAGACCTGTCTCACTCACCAGCGTAGTAAACAAATTAATAGAACAACTGAGAGGAAAACATGAAATGGTGAGAGAATTCAGATTAAAAAGCATAACAAGCATAACAAAACTGCTAGGTTATTATGAGTAGCAGAAACTATACAAGAGAGAAACAGATGGGTAGACAGTATTTATTTGAATTTCAAGAAAGCTTTCAACAGCGTACCACACAACAGACGTATGTGGAAATTATAACACTTAGGAGGTATTCAGGGAAAATCACTGGAATGAAAAAAAGATTTTCTGGATGGAAGAGAAATGAGGAAATACTAAGAGGAAAATGCTCATCCTGGAGAAATGTAATAAGCAAAGTCCCACAAGGATAAGTGTTAGCACCAATCATGTTCTTGATATATGTCAATGATACAGATGCTAGTATTGGAACAGACTTACTATATGAACATATTTGCTGATGATGCAAAGTTGTAAAGGAAAATAAATGATGAAAGCTCCTGTAATGAGTTACACAAAGACTTCACAGGACTCTATGAATGGAGTAAGAAATAGCAAATGAATTTTAATGTTGATAAATGTCATGTGGTAAAATTTGGCAGAAATTCGGAGACCTGATTGGAATTATAAATTAGAAAACACAAATCAAAAGTATATGGAAAGGAAAAAGACTGAAGTACATTCAGAGATATGATCATCTGGCAACTCACCATTAACAAAGAACATGGGTTTTAAGAAAAAATAGCATAACTTATTCAAACAGGAGGCACGCCATGAAGAAATAATGTAATTTATTCAAACAGAAGGTATGCCATCATCACACTACAAAGATATCCCCTGTCACACACAAGCTGTAGAAGATTAATTCATTTAGTAACAGAAGCATCAGAACATCTGTGGAGAAGCAAAAAGAGAAGGAGTCATTGTGAATACATTGGAATCAAGGAACAACCTCCTGAAATTTGATACCAAGGAGCAATTCAAGATATAAGTATATCCAGCAATGGCAAGGTGGATGGGCTGGAGAATGGCTGGAGCTTGATACACAGCCACCTCCTGGTGGTGAATTCTGGGAGATTTTTTTTGTTACAATATGTAAATCTGTAAAATGCATGAAAGGCGAAGCTGTCAATAATGCAAAATTGAAAGGAACACACATGTGAAGAATGTGCTTAATATTCAAATCACTCTAGCTCAAAACTCTGCAAGAGCCCAATGGCTGCACTACTCATATATACTGCTGGGTAGGAAATATCATTCTGTGTTCAGTGGTATGTGTCCACTCTTGTTTAGACAAAAAAAAAGTTGGTGAAAACTGGAGGAAATTGACAAAATCCCATTTTCGACATCCTTTTACTTTTGGTAAGTCACTCATTGACTCATTGACTTCAGCCAATAGAAAAGATGAAAGCTATACCATATTAAATTGATAGAGTTGTGCTATCATATGGGCTCATTTCATTACAATCAGCTGCATAGTTCCAGACATTAGCATTTGAATAGCATTTTGGTCAGGCTGGGCCGGGCTGCTCAAAATGAAACAATCTCCATAGTAAACTTTGCTTTGCTCATAATAAAAAAAATATTTATTCTTTATATACTTTAATGAGCTATAAAAAATTAATTGTGACTCCTCTGCTCCCATTTGACATGATTTGCTTTTTGGATATATAATAAATAAATATAATTATTCAATACTTAAAAGTGACATGGCAGGAACAGATGATAACCAATCTCAATGAAATATTACATAGCTAAAGTATAAGTGATATAAAATAACTTATGAACTAATCATGAAAGTTTCTTTATTTGATTTTTGGGAATTTTTTTTTTTAATTTGTCTTGAAAAAAATTAATTCTTCAATATTTCAGGCAGATATATCTGTGTACAGATATATCTGTACAGCTTACAGAATTAGTATATTTTTAAAATCCAACTAGAAGACAATACTGCACACTAGCCACAAACAATTCACAATAAATTGTAGAAATTGGATAGTATGTGAAGTTTTTCCATTTTAGACACAT
Organism: Scylla paramamosain; assembly: GCF_035594125.1. Classification (NCBI taxonomy): domain Eukaryota; kingdom Metazoa; phylum Arthropoda; class Malacostraca; order Decapoda; family Portunidae; genus Scylla; species Scylla paramamosain. The sequence goes on from NC_087156.1 coordinate 11,716,675, forward strand.
TTTTCAAACTGAAGAGCTGCTGGGGAGAGAAGATACTGTCCTAGCAAAAAATATTTTTAACACCACTTTTCTCTCACCATTTGGCACCTTTTCCACACTAGCCACAAAACAATTTCAAAGAAAGTAAAAAAAAATATCCACCCTAATATGCATGTATTATATGCATATAGAGTTGTGAGAAGGAAGAGTTGTCTTTAGAGAACAGGCTATGACTGCCCCACTGTGTTGTGAGATACAAAAGGACATCATAGTGAGATCATTGATAAATTCACAGCACCTTGTGATCCAGTGCTAGAGACCTAAGTGGGAGTAATTATTATTTTGGCAGGTGTCTACTGCCTCTTCCACACACTTCAGGTAAGACAGCTTCTGCCACCCTGAAACTGAGAAATACACTTAAGTACATCCACAACAGAGAATCTTCAGGAAAAGCAGGACACACACCTTCCACAAGAGCTCCAGGGAAAGATGCGGAAATGCATGGGTGACAACACACGGCAAGAGCCTGAAGGCGTCATACCACCGGTGCTCCCAGACAGCAGTGTGAAGCAGCTTCAGTGACCACATGAAGTCTGTTTTCTCTGGAGAGAGAGAGAGAGAGAGAAAAAAAAAAGTAGTATCATTGTTAGTAATGACTTCATCATCATCAGCCTCAATGTGTGTAAGTATATAAATGTGTTTAATTTCACAGTTTTAAAGATGTAATCTCAAACAACTTTGTGTGAGTTGTAACCCAAATGAAGTTTATTTTCTGTATTGTTCAGAAAGAGCAAATAGGTACATAGTATTAAAGGGACCAGATGCTTTTGGTTACTTGTCAGTACATTAATTTTTACTTGATGAATCTGAATTTAATATATATTGTAGTAGATAATACGAGATGCTAAACATTTTAACTAAATATGCTAATGTTACACAGTATGTTAAAGAAATTTTCATAGACTTGGTGATTAAATGCATGAAACACACAAAATGATTTGCTCAGTTTTTCCATTTTATGTTTCTTCATTCCTGAAAAAAAAATTAAAGCACAAATTTTAACCAATATTTCAAATTACGCACAAATTACAAACTTAAAAAAAAAATAATCACAGCATCTTTGTTATTTGGTGTAAAAAAAAAAAAAAAATATGCAACTAAATTGTTCCCCTTTCATTTCCTTTTATGCAGCTATATTCAGATTTCCAATAGAATGAGAAATAGCAAAGTTATAAGACAGAATAGATGAAAACTTAATTTTGAGAAAATGGCCATTTTCTCTGTCATTATGTAACTGACAAAAAAGTTCATATAAAATACTAATAACTTTATATATATATATATATATATATATATATATATATATATATATATATATATATATATATATATATATATATATATATATATATATATATATATATATATATATATATATATATATATATATATATATATATATATATATATATATATATATATATATATATATATATATATATATATATATATATATATATATATATATATATATATATATATATATATATATATATATATATATATATATATATATATATATATATATATATTTTGCAGCACACAACAAAATATTGATAAATATGCTATATATATATATATATATATATATATATATATATATATATATATATATATATATATATATATATATATATATATATATATATATATATATATATATATATATATATATATATATATATATATATATATATATATATATATATATATATATATATATATATATATATATATATATATATATATATATATATATATATATATATATATATATATATATATATAGCATATTTATCAATATTTTGTTGTGTGCTGCAAAATAACACCATATAAAATGAAGGAAGTAGTAAGAATGAATAAGAAAAGAGAGAGAGAGATAGAAATGAGAAGAGACAGGTTGGGGACGAGACTTGGAAGTGTCCCAGACATGGAGCTACCAAGCCTGAAGCTTCTAGAATGATATTCATTCAAACAGTCACTCATGTTCCCCATGTAAATTTCCTTACTTCCCATTGTCCATTTAATCTGACTGAATCTCATCCAGTATTTTGTAGAAGAGTTGCTCTTGACAATAAAGTAATTAGTATTCATCTAGCCCCCTAGTTTAATCAGTAAAAATTTCAAGAAGTAAAGCGTTTTATTTGTGTAAAGACAGAGCGAGGAGCAGCGTGTGGGAGGGTGTGGGTATGAGTCAACCACCAGTTCTTGTACCCCCTCCCTGTAGCAGCAGATGGAGAGTGCTGGGTGTACTTTCCCACATCATTCACTACCCAGTGCTTAGATGGAGCAGACACATTGAAACAAGCAGTAACATTTGATGGAGACTAGGGAGGGATAAGAGGTAGTCAGGTCAATTGCCTTAAGCAGATAAATAGAGAGATTTTGAGCTTTTTAGGTACCAAGACTCAAAAACACATAATTAGCACTTTATATGGAAAAACAACTCTACCGAAAACTTTTACTTAAACTCTTTTTCATATTGTTAAGTACCAAAAGACAAAATGCATTGGAAGCCCCCTTTATCGGGAAACAAACGACATTATCATCAACGTGCCTTTTGAGTGTTTTTCAACGTGTTAGACACCAGAACGCTAAAAAGCATGGAAAGCACTCTATAAAGGAATACAAAACAACATTACTGAAAACGTGTTTTATAGGTTCTTATGTACAGAAACGCTAAAACCCATGCAAAACACCCTTTATGGAGAAGCGAAATAAATATTTCGTTGATAAATTACATTCAGGACAGTTAGGGAACATCCCTTACAGATGAAAAAAATCGCAGAAGAATGATCCTAAATGGATGACTGAGGTTAAAACACTACATAGGGCGAAGGAGAAGTATATATGAGATTAAAAACAGGGGAAGTGGCCATAATATAATGAATTAGAAAAGTCAGGAGTTTAACAAGGAAAGCTAAGAAAAGCTAAAAATAGTTATGAATTAAAGGTAGCCAGCCAAGCGAATATGGACCTCAAGGGATTTTATCAGGCATATAAGACGAAGAATAGAGAAACAATAGTTCCTTAAAGACAGCAGAATGGGACCTGATTAGTTGTTAAGAGGAGATTAGTAAAATTGTGAGCGAGTATTTTTTAATTGTCTTTGCCCAGGAAAACATGCAGGATTTGCTGAATAGTGAGAAGATATTTAGAGTAGAAGAGGATGAGAAGCTGACAGAAATTACCATAACTAAAAGAGATATTGGAACAGGAGATAGATAAGTTGAAAAGTTCAAGTCACCAGGACCAGATGAAATATATTCCACAGTATTTAAGGAAAGGAAAAAGGTTATAAGTAATCTGTTAGTTTCTGTCCTTAGGAAATCACTTTAGTCATGTGAGGTATCGGTAATTTGGAGGCAGGTGAATATAGTACCTACCTTTAAGAAAGGAGATAAAACTTTAACGTCTAACCTGTCAGCTTAACTTCTGTAGAATGTAAAATAATGGAGTCAATAATAGCGAAAAACATTTAAGAGCATTTAGACAAACATAACTTGATAACTCAGTTACAGCACGGCTTCTGGAATGGGGAGTCTTACCTGAGAAACTTAGTAAGTTTATACAGTAAGGTTTACAAGGCGGCAGATAATGGTGATAGTTATGGCATCCTATATCAGGACTTTAGTAAAGCGTTTAACAAGGTACCCCATCAGAGGCTACTGAAAAATGTTAGGGCGCACGAGAGAGATGAGGTGTTTAGATTGGATAAGGTCATGGCTAAGCGTCAGGCGACAGAGTGTTGTAATAAAAGGCTCTAAATCGGAGTGGGGTCAAGTAATTAGTGGGGTGACAAAGGGATTATTAGTATTAGGGCCGATGTTGTTTGTAATATATGTCAATAGCTTGGATAGTGGAATTAGTAGTGTTGTTAGTAAATTTGCGGATGAAACGAGAATATGTAGATTAATTAGGTCAGAATCGCATACCATCGCCTTGCAGGCAAATTTGAATAGGTTGAACAAATGGACGGACAGATGGCAAATGCAGTTTAATGTCAACAAATGCAAAGCACAGCGTAAGTAGAAGAAACCCACACAGTAGTTACACAATGAACAAACAAGTTCTGGTAGGTTCAGGGTAAGTAAAAGATTTGAGATTTAAGGTTATATCTGAACTCCGTCTAAGAAAGCAATGGAAAGAGGCCAGAAACAAAGCAAATAGTGTGTTATGATTCATTTTCAGGAGTGCTAAAAGTAGAACTCCCGAAGTAATATTAAAGTTACATTTGGCGCTGGTCAGACTTCATCTAGACTACGCTGTCCAATTCTGGTCACCACATCACAGGAAGGATAAAGGTCTATTAGAATCAGTACAAAAGAAAATGACTAAAAGGATACAGGGGATGAGGAATATTCCTTACGAAGCGATATTCAAGCTGTTAAATTTACTTTCTTTAAAGAGACGTAGGTTAAGAGTGGACCTAATAGAAATCTTTTAGTGGTATATGGGTTATAATAAAGGGAACATAAGGAAAATTCTTAGAATCTGTAAATATGATACAACAAGAAAAACAGGTTCAAGCCTGAAAACTTGATGTTCAAAAAGGAGACAGGAAGGAATTGGTTCTCAAATACAATAGTAGATGATTGGAACGGACGTAGTAATCAAGCTGTTAGTGCTGAGGCATTTGGGAACAGTAAGAGAAAATTACACATTTATGGATGGGGATGATAGGTGGAAATAGGTAGGCATATTTCATACAAGTACTGCCACTTGTAGGACTGATGCCTTCTTGCAGATTTACTTATTTCTTATGTTTTTATGTTCTTATTACCAAAACCGTGTATTTTCAGTGTTTTTCAGCTATTACGTGAAAAGAAAATGCCAAAATGCATGCAAAGCACCCTATATGAAGAAAAAGAGCGACATTACGAGAAACGTGCATTATGAGTGTTTTTCAGATTCTTAGGTACCAAAACGCTGAAACTCATGAATAACACTCTTAATTGAGATACAGAACAACCTTACCAAATGCGTGAATTTTGAGTGTTTTTCACATTCTTAGTTACCAAACCCCAAATTGCATGCGAAACTAGCTTTATGTGGAAAAAAAAAAAATGACATTACTAGAGGAGTGTCTTTTGAATGTTTTTGATCGTGTTAGGCAATAAAGCACTAAAAAGCAGGGCAATCACATTACATGGGAATAAAACCAAATTTTACCAAGAACTTGCTTTTAAGTGTTTTTGAGCTCTTTACATATTGAAACGCTAAAACGCATGCAAAACACCCTTTATGGAGAAACAGAAAAAACATTACCAAAAACATGTATTTTGAGTGTTTTTGATCATGTTACCTATAAAAACGCTTAAATACATGCAAAGAACACTATATTTGGGAAACGAAAGGACATTATGAGAAACGTGTATTATGAGTGTTTTTAAGTTCCTTAAGTACCAAAAAGCTAAAACACACAAATAACACTCTTTATAGAGAAAAAATAAATAAGTAAATAAAAAAATAGCAATTTTTTTTTTTTTGTTATTCATCTTCATAGGTACCAACATGCCAAAAATTCTGGCAAATTTCAGGGAAATTATGTGGAAAAAAAACAATCATTATCAAAAAAGTTAATTATAGATTTTTTTTCGGACTGTTATGTACCAAACCCTAAAGTGCATGCAAAGCCACCTATATATGGAAATTAAACAACTTTACAAGAAATCTGTCTTTTGAGTGTTTTTTTTTTAGCATGTTAGGCACCAAAACGATAAATACCATTGAAGTCACTCAATATGGGAATCCAAAACAAAATTACTGAAAACATGTCTTCTCAGTGTTTTACGCAGAAAAACACTAAAACGGATGCAAAGCAACCAATACGAAGAAATAGAAAAACATCAATAAAAAGGTATATTTTGAGTGTTTTTGAACTTTTTACCTACAAAAAACGCGAAAATGCATGCAAAGCACTCTATATTGGGAAACAAAAGGACATTACGAGAAACGTGTATAATGAGTATTTTATAGTTTCACAAGATCCACAAGGCAAAAAACACAAAAACTCGTATATATGGAGAAGTTTCTTAGATACCAAAATGCTGAAACTCATAACACTCTTAATTAAAAAAAACAGAACAACCTTACTAAATGCGTGTATTTTGAGTGTTTTTTCACATTCTTAGTTAAAAAAAAAACGAAATTCCATGCGAATATAGCTTTATGTGGGAAAAAATGACATTACCAGAAAGTGTCTTTTGAGTGTTTTTGAGAGTGTTAGGCAATAAAGCACTAAAAAACAGGGCAATCACATTACATGGAATAAAACCAACGTTTAACAAGAACTTGCCTTTAAGTGTTTTTCACTTCCTTATATGCGTTAAAAAGCATGCAAAACACAATTTATATAGAAAAAAAATAACATTACCAACAACAGGTATTTTGAGTGTTTTTTAATCATGTTATCTATAAAAACGCTTAAATGCATGCAAAGAACCTTACGTTTGGGAAAGGAAAGGATATTAAGAGAAACGTGTATTATGAGAGTTTTTAAGTTCCTTAAGAACCAAAAAGCTAAAACCCACAAGTAACACTCTTTATTTAGAAAAATAAATAAAATAAATAAATAAAAAAGTAGGAATTTTTATTTTTTTTTTTATTCATCTTCATAGGTACCGAGATGCCAAAATTCAGGCAAAATTCAGGGCAATTATGTGATAAAAGATAATTATCAAAAAAGTTAATTTTAGCTTTTTTTTCGGACTGTTATTTACCAAACCCTAAAGTGCATGCAAAGTCACCTATATGAGGAAATTAAACGACTTTACCAGAAACCTGTCTTTTGAGTGATTTTCAGCTTGTTAGGCATCAAAACGATAAATAATATGGAAGTCACTCTATATGAGAATCCAAAAGAAAATACTGAAAACGTGTCTTTTCTGTGTTTTAAGTAGAAAAAGGCTAAAACGGATGCAAACCAACCAATATGAAGAAATAGAATATTACCAACAAGGTATATTTTGAGTGTTTTTAATCTTGTTACCTTCAAAAAACGCGAAAAAGGATGCAAAGCACTCTATATTGGTAAACAAAAGGACATTACGAGAAACGTGAATAATGAGTGTTTTATAGTTTCACAAGAACCACAAGGCAAAAAACGCAAAAACTCGTGTATATAGAGAAGTTTCTTAGTTAACTTTCTTAGTTAAAACTAAAACCCACAAATAACACTATTTATAAAGAAAAAAATAAATAAATATATAAAAAAAACGGCAATTTTTTTTTTTTGTTATTCATCTTCATAGGTATCGAGATGCCAAAATTCTGGGAAAATTCTGGGCAATTATGTGATACAAGAATATTATCAAAAAAGTAAATTTTAGTTTTTTTTCGGAATGTTATGTACCAAACAATAAAGTGAATGCAAAGCCACATACATGAGGAAATTAAACGACTTTACGAGAAACCTTACCTTTGAGTGTTTTTCAGTATGTTCGGCACCAAAACGATAATAATATGGAAGTCACTCAATATGGGAATCCAAAACAAAATTACTGAAAACGTGTCTTTTCAGTGTTTTACGTAGAAAAACTCTAAAATGGATTCAAACCAACCAATATGAAGAAATAGAATAACATTACCAAAAATGTATATTTTGAATGTTTTTGAGCTTGTTACCTAAAAAAATGCAAAAATGGATGCAAAGTATTCCAAAACAAAAGGACATTCTGAGAAACGTGTATAATAAGTGTTTTATAGTTCCACAAGAAACAAAAGGCAAAAAACGCAAAAACTCGTGTACCTAGAGAAGTTTCTTAGATACCAAAATGATTACAAAATGTGTGTATTTTGAGTATTTTTCACATTTTTAGTTACGAAAATCCCAAATTACATGCGAAACTAGCTTTATGTGGGAAATAAATGACGTTACCAGAAAAGTGTCTTTTTAGTGTTTTTGAGCGTTATATGCAACAAAACACTAAAAAGCAGATCAATCACATTACATTGGAAGAAAACAAAATTTTTGCGAAGAATAAAAAAAAAAAAAAACAAGCTTACCAAATGAGTGTATTTTGGGTGTTTTTCACATTCTTAGTTACCAAAACCCCAAATTGCATGCGAAATATTGTGGGAAAAAATGTGGGAAAAAAATGACATTAACATAAAAAAGTTTTTTTGAGTGTTTTTGAGCGTGTTAGGAAATAAAGCACTAAAAAGCAGGGCAATCACATTACATAGGGATAAAACAAATTTTTACCAAGAACTTCCCTTTAAGATTTTTTGAGCTACTTACATACAAAAACGCTAAAACGCATGCAAAACACCCTTTATGGAGAAACAGAATAACATTACCAAAAACACGTATTTTGAGTGTTTTTGATCATGTTACCTATAAAAAGACTTAAATACATGTTTGGGAAACGAAAAAAAAACATTACAAGAAACGTGTATTATGAGTGTTTTTTTAAGTTTCTCAAGTACCAAAAAGCTAAAAGCCACAAATAACACTCTTTATAGAGAAAAAAAAAAAAATAAAAAAAATAAAAAAATAGCATTTTTTTTAAAATTTATATTCATAGGTACTGAGATACCGAAAGTCTGGCAAAATTCAGGGAAATTATGTGGAAAAAAGAACATTATCAAAAAAGTTAATTTTAGCTATTTTTTTTTTCGGACTGTTATGTACCAAACCTTAAAGTGCATCCAAAGCCACCTATATGGGGAAATTACACGACTTTACCAGAAACCTCTCTTTTGAGTGTTTTCTTTTTTAGCATGTTAGGCATGAAAAGGATATATAATATGGAAGTCACTCAATATGGGAATGCAAAACAAAATTACTGAAAACGTGTCTTTTCCGTGTTTTACGTAGAAAAACGCTAAAACGGATGCAAACCAACCAATATGAAGAAATAGAATAACGTTACCAAAAAGGTTTATTTTGAGTGTTTTTCAACCTGTTAACCACAAAAAAAACGCGAAAATGGATGCAAAGCACTCTATATTGGGAAACAAAAGGACATTACGAGAAATGTGTATAATGAGTGTTTTATGGTTTCACAAGAACCACAAGGCAAAAAACGCAAAAACTCGTATATATGGATAAGTTTTCTTGATACCAAAATGCTGAAACTCATGAATAACTTTCATAATTGAGAAACAGAACAACCTTACCAAATGCGTGTATTTTGAGAACTTTTCACATTCTTAGTTACTAAAACCCCAAATTGCATGCGAAACCAGATTTATGTGGGGAAAAATGACATTCCCAAAAAAGTGTCTTTTGAGTGTTTTGAGTGTTTTGAGCGTGATAGGATATAAAACACTAAAAAGCAGGGGAATCACATTAAATTCGAATAAAACCAATTTTACCAAGAACTTGCCTTTAAGTGTTTTTCAGCTCCTTATATACCAAAAAGCTAAAACGCCTGCAACACACACTTTATGGAGAAACAGAATAACATTACCAAAAAACATGTATTTTCAGTGTTTTTGATCATGTTATTTATAAAAACGCTTATATACATAAAAAGAACCTTATGTTTGGGAAACGAATGGACATTACGAGAAACGTGTATTATGAGTATTTTTAAGTTCCTTAAGTACCAAAAAGCTAAAACCCACAAATAACACTCTTTATTTAGAAAAAAATAAAATAAATAAATAAATAAAAAATGGAATTTTTTTTTTTTGTCATTCATCTTCATAGGTACCGATATGACAAAATTCTGGGAAAATTCAGGGCAATTATATGATAAAAGAATATTATCAAAAAAGTTGATTTTAGCTTTTTTTTTTTCGGACTGTTATATACCAAACCCTAAAGAGCATACAAAGCCTCCTATATGAGGAAATTGAATGACTTTACCAGAAATCTGTCTTTTGAGTGTTTTTCAGCATGTTAGGCACCAAAACGATAAATAATAATGAACTCACTCAATATGGGAAACAAAATTACTTAAAACGTGTCTTTTCAGTATTTTACGTAGAAAAACGCTAAAACGGATGCAAATCAACCAATATAAAAAAACAGAAAAACATTACCAAAAACGTACATCTTGAGTGTTTTTGAGCTCGTTACCTAAAAAAAAAAAAAAAAAACGCGAAAAATGATGCAAAGCACTCTATATTGGGAAAGAAAGGGACATTGCGAGAAAAGTGTATAATGAGTGTTTTATAGTTTAAAAGAACCACAAGGCAAAAAACGCAAAAACTCGTGTATGTAAAGAAGTTTCCTAGATACCGAAATGCTGAAACTCATGAATAACAATCTTAATTGAGAAACAGAACAACCTTACTAAATGCGTGTATTTTGAGTGCTTTTCACATTCTTAGTTACCCAAATCCCAAATTGATTACGAAACCAGCTTTATATGGTAAAAAAAAAAAAAAAAGACATTTTCAGAAGAGTGTCTATTGAGTGTTTTTGAGCGTGATAGCACTAAAAAGAAGGGCAATCACATTACATGGGAATAAAACCAATGTTTACCAAGAACTTGCCTTTAAGTGCTTTTGAGCTCCTTATATACCAAAATGCTAAAACACATGCAAAACACACTTTATGGAGAAACAGAATAACATTACCAAAAACATGTATTTTGAGTGTTTTTGATCATGTTACCAATAAAACGCTTAAATACATGCTAAGAACCCTATTTGTGGAAAACGAAAGGACGTTACGAGAAACGTGTATTATGGGTGTTTTTAAATTCATTAAGTACCAAAAAGCTAAAACCAGAAATAACTCTCTATTAAGAAAAAAGAAAAAGAAAAAAATACGATATTTTTTTTCTTTCTTATTCATCTTCAGAGGTACCGAGATGCCAAAATTCGGGCAAAATTCATGAAATTTTGTGAAATAAGAACATTATCAAAAAAGTTAATTTTAGCTTTTTTTTTTTTTTCGACTTATGTAGCAAACCCTAAAGTGCATACAAAACCACCTATATGGGGAAATCAAGTCTTTGCCAGAAAACTGTCTTTTGAGTGTTTTTTTTAGCATGTTAGGCACCAAAACGATAAATAACATGGAGGTCACTCTATATGGGAATCCAAAACACAATTACTGAAAAGGTGTCTTTTCGGTGTTTTACGTAGAAAAACGCTAAAACGGATGCAAACCAACCAATATGAAAAAAAAAGAATAGAATAACATTACCAAAAAGGTATATTTTGAGTGTTTTTGAGCTTGTTACCTACAAAAAAGGTGAAAATGTATGCAAAGCCCTCCCTATTGGGAAACAAAAGGACATTACGAGAAATGTGTATAATGAGTGTCTTATTATTTTCAAACAAAAGAACTTGTGGTTCACAAGAACCACAAGGCAAAAAACGCAAAAACTCGTGTATATAAAGAAGTTTCTTAGATATCAAAATGCTGAAACTCATGAATAACAATCTTAATTGATAAACAGAAGAACCTTACCAAAAGCGTGTATTTTCAGTGTTTTTCACATTCTTAGCAAAATCCCAAATAGCATGCGAAACTAGCTTAATGTGGAAAAAAAATGACATTACTAGAAGTGTCTTTTGAGTGTTTTTGAGTGTGTTAGGCAATAAAGCACTAAAAAGCAGGGCAATCACATTACATGGGAATAAAACCAACTTTGACCAAGAACTTGCCATTATGTGTTTTGAGCTCCTAACATACCAAAACGCTAAAACGCATGCAAAACACTCCCTTATGGAGAAGCAGAAAAACATTACAAAAAATATGTGTTTTAAGTGTTTTTCATCATGTTACCTATAAAAACGCTTAAATACATGCAAAGAACCCTATGTTTGGGAAACGAAAGGACATTACGAGAAACGTGTATTATAACTGTTTTTAAGTTCCTTAAGTACCAAAACGTTAAAAACCACAAATAACAGTCTTTAAAGAGAGAGAAAAAAAATTTGTATTGATTTTCATAAGTACCGAGATGCCAGAATTCTGCCAAAATTCAAGGAATTTATATGGAAGAAAGAACATTATCAAAAAATTTAATTATAGCTTTTTTTTTTGGATTGTTATTTACCAAACCCTAAAGTGCATGCAAAGACACCTATATGAGGAAATTAAACGACTTTATCAGAAACCTGTGTTTTCAGTGTTTTTCAGCATGTTAGGCACCAAACCGATAAATAATAAGGAAGTCAGTCAATATGTGAATCCAAAACAAAATTACTGAAAACGTGTCTTTCCAGTGTTTTACGTAGAAAAAACGCTAAAACGGATGCAAAGCAACGAATATGAAGAAATAGAATAACATTACCAAAAAGTGTTTTTGAGCTTTTTTCCTACAAAAAACGCGAAAATGGATGTAAAAGCACTCTATACTGGGAAGCAAAAGGACATTTAGAGAAACGTGTATAATGATTGTTTTATAGTTTCACACGAACCACAAGGCAAAAAACGCAAAAACTCGTGTATATAGAGAAATTTCTTACATACCAAAATGCCGAAATGCATGAATAACACTTTTAATTGAGAAACAGAACTACCTTACCAAATGTGTGTATTTTGAGTGTTTTTGACATTCTTAGTTACGAAAATCCCAAATTACATGCGAAACTAGCTTTATGTGGGGAAAAAAATGATATTACCAGAAAAGTGTCTTTTGAGTGTTTTTGAGCGTGATATGCAACAAAGCACTAAAAAGCAGAACAATCACATTACATGGGAATAAAACCAACTTTACGAAGAACTTGCCTTTAAGTGTTTTTTTTTTAACTCCTTACATACCAAAACGCTAAAACGCATGCAAAACACACTTTATTGAGAAACAGAGTAACATTACCAAAAACATGTATTTTGAGTGTTTTTGATCATGTTATTTATAAAAACGCTTAAATACATGCAAAGAACCTTATGTTTGGGAATCGAAAGGACATTATGAGAAACGTGTATTATGAGTGTTTTTAAGTTCCTTAAGTACCAAAAAAGCTAAAACCCACAAATAACACTCTTTATAGAGAAAAAAAAAATTTTGTTTTTATTCATCTTCATAGGTACTAAGATGCCAAAATTCTGGCAATGTTCTTTGGGAATGGAAAACAAAATTACTGAAAACGTGTCTTTTCGGTGTTTTACGAAGAAAAACGCTAAAACGGATGTAAACCAACCAATATGAAGAAATAGAATAACATTACCAAAAAAGTATATTTTGAGCGTTTTTGAGCTTGTTACCTACAAAAAAAACGCGAAAATGGATGCAAAGCACTCCCTATTGGGAACAAAAGGACACTACGAGAAACGTGTATAATGAGTGTCTTATTATTTTCGGGCAAAAGAACTTTTGGTTCACAAGAACCACAAGGCAAAAAACGCAAAAACTCGTGTATATAAAGAAGTTTCTTAGATACCAAAATGCTGAAACTAATGAATAACACTCTTAATTGAGAAACAGAACAACATTACTAAATACATGTATTTTGAGTGTTTTTTTTTTCACATTCTTAGCAAAACCCCAAATAGCATGCGAAACTAGCTTTATGTGGGAAAAAAAATGACATTACCAGAAGTGTCTTTTTACCGTTTTTGAGCGAGTTAGGCAATAAAGCACTTAAAAAGCAGGGGAATCATATTACATTGGAATAAAACCAACTTTTACCAAGAACTTGAATTGAAGTGTTTTTCAGCTCCTTACATACCAAATCGCTAAAACGCATGCAAAACACTCCTTTATGGAGAAACAGAATAACATTACCAAAAACAAGTGTTTTTGAGTGTTTTTTTTTTATCATGTTACCTATAAAAACGCTTAAATACATGCAAAGATCCCTATATTTGGGAAACGAAAGGACATTACGAGAAATGTGTATTATGAATGTATTTAAGTTCTTTAAGTACCAAAACGTTAAAACCTACAAATAGCACTCTTTATAGAGAAAAAAAATAAAAAAATAGCATTTTTATTTTTTTGTTATTGATGTTTATTGGTACCAAGATGCCAAAATTCTGCCAAAATTCAGGGAAATTATGTGCAAAAAAGAACATTATAAAAAAAGTTAATTTTACCTTTTTTTCGGAGTTAGGTACCAAACCATAAAGTGTATGCAAAGCCACCTATTTGGGAAAATTTAACGACTTTACAAGAAACCTGTCTTTTGAGTGTTTTTCCGCATGTTAGGCACCAAAACTATAGATAATATGAAAATCACTCTATATGGAAATACAAAACAAAATAACTGAAAACGTCTTTTAAAAGATTTACGTAGAAAAACGCTAAAACGGATGCAAACCAACCAATATGAAAAAAAATAGAATAACATTACCAGAAAAGTATATTTTGTGTGTTTTTGAGTTTGTTACATAAAAAAAAGGCAAAAATGGATGCAAAGCACTGTATATTAGGAAAATTTCAATATTAGCAATTTCAACAATATTACTGAAAACGTGTGTTTTCAGTGATTTACGTAGAAAAACGCTAAAACGGATGTAAACCAACCAATATGAAGAAATAGAATAACATTACCAAAAAGATATATTTTGATGTGTTTTTGAGCTTGTTACCTACAAAAAATGCAAAAATGGATGGAAAGCACTTTATATTGGCAAAGAAAAGGACATTACGAGAAACGTGTATGAGTGTTTTATAGTTTCACAAGAACCACAAGGTAAAAAAAACTCAAAAAAACTCGTGTACATCAAGAAGTTTCTTACATACGAAAAAGCTGAAACTCGTGAATAACACTTTTAATTTTGAAACAGAAATACCTTACCAAATGTGTGTATTAGAAAAGTTTCTTACATACCAAAATGCTGAAACTCATGAATAACACTTTTAATTAAGAAATAGAACAACCTTACTAAATGCCTGTGTTTTGAGTTATTTTTTCACATTCTTAGTTAGCAAAACCCCAAATTCCATGGAAAGCTAGCTTTATGTGGGAAAAAAAATGATATTACCAGAGAAGTGTCTTTTGAGTATTTTTCAACGTGTTAGGCAATAAAGCACTAAAAAGCAGGGCAATCACATTACATGGGAATAAAAACAACTTTTACCAAGAACTTGCCTTTAATTTTTTTTCAGCTCATTACATACCAAAACGCTAAAACACATGCAAAACACCTTTTATGGAAAAACAGAATAGAATTACTAAAAACATATATTTTGAGTGTTTTTGATAATGTTATTTATAAAAACGCTTAAATACATGCAAAGAAACTTATCTTTGCGAAACGAAAGGACATTACGAGAAATGTGTATTATAAGTGTTTTTAAGTTCCTTAAGTACCAAAAAGCTAAAACCCACAAATAACTCTCTTTATTTAGAAAAAAAGGTAAGAAAATAAAAAAAAAGGATTTTTTTTTTTTGTTATTCATCTTCATAGGTACCGAGATGCCAAAATTCTGGGAAAATTCAGGGCTATTATATGATAAAAGAAAATCATCAAAAAAGTTAATTTTAGCTTTTTTTTCGGACTCTTATGTACCAAACCCTAAAGTGCATTTAAAGGCTCCTATATGAGGAAATTAAACGACCTTACCAGAAATCTGTTTTTTTGAGTGTTTTTTCAGCATCTTAGACACCAAAACGATAAATAATAAGGAACTCACTCTATATGAGAAACCAAAACAAAATTGCTGAAAACGTGTTTTTTTTCAGTGTTTTACGTAGAAAAACGCTAAAACGGATGCAAAGCAACCAATATCAAGAAATAGAAAAACATTGCTAAAAAAGTATATTTTGAGTGTTTTTGAGCTTGTTACCTACAAAAAACGCGAAAATTGATGCAAATCACCCTATATTGGGACACAAAAGGACATGGCAAGAAAAGTGTATAATGAGTGTTTTATAGTTGAAAAGAACCACAAGGGAAAAAACGCAAAATTTCGTGTATATGGAGTGGTTTCCTAGATACAAAAATGCTAAAACTCATGTATAACACTCCTAATTGAGAAACAGAACAACTTTAATAAATGCGTGTATTTTTACTGCTTTTCACATTCTTAGTTACCAAAACCTCAAATTGCTTGTGAAAATAGAGATGTGGGAAAAAAAAAGACTTTACGAGAAAAGTGTCTTTTGAGTGTTTTTGAGCGTGATAGGCAATAAAGCACTAAAAAGGAGGGCAATCACATTACATTGGAAGAAAACTAATTTTTACCAAGAACTTGCCTTTAAGTGTTTTTGAGCTCCTTATATTCCAAAACACTAAAACGCATGCAAAACACTCTTTATGGTGAAACAGAATAACACTACCAAAAACATGTATTTTGAGTATTTATGATCATATTATCAATAAAAACGCTTAAATACATGCAAAGAACACTATTTTGGAGAAACAAAAGGAGATTACGAGAAACGTGTATTATGAGTGTTTTTAAGTTCATTAATTACCAAAAAGCTAAAAGCCACAAATAACACTCTTTATTGAGAAACAATAAATAAATGAAAAAAAAATACGATATTTTTTTTTCTTTCTTATTCATCTTCACAGGTACCGAGATGCCAAAATTCGGGCAAAATTCAGGAAATTATGTGAAATATAAACATTATCAAAAAAGTTAAATTTAGCTTTTTTTCGGACTGTTATAAACCAAACCCCTAAAGTGCATGCAAAGCCACCTATATGGAAAAATTAAACGTCTTTGCCAGAAAACGGTCTTATGAGTGTTTATCAGCATGTTTAGAACCTACAAGATAAATAACATGGAAGTCAATCTATATGGGAATCCAACACAAAATTACTTAAAACGTGTATTTTCGTTGTTTTATGTACAAAAAACGCTAAAACGGATGCAAACCAACCAATATGAAGAAATAAAATAACATTACCAAAAGGTATATTTTGAGTGTTTTTGAAATTGTTACCTACAAAAAACGCGAAAATGGATGGAAAGCACTCTATATTTGGAAGCAAAAGGACATTACAAGAAACGTGTATAATGAGTGTTTTATAATTCCACAAGAACTACAAGGCAAAAAACGCAAAAAACTCGTGTATATAGAGATATTTCTTCCATTCCAAAATGCTGAAACTCTGGTACAACAATCTTAATTGAGAAACAGAACAATCTTACTAACTGCGTGTATTTTGAGTGCTTTTTACCAAAACCCCAAATTACATGCGAAACCAGCTTTATGTGGGGAAAAAATGACATTACTAGAAAAATGTCTTTAGAGTGTTTTTGAGCGTGTTAGGTAATAAAGCACTAAAAAGCAGGGCAATCACATTACATTGGAATAAAACCAATTTTTAACAAGAACTTGCCTTTAAGTGTATTTGAGCTCCTTATATAACAAAACACTAAAATGCATGCAAAATACACTTTATGGTGAAACAGAATAACATTACCAAAAACATGTATTTTGATTGTTTTTGATCATGTTACCAATAAAAACGCTTAAATACATGCAAAGAACCCTATTTTTGGGAAACGAAAGGACATTACGAGAAACGTGTATTATGAGTGTTTTTAAGTTCCTTAAGTACCAAAAAAGCTAAAACCCACAAATAACACTCTTTATAGAGAAAAAAATAAAAATTTTTTATTCATCTTCATAGGTACTAAGATGCCAAAATTCCGGCAATATTTTTTGGGAATCGAAAACAAAATTACTGAAAACGTGTCTTTTCGGTGTTTTACGTAGAAAAACGCTAAAACAGATAAAAACCAACCAATATGAAGAAATACAATAACATTACCAAAAATGTATATTTTGAGTGTTTTTGAGCTTCATACCTACAAAAAACGCGAAAATGGATGCAAAGCACTCCCTATTGGGAAAGAAAAGGACATTACGAGAAATATGTATAATGAGTGTCTTTTTAATTTCAGGCAAAGGAACTTGTGGTTCACAAGAACCACAAGGCAAAAAACGCAAAAACTTGTGTATATAAAGAAGTTTCTTAGATACCAAAAATGCTTAAACTCATGAATAACAATCTTAATTGAAATACAGAACAACATTACGAAATGCGTGTATTTTGAGTGTTTTTTTTTTTTTCACATTCATAGCAAAACCCCTAATAACATGCGAAACTAGCTTTATGTGGGACAATGACATTACCAGATGTGTCTTTTCAGTGTTTTTGAGCGTGTTAGGCAATAAAGCATTAAAAAGCAGGGCAATCATATTACATTGGAATAAAACCAACTTTTACCAAGAACGTCCCTTGAAGTGTTTTTCAGCTCCTTACATACCAAATCGCTAAAACGCATGCAAAATACTCCTTTCTGGAAAAGCGGAATAACATTACAAAAAACAAGTGTTTTGAGTGTTTTTTTTTATCATGTTACCTATAAAAACGCTTAAATACATGCAAAGGTCCCCACATTTGAAAAACGAAAGGACATTACGAAAAATGTGTATTATGAATGTTTTTAAGTTCCTTAAGTACCAAAACGTTAAAACCTACAAATAACACTCTTTATAGAGAAAAAAATAAATAAAAATAAATAAAAAAATAGCATTTTTATTTTTTTTGTTATTGATATTCATAGGTGCCAAGATGCCAAAATTCTGCCAAAATTCAGGGAAGTTATATGGAAAAAAGAACATTAACGAAAAAGTTGATTTTACCTTTTTTTTCGGATTATATTCCAAACCATAGAGTGTATGCAAAGCCACCTGTCTGATGAAATTTAACGACTTGATAAGAAATCTGTCTTTTGAGTGTTTTTCTGTATGTTAGGCACCAAAACGATAAATAATATGAAAGTCACTCTATATGGAAATCCAAATGAAAATTACTGGAAACGTGTCTTTTAAAAGATTTACGTAGAAAAAACGCTAAAACGGATGCAAACCAACCAATATGAAGAAATAGAATAACATTAGCAAAAAGTATATTTTGTGTTTTTGAGCTTGTTACATAAAAAAAAAAAAACGCGAAAATAGATGCAATGCACTCTATATAAGGAAAAAAAAGGACATAACGAGAAACGTGTATAATGAGTGTTTTATAGTTTCACCAGAATCACAAGGCAAAAAACGCAAAAACTCGACTGTATGGAGAATTTTCTAAGATACCAAAATACATAAATTCATGAATAACACTCTTAAGAAACAGAACAACCTTACTAAAAGCGTGTATTTTGAGTGTTTTTTTACATTCTTAGTTACCAAAACCCCAAATTTGATGCGAAACTAGCTTTATGTGTGAAAAAAATGACATTACCAGAAAAGTGTCTTTGAGTGTTTTTGAGCGTGTTAGGCAATAAAGCACTAAAAAGCAGGGCAATCACATTACATGGGAATAAAACCAACTTTTACGAAGAACTTGCCTTTTAGTTTTTTTGACACGCATTTAGTAAGGTTGCTCTGTTTCTCAATTAAAAGTGTTATTCATGAGTTTCAGCATATACACGAGTTTTCGCGTTTTTTGCCGTGTGTTTTTTTTGAACTATAAAACATTCATTATATACTTTTCTCGCAATGTCCATTTGTTTCCCAATATAGAGTGCTTTGTATCCATTTTCGCGTTTTTTTTTTTTAGGTAACAAGCTCAAAACACTCAAAATATACATTTTTGGAAATGTTTTTCTACTTCTTGATATTGGTTGGTTTGTATCAGTTTTAGCGTTTTTCTACTTGAAACACTGAGAAGACACGTTTTCAGTAATTTTCTTTTGGATTCCCACATAGAGCGAGTTCTTTATTATTTAACTTTTTGGTGCCTAACATTCTGAAAAACACTCAAAAGACTTTCTGGTAAGGTCTTTAATTTCCTCACATGGGAGGCTTTGCATGTCTTTTCAGTGTTTTTGAGCGTGTTACGCAATAAAGCACTAAAAGCCAGGGCAATCACATTATACGGGAATAAAACCAAATTTTACCAAGAACTTGCCTTTAAGTGTTTTTGAGCTCCTTACATAACAAAACGCTAAAACGCAGGCAAAATACATTTTATGGAGAAACAGAATAACATTACCAAATACATGTATTTTGAGTGTTTTTGATCAAGTTATATATAAAAACTCTTAAATACATGCAAAGAACCTTATGTTTGGGAAACGAAAGAACATTACGAGAAACGTGTATTATGAGTTATTTTTAAATTCCTTCAGTACCAAAAAGCTAAAACCCACAAATAACACTCTTTTGAAAAAAAAAAATAATAATAATAAAAAAAAAATAAATAAAATTTTTGTTATTTATCTTCATAGGTACCGAGATGCCAAAATTCTGCCAAAATTCAGGGAATTTATGTGGAGAAAAGGACATTATCATAAAAGTTAATTATAGCTTTTTTTCGGATTGTTATGAAAAAAAAACCCTGAAGTGCTTGCAAAGCCACCTATATAGGGAAGTTAAACGACTTTACCAGAAACCTGTCTTTTCAGTGTTTTTCAGCATGTTTGGCACGAAAACGATAAATAATATGGATGTCAGTCAATATGTGAATCCAAAACAAAATTACTGAAAACGTGTCTCTTCAGTGTTTTACGTAGAAAAACGCTAAAGCGGATACAAACCATCCTATATGAAGAAATAGAATAACATTACCAAAAAGATATATTTTGAGTGTTTTTGAGCTTGTTACCTAAAAAAAATGCAAATGGATGTAAAGCACTCTATATTAGGAAACAAAAGGATATTACGAGAAACGTGTATAATGAGTGTTTTATAGTTTTAAAAGAACCACAAGGCATTAAACGCAAAAACTCGCGTATATAGAGAAATTTCTTACATACCAAAATGAATAAATGCATGAATAACACTTTTAATCGATAAACAGAACTACCTTACCAAATTGTGTATTTTGAGTGTTTTTCACGTTCTAAGTTACGAAAATACCAAATTACATTCGAAACTTGCTTCATTTGGGAAAAAAATGACATTACCAGAAAAGTGTCTTTTGAGTGTTTTTTTTTTTTTTTTTAGCGTGATAAGTAACAAAGCACTAAAAAGCAGAACGATGACATTACATGGGAATAAAACCAACTTTTACGAAGAATTTGCCTTTAAGTGTTTTTTAACCCCTTATATACTAAACCGCTAAAACGCATGCAAAACAAACTTTATGGAGAAACAGAACAACATTACCAAAAACATGTATTTTGAGTGTTTTTGATCATGTTATCTATAAAATTGCTTAAGTACATGCAAAGAACATTATGTTTGGGAAACTAAAGGACATTACGAGAAACGTGTATTATGAGTGTATTTTTAAGTTCTTTAAGTACCAAAAAGCTAAAACCCACAAATAACACTCTTTATTAAAAAAAATAAATAAATAAATAAAAATATAAAATAAATAGGATTTTTTTTTTTTTGTTATTCATCTTCATAGGTACCGACATGCCAAAGTTCTGGGAAAATTCAGGGCAATTATATGATAAAGCAATATTATCAAAAAAGTTAATTTCAGCTTTTTTTCGGACTTTTATGTACCAAACCCTAAATTGCATGCAAAGCCTCCAATATGAGGAAATTAAACGACTTTACCAGAAATATGTGTTTTGAGTGTTTTTAGCATGTTAGGCACCAAAACGATAAATAATTAGGAACTCACTCTATATGGGAATCCAAAAGAAAGTTACTGAAAACGTATCTTCTTAGTATTTTACGTAAAAAAACGTTAAAACGGATGGAAACCAAACAATATCACGAAATAGAAAAACGTTACCAAAAAGGTATATTTTGAGTGTTTTGAGCTTTTTACCTATAAAAAACACGAAAATTGATGGAAAGCACTCTATATTGGTAAACAAAAGGACATTGCAAGAAAAGTGTATAATGAGTGTTTTATAGTTCAAAAGAACCACAAAGCAAAAAACTCTAAAACTCGTGTATATGGAGAGATTTCCTAGATACCAAAATGCTGAAACTTATGAATAACACTCTTAATTGAGAAACAGAACAACCTTACTAAATGCGTGTATTTTGAGTGCTTTTCACATTCTTAGTTACAAAAATCTCAAATTGCATGCAAAATCTCCTTTATGTGAGAAAAAAATGAATTTACCAGAAAAGTGTCTTTTAAGTGTTTTTGAGCGTGATAGGAAATAAAGCACTAAAAAGCAGGGCAATCATATTACATTGGAATAACACCAATTTATACCAAAAACTTGCCTTTAAGTGTTTTTGAGCTCCTTATATATAAAACTGCTAAAACGCATGGAAAAAAAAAACACTTTATGGAGAAACAGAATAACATTACCAAAATCTTGTATTTTGAGTGTTTTTGATCATGTAATCTATAAAAACGCTTAAATACAAGTAAAGAACCTTATGTTTGGGAAACGAAAGGACGTTACGAGAAACGTGTATTATGAGTGTTTTTAAGTTCCTTAAGTACCAAAAAGCTAAATCCCACAAAGAACACTCTTTATTGAGAAAAAATAAATAAATAAATAAAAAAAAAAATAGGATTTTATTTATTTATTTTTTTTTGTTATTTATCTTCATAGGTACCGAGATGCCAAAATTCTGGGAAAATTCAGGGCAATTATATGATAAAAGTATATCATCAAAAAAGTAAATTTTAGGTTTTTTTTCGGACTTGTATGTACCAAACCCTAAGGTGCAAGGAAAGCCTCCTATATGAGGAAATTAAACGACCTTATCAGAAATCTGTCTTTTGAGTGTTGTTCAGCATGTTAGGCACCAAAACGATAAATAATAAGGAACTCCCTCTATATGGGAATTCAAAACAAAATTACTGAAAACTGTAAAAGTTTGTAAAAGTTGGTTTTATTCCCATGTAATGTGATTGCTCTGCTTTTTAGTGGTTTATTGCCTAACATGCTCAAAAACACTCGAAAGACATTTTCTGGTAATATTATGTTTTTCCCACATAAAGCTAGTTTCGCATGGAATTTGAGGTTTTGGTAACTAAGAATGTGAAAAACACTCAAAATACAGGCATTTAGTAAAGTTGTTTTTGTTTCTTAATTAATTAATTAATACACACCTTTGGTAAGGTAGATCTGTTTCTCAATTAAAAATATTATTCATGAGTTTCAGCATTTTGGTATATAAAGAAACTTCTTTATGTACAAGAGTTTTTGAGTTTTTTGCCTTGTGGTTCTTGTGAAACTATAAAACACTCATTATACACGTTTCTCGTAATGTCCTTTTCTTCCCTAATATAGAGTGCGTTTCATTCATTTTCGCATTTTTTTGTAGGTAACAAGCTCAAAAACACATCAAAATATATCTTTTTGGTAATGTTATTCTATTTCTTCATATTGGTTGGTTTGCATCCGTTTTAGCTTTTTTTCTACGTAAATAACTGAAAAGACACTTTTTCAGTAATATTGTTAAAATTGCTGAAAAAAAAAAACACTCAAAAGACAGGTTTCTGGTAAAGTCGAGTAATTTCTCCATATAGGTGGGTTTGGATGCACTTCAAGGTTTGGTACATATCTCCGGAAAAAAGCTAAAATTATTTTTTTTATAATGATTTTTTTTTTTTTTTACAAAATTTCCCCGAATTTCTCCAGAATTTTGGTATCTCGGTACCTATGAAGATGAATAACAATTTTTTTTTTCTCTATAAAGTGTTATTTGTGAGTTTTAGCTTTTTGGTACTTAAGGAACTTAAAAACACTCATAATACACGATTTTCGTAATGTCCTTTTCTCATACAAACATAGGGTTCTTTACATGTATTTAAGCGTTTTTATAGGTAACATGAACAAAAACACTCAAACTAAATATTTTTGGTAATGTTATTCTGTTTCTCCATAAAAGGGTGTTTTACATGCGTTTTAGCGTTTTGGTATGTAAGGAGTTAAAAAACACTTAAAGGCAAGTTCTTCGTAAAAGTTGGTTTTATTCCCAAGTAATGTGATTGTTCTGCTTTTTAGTGCTTTGTTGCATATCACGCTCAAAAACACTCGAGACATTTTTCTGGTAATGTCATTTTTTTCCCACATAAAGCTAGTTTCGCATGTAATTTGGCAATTTCGTAACTAAGAATGTGAAAAACACTCAAAATACAGAATTTGGTAAGGTAGTTCTGTTTTTCGATTAAAAGTTATTCATGCACTTCATCATTTTGGTATGTAAGAAACTTCTCTATATACACGAGTTTTTGCGTTTATTGCCTTGTGGTTCTTGTGAAACTATAAAACACTCATTATTTTTAATTTCTTATAATGTTCTTTTGTTTCCTAATATAGAGTGCTTTCCATCCATTTTTGCATTTTTTATAGGTAACAAGCTTAAAAACACTCAAAATATATCTTTTTGGTAATGTTATTCTATTTCTTCATATTGGTTAGTTTGCATCCGTTTTAGCGTTTTTCTTCGTAAATCTCTGAAAAGACTCGTTTTCAGTAATATTGTTGAAATTGCTTCTGGTACAGGTTTGTGGTAAAGTCGTATAATTTTCTCATATAGGTGGCTTTCCATGCACTTCAGGGTTCGGTACATAACTCCGGAAAAAAGCTAAAATTATTTTTTTTGTTATTTTTTTTTTCTTTGCCTAATTTCCCTGAATTTTGGCAGAATTTTAGCATCTCGGTACCTATGAATATGAATAACAAAAAAAATAAAAATTTTATTCACTTATTTATTTATTTTTTTCTCTATAAAGAGTGTTATTTGTGTGTTTTAGCTTTTTGGTACTTAAAGGAACCTAAAAACTCTCATAATACATAATTTTCTTAATATCCTTTCGTTTCACAAACATAGGGTTCTTTGCATGTATTTAAGCGTTTTTATAGGTAACATCATCAAAAACACTTAAAATTCATGTTTTTAGTAATGTTATTTTTTTCTTAATAAAGGGTGTTTTCCATGCGTTTTAGCGTTTTCTTTTGTAAGGAGTTAAAAACACTTAAAGGCATGTTTTTGGTAAAAGTTGGTTTTATTACCATTTAATGTGATTGTTCTGCTTATTAGTGCTTTGTTGCATATCACGCTCTAAAACACTCATAAGACACTTTTCTGGTAATGTCATTTTTTCCCACATAAAACTAGTTTCGCTTGTAATTTCGGATTTTTGTAACTAAGAATGTGAATAACACTCAAAATACTCTCATTTGGTAAGATAGTTCTGTTTCTCAATTAAAAGTCTTATTCATGAGTTTCAGCATTTTGGAATATAAGAAACTTCTTTATATAAACGAGTTTTTTGCGTTTTTTGCCTTGTGGTTCTTGTGAAACTATAAAACACTCATTTTACTCGTGTCTCGTAATGTCCATTTGCTTCTCAATATAGAGTGCTTTCCATCCATTTTCGCTTTTTTTGTAGGTGACAATTTCAAAAACACTCAAAATATACCTTTATGGTAATGTTATTATATTTCTTCATTTTGGTTGGTTTGCATCCGTTTTAGCGTTTTCTACGTAAAACACAGAAAAGACACGTTTTCAGTAATTTTGTTTTGGATTCCAAAATAGATTGACTTTTTTGGGTTTTATCATGTTAGTTCCTAACATGCTGAAAAACACTCATAAGACAGTTTTTTTGGCAAAGACGTATAATTTCCCCATATAGGTGGCTTTGCATGCACTTTAGGGGTTTGGTACATAAGAGTCCGAAAAAAAAGCAAAATTTAACTTTTTTGATAATGTTCTTTTTTCATATAATTTCCTGAACTTTGCCCGAATTTTAGCACCTCGTTACCTGTGAAGATGAATAAGAATGAAAAAAAAATATCGTATTTTTTTATTTATTTAATTTTTTTTTGTCAATAAAGAGTGTAATTTGTGGCTTTTAGCTTTTTCGTACTTAATGAACTTAAAAACACTCATAATACACGTTTCTCGTAATGTCCTTTCGTTTCCTAATAAAAGGGTTCTTTGCATGTATTTAAGCGTTTTTATTGGTAACATGATCAAAAACACTGAAAATACATGTTTTTGGTAATGTTATTCTCTTTCTCTATAAAGTGTATTTTGTATGCATTTTAGTGTTTTGGTATAGAAGGAGCTCAAAAACACTCAAAGGTAAGTTCTTGTTAAAAATTGGTTTTATTCCAATGTAATGTGATTGCCCTGCTTTTTAGTGATTTATTGCCTATCACGCTCAAAAACACTCAAAAGACATTTTTCTGGTAATGTCATTTTTTTTCACACATAAAACTGGTTTCGCATGCAATTTGGGGTTTTGGTAACTAAGAATGTGAAAAGCACTGAAAATACACGCATTTAGTAAAATTGTTCTGTTTCTCAATTAAGAGTGTTGCTCATGAGTTTCAGCATTTTAGTATCTACGAAACTTCTTCATATACACTAGTTATTGTATTTTTTGCCTTGTGGTTCTTTTGAACTATAAAACACTCATTATACATTTTCTTGCAATTTTCTTTTTTATTCCCATTATAGAGTGATTTGCATCAATTTTCGTGTTTTTCATAGGTAACAAGCTCAAAAACTCTTAAAATATATCTTTTTGGTAATGTTTTTCTATTTCTTTATATTGGTTGGTTTCCATCCGTTTTAGCGTTTTTTCTACGTAAAACACTGAGAAGACAAGTTTTCAGTAATTTTGTTTTGAATTCCCATATAGAGGGAGTTCCTTATTATTTATCATTTTGGTGCCTAACATGCTGAACAACACTCAAAAGACAGATTTCTGATAAGGTCGTTTAATTTCCTCATATAGGAGGCTTTCCTTGCACCTTAGGGTTTGGTACATACAAGTCCGAAAAAAAACCTAAAATTTACTTTTTTGATAATATTCTTTTATCATATAATTGCCCTGAATTTTCCCAGAATTTTGGCATCTCGGTACCTATGAAGATAAATAACAAAAAAAAAAAAAAAATAAATAAATAAAATCCTATTTTTTTATTTTTTATTTATTTATTTATTTTTCTCAATAAAGAGTGTTCTTTGTGGGATTTAGCTTTTTGGTACTTAAGGAACTTAAAAACACTCATAATACACGTTTCTCGTAATGTCCTTTCGTTTCCCAAACATAAGGTTCTTTACTTGTATTTAAGCGTTTTTATAGATTACATGATCAAAAACACTCAAAATACAAGATTTTGGTAATGTTATTCTGTTTCTCCATAAAGTGTTTTTTTTTCCATGCGTTTTAGCAGTTTTATATATAATGAGCTCAAAAACACTTAAAGGCAAGTTTTTGGTATAAATTGGTGTTATTCCAATGTAATATGATTGCCCTGCTTTTTAGTGCTTTATTTCCTATCACGCTCAAAAACACTTAAAAGACACTTTTCTGGTAAATTCATTTTTTTCTCACATAAAGGAGATTTTGCATGCAATTTGGGATTTTTGTAACTAAGAATGTGAAAAGCACTCAAAATACACGCATTTAGTAAGGTTGTTCTGTTTCTCAATTAAGAGTGTTATTCATAAGTTTCAGCATTTTGGTATCTAGGAAATCTCTCCATATACACGAGTTTTAGAGTTTTTTGCTTTGTGGTTCTTTTGAACTATAAAACACTCATTATAGACTTTTCTTGCAATGTCCTTTTGTTTACCAATATAGAGTGCTTTCCATCAATTTTCGTGTTTTTTATAGGTAAAAAGCTCAAAACACTCAAAATATACCTTTTTGGTAACGTTTTTCTATTTCGTGATATTGTTTGGTTTCCATCCGTTTTAACGTTTTTTTACGTAAAATACTAAGAAGATACGTTTTCAGTAACTTTCTTTTGGATTCCCATATAGAGTGAGTTCCTAATTATTTATCGTTTTGGTGCCTAACATGCTAAAAACACTCAAAACACATATTTCTGGTAAAGTCGTTTAATTTCCTCATATTGGAGGCTTTGCATGCAATTTAGGGTTTGGTACATAAAAGTCCGAAAAAAAGCTGAAATTAACTTTTTTGATAATATTGCTTTATCATATAATTGCCCTGAATTTTCCCAGAACTTTGGCATGTCGGTACCTATGAAGATGAATAACAAAAAAAAAAAAAAATCCTATTTATTTTATATTTTTATTTATTTATTTTTATTTTTTTAATAAAGAGTGTTATTTGTGGGTTTTAGCTTTTTGGTACTTAAAGAACTTAAAAATACACTCATAATACACGTTTCTCGTAATGTCCTTTAGTTTCCCAAACATAATGTTCTTTGCATGTACTTAAGCGATTTTATAGATAACATGATCAAAAACACTCAAAATACATGTTTTTGGTAATGTTATTCTGTTTCTCCATAAAGTTTGTTTTGCATGCGTTTTAGCGGTTTAGTATATAAGGGGTTAAAAAACACTTAAAGGCAAATTCTTCGTAAAAGTTGGTTTTATTCCCATGTAATGTCATCGTTCTGCTTTTTAGTGCTTTGTTACTTATCACGCAAAAAAAAAAAAAAAACACTCAAAAGACACTTTTCTGGTAATGTCATTTTTTTTCCCAAATGAAGCAAGTTTCGAATGTAATTTGGTATTTTCGTAACTTAGAACGTGAAAAACACTCAAAATACACAATTTGGTAAGGTAGTTCTGTTTATCGATTAAAAGTGTTATTCATGCATTTATTCATTTTGGTATGTAAGAAATTTCTCTATATACGCGAGTTTTTGCGTTTAATGCCTTGTGGTTCTTTTAAAACTATAAAACACTCATTATACACGTTTCTCGTAATATCCTTTTGTTTCCTAATATAGAGTGCTTTACATCCATTTGCATTTTTTTTAGGTAACAAGCTCAAAAACACTCAAAATATATCTTTTTGGTAATGTTATTCTATTTCTTCATATAGGATGGTTTGTATCCGCTTTAGCGTTTTTCTACGTAAAACACTGAAGAGACACGTTTTCAGTAATTTTGTTTTGGATTCACATATTGACTGACTTCCATATTATTTATCGTTTTCGTGCCAAACATGCTGAAAAACACTGAAAAGACAGGTTTCTGGTAAAGTCGTTTAACTTCCCTATATAGGTGGCTTTGCAAGCACTTCAGGGTTTTTTTTTCATAACAATCCGAAAAAAAGCTATAATTAACTTTTATGATAATGTCCTTTTTTCCACATAAATTCCCTGAATTTTGGCAGAATTTTGGCATCTCGGTACCTATGAAGATAAATAACAAAAATTTTATTTTTTTATTTTTTATTATTATTATTATTTTTTTTTCAAAAGAGTGTTATTTGTGGGTTTTAGCTTTTTGGTACTGAAGGAATTTAAAAATAACTCATAATACACGTATCTCGTAATGTCCTTTCGTTTCCCAAACATAAGGTTCTTTGCATGTATTTAAGAGTTTTTATATATAACTTGATCAAAAACACTCAAAATACATGTATTTGGTAATGTTATTCTGTTTCTCCATAAAATGTATTTTGCCTGCGTTTTAGCGTTTTGTTATGTAAGGAGCTCAAAAACACTTAAAGGCAAGTTCTTGGTAAAATTTGGTTTTATTCCCGTATAATGTGATTGCCCTGGCTTTTAGTGCTTTATTGCGTAACACGCTCAAAAACACTGAAAAGACATGCAAAGCCTCCCATGTGAGGAAATTAAAGACCTTACCAGAAATCTGTCTTTTGAGTGTTTTTCAGAATGTTAGGCACCAAAAAGTTTTTAAAAAGTTTTTTTTTAATTTTTTTGATAATTTTCTTTTATCATATAATAGCCCTGAATTTTCCCAGAAATTTGGCATCTCGGTACCTATCAAGATGAATAACAAAAAAAAAAAAAAAAAAAAATCCTATTTTTTTCTTTTCTTTCCTTTTTTTTTTTTTTTTTTTTTCTAAATAGTGTTATTTTTGGGTTTTAGCTTTTTGGTACTTAAGGAACTTAAAAACACTTATAATACACATTTCTCGTAATGTCCTTTTGTTTCGCAAACATAAGGATCTTTGCATGTATTTAAGCGTTTTTATAGATAACATGATCAAAAACATTCAAAATATATGTTCTTGGTAATTTTATTCTGTTTCTCCATAAAAGGTGTTATGCATGCATTTTAGCGTTTTGGTATGTAATGAGCTCAAAAACACTTAAAGGCAAGTTCTTGGTAGAAGTTGTTTTTATTACCATGCAATGTGATTGCCCTGCTTCTTAGTGCTTTATTGCTTAACACGCTCAAAAACACTCAAAAGACACTTTTCTGGTAATATCATTTTTTTTTCCCACATAAAGCTAGTTTTGCATGGATTTTGGAGTTTTGGTAACTAAGAATGTGAAAAAAACTCAAAACACAGGCATTTAGTAAGATTGTTCTATTTCTTAATTAAAAGTGTTATTCATGAGTTTCAGCATTTTGGTATGTAAGAAACTTTTCTAGTACACACATTTGATAAGGTATTTCTGTTTAAAAATGAAAGTGTTATTCATGAGTTTCAGCTTTTTGGTATGTAAGAAACTTCTTTATGTACGAGTACACGAATTTTTGAGTTTTTTACCTTATGGCTCTTGTGAAACTATAAAACACTCATACACGTTTCTCGTAATGTCCTTTTCTTTGCCAATATAAAGTGCTTTCCATCCATTTTTGCATTTTTTGTAGGTAACAAGCTCAAAAACACATCTGTTTTAGCGTTTTTCTACGTAAATTATTGAAAAGACACGTTGTCAGTAATATTGTTGAAATTGCTGAAAAACACTCAAAAGACAGGTTTCTGGTAAAGTCGTGTAATTTCCCCATATAGGTGGATTTCCATGCACTTCAGGGTTTGTACATAACTCCGTGAAAAAGCTAAAATTATTCTTTTTATAAAGATTATTTTTTTTTTACAAAATTTCCATGAATTTTTCCAGAATTTTGTCATCTCGGAACCTATGAAGATGAATAACATAAAAAAAAATTATCTCTCTATAAAGAGTGTTATTTGTGGGTTTTAGCTTTTTGGTACTTAAGGAACTTAAAAATACTCATAATACACAATTTTCGTAATGTCCTTTTGTTATACAAACATAGGGTTCCTTACATGTATTTAAGCGTTTTTATAGGTTACATGATCAAAAAACACTCAAAATACATGTTTTTGGAAATGTTATTCTGTTTCTCTATAAAGAGTGTTTTGCATGCGTTTTAGCGATTTGGTATGTAAGGAGTTAAAAAACACTTAAAGGCAAGTTCTTCGTAAAAGTTGGTTTTATTCCCATGTAATGTGATTGTTCTGCTTTTTAGTGCTTTGTTGCATCTCACGCTCAAAAAAACTAAAAAGACACTTTTTTGGTAATGTCATTTTTTTTTTTTTCCACATAAAGATAGTTTCGCATGTAATTTGGCATTTTCGTAAGTAAGAATGTAAAAAAAAACACTCAAAATACACAATTTAGTAAGGTAGTTCTGTTTATCGATTGAAAGTGTTATTCATGCATTTCATCATTTTGGTATGTAAGGAATTTCTCTATATACACGAGTTTTTGCGTTTATTGCCTTGTGGTTCTTTTAAAACTATAAAACACTCACTTTACACGTTTCTCGTAATGTCCTATTTGTTTCCTAATATAGAGTGCTTTACATCCATTTTTGCATTTTTTTGTAACAAGCTCAAAAACACTCAAAATATATATTTTTGGTAATGTTATTCTATTTCTTCATATAGGTTGGTTTTTCATATAGGTTAGCGTTTTTCTACATAAAACACTGAAAAGACACGTTTTCAGTAATTTTGTTTTGGATTCACATATTGACTGACATCCATATTATTTATCGTTTTGGTGCCTAACATGCTGAAAAACACTGAAAAGACAGGTTTCTGGTAAAATCGTTTAACTTCCCTATATAGGTGGCTTTGCATGCACTTTAGGGTTTAGTACATAACAATCCGAATAAAAAAACTATAATTAACTTTTTTGGTAATGTTCTTTTTTCCACATAAATTCCCTGAATTTTTGGCAGAATTTTGGCATCTCGGTACCTATAACGATGAATGAAAAAATAAAAAAATTCCCATTTTTTTATTTTTCTATTTTTTATTTTTTTCTAAATAAAGAGTGTTGATTGTGGGTTTTAGCTTTTAGGTTCTGAAGGAACTTAAAAAACACTCATAATACACGTTTCTCGTAAAGTCCTTTCTTTTCCCAAACATAAGGTTCTTTGCATGTATTTAAGCGTTTTTATAGATAACATGATCAAAAACACTCAAAATACATGTATTTGGTAATATTGTTCTGTTTGTCCATAAAATGTATTTTGCATGCGTTTTAGTGTTTTGGTATGTAAGGAGCTCAAAAACACTTCAAGGCAAGTTCTTGGTAAAATTTGGTTTTATTCCCATGTAATGTGATTGCCCTTCCTTTTAGTGCTTTATTGCGTAACACGCTCAAAAACACTCAAAAGATATTCAAGGCCTCGCATATGAGGAAATTAAACACCTTACCAGAAATCTGTCTTTTGAGTGTTTTTCAGCAT
Source organism: Scylla paramamosain (assembly GCF_035594125.1). Classification (NCBI taxonomy): domain Eukaryota; kingdom Metazoa; phylum Arthropoda; class Malacostraca; order Decapoda; family Portunidae; genus Scylla; species Scylla paramamosain. The sequence continues at coordinate 11,748,832 of NC_087156.1, forward strand.
GTTAGGCACCAAAATGATAAATAAAAAGGAATTCACTCTATGTGGGAATCGAAAAGAAAATTACTGAAAACGTGTCTTCTCCGTGTTTTACGTAGAAAAACGCTAAAACTAATGCAAAACAACCAATATCAAGAAGGAGAAAAACTTTACCAAAAATGTATATTTTGAGTTTTTTTTGAGCTTGTTACCTACAAAAAAAAAAAAAAAACGCAAAAATTGATAGAAAGCACTCTATATTGGGAAACAAAGGGACATTGCGAGAAAAGAGTATAATGAATGTTTTATAATTCAAAAAAACCACAAGGCAAAAAACGCAAAAACTCGTGTATATGGAGAAGTTTCCTAGATACGAAAATGCTGAAACTCATGAATAACACTCTTAATTCAGAAACAGAACAACCTTACTAAATGCGTGTCAAAAACACTACAAGGCAAGTTCTTCGTAAAAGTTGTTTTTATTCCCATGTAATGTGATTGCCCTGCTTTTTAGTGTTTTATTGCCTAAGACGCTCAAAAACACTCAAAGATACTTTTCTGATAATCTCATTTTTTTCCCACATAAAGCTAGTTTCGCATGGAATTTGGGGTTTTGGTAACTAGGAATGTAAAAAATCACTCAAAATACACGCATTTAGTAAAGTTGCTCTGTTTCTTGAGTCAGAGTGTTATTCATGAGTTTCAGTATTTTGGTATCTTAGAAACTTCTCCACACAGACGAGTTTTTGTGTTTTTTGCCTTGTGATTCTGGTGAAACTATAGAACACTCATTATATACGTTTCTCGTTAAGTCCTTTTTTTTCCCTAATATACAGTGCTTTGCATCCATTTTTGCGTTTTTTTTATGTAACAAGCTCAAAAACACACAAAATATACTTTTCTGGTAATGTTATTCTATTTTTTTCATATTGTTTTTTTTGCATCCGTTTTAGCGTTTTTCTACGTAAATCTTTTAAAAAACACGTTTTCAGTAATTTTGTTTTGGATTTCCTTATAGAGTGACATTGATATTATCTATTGTTTTGGTGCCTAATATGCGGAAAAAACTCAAAAGACAGTTTCCTTGTAAAGTCGTTAAATTTTCCCAAATAGGTGGCTTTGCATACACTTTATAAATTGGTACATAACTTCAAAAAAAAAAGTAAAATTAACTTTTTCGATAATGTTCTTTTTTTCCCATAATTTCCCTGAATTTTGGCAGAATTTTGGCATCTTGGTACCTATGAACATCAATAACAAAAAAATAATGTTTTTTTTAATTTATTTTTTATTTTTTTCTCTATAAAGAGTGTTATTTGCAGGTTTTAACGTTTTGGTACTTAAGGATCTTAAAAACATTCATAATACATATTTCTCGTAATGTTCTTTCGTTTTCCAAATATAGGGATCTTTGCATGTATTTAAGCGTTTTTATAGGTAACATGATAAAAAACACTCAAAAAAGGAGTTTTTTGCATGCGTTTTAGAGATTGGGTATGTAAGGAGCTGAAAAACACTTCAAGGCAAGTTCTTGGTAAAAGTTGGTTTTATTCCAGTGTAATATAATTCCCTGCTTTTTAGTGCTTTATTGCCTAACACGCTCAAAAACACTGAAAAGACACTTCTGGTTATGTCATTTTTTTCCCACATAAAGCTAGTTTCGCATGCTATTTAGGGTTTTCCTAACTAAGAATGTGAAAAAACATTAAAAATACACGCATTTGGTAATGTTGTTCTGTTTCTCAATTAAGATTGTTATTCATGAGTTTCAGCATTTTGGTATCTAAGAGACTTCTTTATATACACGAGTTTTTGCGTTATTTGCCTTGTGGTTCTTGTGAACCACAAGTTCCTTTGCTCGAAAATAATAAGACACTCACTATACACGTTTCTCGTAATGTCCTTTTCTTTCCCAATAGGGAGTGCTTTGCATCCATTTTCGCGTTTTTTGTAGGTAACAAGCCCAAAAACACTTTTTGGTAATGTTATTCTATTTCGTCATATTGGTTGGTTTGCATCCGTTTTAGCGTTTTTCAACGTAAAACACCGAAAAGACACGTTTTCAGTAATTTTGTTTTCGATTCCCAAAGTATATTGACAGAATTTTGGCATCTTAGTACCTGTGAAGATGAATAAAAAAAAAATATTTATTTTTTTTTTCTTTATAAAGAATGTTATTTGTGGGTTTTAGCTTTTTTGATACTTAAGGAACTTAAAAACAATCATAATGCACGTTTCTCGTAATGTCCTTTCGTTTCCCAAACATAAGGTTCTTTGCATGTATTTAAGCGTTTTTATAAAAAAAAACATGATGAAAAACATCATGCTTTTGGTAATGTTACTCTGTTTCTCCATAAAGGGTGTTTTGCATGCGTTTTAGGGTTTTGGTATGTAAGGAGTTAAAAAAACACTTAAAGGCAAGTTCTTTGTAAAAGTTGGTTGTATTCCCATGTAATGTGATTGTTCTTCTTTTTAGTGCTTTGTTGCATATCACGCTTAAAAACACTCAAAAGACACTTTTCTGGTAATATCTTTTTTTTTCCCACATAAAGTTAGTTTCGCATGTAATTTAGGATTTTCGTAACTAAGAATGTGAAAAACACTCAAAATACACACATTTGGTAAGGCAGTTCTGTTTCTCAATTAAAAGTGTTATTCATGCATTTCAGCATTTTGGTATGTAAGAAACTTCTCTATATACACGAGTTTATGCGTTTTTTGCCTTGTGGTTCGTGTGAAACTATAAAAAATTAATTATACACGTTTCTCTAAATGTCCTTTTGCTTCCCAATATAGAGTGCTTTTACATCCTTTTTCGCGTGTTTTGTAGGTAAAAAGCTCAAAAACACTTTTTGGTAATGTTATTCTATTTCTTCATATTCGTTGCATCCGTTTTAGCGTTTTTTCTACGTAAAACACGGAAAAGACACGTTTTCAGTAATTTTCTTTTGGATTCACATATTGACTGACTTCCTTATTATTTTACTATTCCTTATTATTTTATTTATTTTTTTTCTCTATAAAAAGTGTTATTTGTAGGTTTTAACGTTTTGGTACTTAAGGAACTTAAAAACATTCATAATACACATTTCTCGTAATGTTCTTTCGTTTCCCAAATATAGGGTTCTTTGCATGTATTTAAGCGTTTTTATAGGTTACATGATCAAAAACACTTAAAACACATATATTTTGTAATGTTTTTCTGCTTCGCCATAAAGGAGTGTTTTGCATACGTTTTAGCGTTTTGGTATGTAAGGAGGTCAAAAACACATAATGGCAAGTTCTTGGTCAAAGTTGGTTTTATTCCTATGCATGTTTCCCTGCTTTTTAGTGCTTTATTGCCTAACACGTTCAAAAACACTCAAAAGACACTTCTGGTAATGTCACTTTTTTCCCACATAAAGCTAGTTTCGCATGTTTTTTGGGATTTTGCTAAATAAGAATGTGAAAAACACTGAAAATACACGCTTTTGGTAAGGTTGTTCTGTTTCTCAATTAAGATTGTTATTCATGAGTTTCAGCATTTTGGTATCTAAAAAAACTTCTTTTTATATACGATTTTTTGCGTTTTTTGCCTTGTGATTCTTGTGAACCACAAGTTCTTTTGCTCGAAAATAATAAAACACTCATTATACACGTTTCTCGTAATGTCCATTTCTTTCCGAATAGGGAGTGCTTTGCATCCATTTTGTAGATAACAAGCTCAAAAACACTCAAAATATACCTTTTTGGTAATGTTCTTCAATTTTTTTTTTTCATATTGGTTGGTTTGCATACGTTTAGCGTTTTTCTACGTAAAACACCGAAAAGACACGTTTTCAGTCATTTTGTTTTGAATTCCCATATAGAGTGATTTCCATGTTATTTATCGTTTTGGTGCCTAACATGTTGAAAAATACTCATAAGACAGTTTTCTGGCAAAGACGTTTTATTTCCCCATATAGGTGGTTTTGCTTGCACTTTAGGGTTTGCTACATAACAGTCGAAAAAAAGCTAAAATTAACTTTTTTGATAATGTTCTTATTTCACAAAATTTCATGAATTTTTCTCGAATTTTGGCATCTCGGCACCTGTGAAGATGAATAAGAAAGAAAAAAAAAGTATCGTATTTATTTATTTATTTATTTTTCTCAATATAGAGTTATTCGTGGCTTTTAGCTTTTTGGTACTTAATGAATTTAAAAACACTTATAATACACGTTCTCGTAATGTCCTTTCTTAGCATGTGTTTAAGCGTTTTATTGGTAACATGATCAAAAACACTCAAAATCTATGTTTTTGGTAATGTTATTCTGTTTCTCCATAAAGTGTGTTTTGCATGCATTTTAGCATTTTGGTATATAAGAAGCTCAAAAACACTTAAAGGCAAGTTCTTGGTAAACATTGGTTTTGTTCCAATGTAATGTGATTGCACTTCTTTTTAGTGCTTTACTGCCTATCACGCTCAAAAACACTCAATAGACACTTTTCTGAAAATGTCTTTTTTTTTTTTTTTTTACCACATAAAGCTGGTTTCGCAATTAATTTGGGTTTTGGGTAACTAAGAACGTGAAAAGCACTCAAAATACACGCATTTAGTAAGGTTGTTCTGTTTCTCAATTAAGAGTGTTATTCATGAGTTTCAGCTTTTTGGTATCTAGGAAACTTCTCCATATATACGAGTTTTTGCGTTTTTTGCCTTGTGGTTCTTGTTTCCCAACATAGAGTGCTTTGCATCAATTTTCGCGTTTTTTTGTAGGTAACAAGCTCAAAAACACTCAAAATGTACCTTTTTGGTAATGTTTTTCTAATTCTTGATATTGGTTGGTTTGCATCCATTTTAGCGTTTTTCTACGTAAAATACTAAGATGACACGTTTTAAGTAATTTTGTTTTGGATTCCCATATTGAGCAAGTTATTATTATTATTATTATTATCATTATTTATCGTTTTGGTGTCTAACATGCTGAAAAACACTCAAAAGACAGATTTCTGGTGAAGTCATTTAATTTCCTCATATAGGAGGCTTTGCATGCTCTTTAGGGTTTGGTACATAACAGTCCGAAAAAAAAACTAAAATAAACTTTTTTGATAATATTTTTTTTATCATATAATTACCCTGAATTTTCCCAGAAATTTGTCATCTCGGTACCTATGAATATGAATGACAAAAAAAAAAAAAAAAATCTATTTTTCTTTTTTTTATTTATTTATTTATTTTTCTAAGTAAATAGTGTTATTTGTGGGTTTTACCTTTATGGTACTTAAGGAACTTAAAAGCACTCATAATACACGTTTCTCGTAATGTCCTTTCGTTTCCCAAACATAAGGTTCTTTCTATGTATTTATTTAAGCGTTTTTATAGATAACATGATCAAAAACACTCAAAATACATGTTTTTGGTAATGTTTCTCCATAAAGTGTGTTTTGCAGGCGTTTTAGCGCTTTGGTATATAAGGAGCTCAAAAACACTTAAAGGCAAGTTCTTGGTAAAAATTGGTTTTATTCGAATTTAATGTGATTCCCCTGCTTTTTAGTCCTTTATATCCTATCACGCTCAAAAACACTCAAAAGACACTTTTCTGGGAATGTCATTTTTTCCTACATAAATCTGGTTTCGGATGCAATTTGGGGGTTTGGTAACTAAGAATGTGAAAAGCTCTCAAAATACACGCCTTTAGAAAGGTTGTTCTGTTTTTCAATTAATTGTGTTATTCATGAATTTCAGTATTTTGGTATCTAAGAAACTTATCCATATATACGAGTTTTTGCGTTTTTTTGCCTTGTGGTTCTTGTGAAACCATAAAACACTCATTATACACGTTTCTCGTAATGTCCTTTTGTTTCCCAATATAGAGTGTTTTGCATCTATTTTCGCGTTTTTTGTGGTTAACAGGCTCAAAAACACTCAAAATATACCTTTTTGGTAACGTTATTCTGTTTCTTCATTTTGGTTGGTTTGCATCCGTTTTGGCGTTTTTCTACGTAAAACAACGAAAAGACAAGTTTTCAGTAATTTTGTTTTGCATTCCCATATTGAGTGACTTTCCATATTGTTTATCCTTTTGATGCCTAACATGCTAAAAAAAGAAAAAACACTCACTCTGGTAAAGTCGTGTAATTTCCCCATATAGGTGGCTTTGGATGCACTTTAGGGTTTGGTACATAACAGTCCGAAAAACAAGCTTAAATTAACTTTTTTGATAATGTTCTTTTTTCCACCTAATTTACCTGAATTTTGCCAGACATTCGGCATCTCAGTACCTATGAATATGAATGACAAAAAAAATTGCTACTTTTTTATTTATTTATTTATTTTTTCTCTATAAAGAGTGTTATTTATGGCTTTTAGCTTTTTGGTACTTAAGAAACTTAAAAACACTCATAATACATGTTTCTCCTAATGTTTTTCTTCGTTTCCCAAACATGTATTTAAGTCTTTTTATAGGTAACATGATCAAAAACACTCAAAATAAGTGTTTTTGGTAATGTTATTCTGTTTCTCCATAAAGTGTGTTTTGCATGCGTTTTAGCGTTTTTGTATGTAAGGAGCTCAAAAAATCTTCAAGGGAAGTTCTTGCTAAAAATTGGTTTTATCCCTATGTAATGTGATTGCCCTGCTTTTTAGTGCTTTATTTCCTAACACGCTCAAAAACACTCAAAAAAAAATTTTTATGTTAATGTCTTTTTTTCACACATTTTTAAACGACAATATTTCGCATGCAATTTGGGGTTTTGGTAACGAAGAATGTGAAAAACACCCAAAATACACTCATTTGGTAAGCTTGTTCTTTTTTTTTTTGATTCTCCTTAAAATTTGGTTTTATTCCCATGTAATGTGATTGTTCTGATTTTTAGTGCTTTGTTGCATATAACGCTCAAAAACACTCAAAAGTCACTTTTCTGGTAATGTCATTTATTTCCAACTTAAAGCTAGTTTCGCATGTAATTTGGGATTTTCGTAGCTAAAAATGTGAAAAACACTCAAAATACACACATTTTGTAAGGTAATTCTGTTTCTCAATTAAAAGTGTTATTCATGAGTTTCATCATTTTGGTATCTAAGAAACTTCTCTAGGTACACGAGTTTTTGCGTTTTTTGCCTTTTGGTTCTTGTGGAACTATAAAACTCTCATTATACACGTTTCTCAGAATGTCCTTTTGTTTTGCAATACTTTGCATCCATTTTTGCATTTTTTAGGCAACAAGCTCAAAAACATTCAAAATATACATTTTTGGTAATGTTATTCTATTTCTTCATATTGGTTGGTTTGAATCCTTTTTAGCGTTTTTCTACGTAAAACAGTGAAAAGACACGTTTTCAGTAATTTTGTTTTGGATTCCCATATTGAGTGACTTCCATTTTATTATCGTTTTAGTGCCTAATATACTGAAAAACACTCAAAAGTAAGGTTTCTCGTAAAGTCGTTTAATTTTCTCTTTTTTTTTTTTTTATGTAGGAAGGATACTGGCCAAGGGCAACAAAAATCTAATAAAAAAAAAATGCCCACTGAAATGCCAGTCCCATAAAAGGGTCAAAGCAGTGGTCAAAAATTGGTGGATAAGTGTCTTGAAACCTCCCTCTTGAAGGAATTCAAATCATAGGAAGGTGGAAATACAGAAGAAGGCAGGGAGTTCCAGAGTTTACCAGAGAAAGGGATGAATGATTGAGAATACTGGTTAACTCTTGCGTTAGAGAGGTGGACAGAATAGGGGTGAGAGAAAGAAGAAAGTCTTGTGCAGCAAGGCCGCGGAAGGAGGGGAGGCATGCAGTTAGCAAGATCAGAAGAGCAGTTGTCATGAAAATAGCGGTAGAAGACAGCTAGATATGCAACATTGCGGCGGTGAGAGAGGGGCTGAAGACAGTCAGTTAGAGGAGAGGAGTTGATGAGATGAAAAGCTTTTCATTCCACCCTGTCTAGAAGAGCAGTATGAGTGGAACCCCCCCAGTCATGTGAAGCATACTCCATACATGGACGGATAAGGCCCTTGTACAGAGTTAGCAGCTGGGGGGGGTGAGAAAAACTGGCGGAGACGTCTCAGAACACCTAACTTCATAGAAGCTGTTTTAGCTAGAGATGAGATGCGAAGTTTCCAGTTCAGATTATAAGTATAGGACAGACCGAGGATGTTCAGTGTAGAAGAGGGGGACAGTTGAGTGTCATTGACGAAGAGGGGATAGTTGTCTGGAAGATTGTGTCGAGTTGATAGATGGAAGAATTGAGTTTTTGAGGCATTGAACAATACCAAGTTTGCTCTGCCCCAATCAGAAATTTTAGAAAGATCAGAAGTCAGGCGTTCTTTGGCTTCCCTGCGTGATATGTTTACCTCCTGTAGGGTTGGACGTCTATGAAAAGACGTGGAAAAGTGCAGGGTGGTATCATCAGCGTAGGAGTGGATAGGACAAGAAGTTTGGTTTAGAAGATCATTAATGAATAATAAGAACAGAGTGGGTGACAGGACAGAACCCTGAGGAACACCACTGTTAATAGATTTAGGAGAAGAACAGTGACCGTCTACCACAGCAGCAATAGAACGGTCAGAAAGGAAACTTGAGATGAAGTTACAGAGAGAAGGATAGAAACCGTAGGAGGGTAGTTTGGAAATCAAAGCTTTGTGCCAGACTCTATCAAAGGCTTTTGAGATGTCCAAGGCAACAGCAAAAGTTTCACCAAAGTCTCTAAAAGAGGATGACCAAGACTCAGTAAGGAAAGCCAGAAGATCACCAGTAGAGCGGCCTTGACGGAACCCATACTGGCGATCAAATAGAAGGTTGTGAAGTGATAGATGTTTAAGAATCTTCCTGTTGAGGATAGATTCAAAAACTTTAGATAAGCAGGAAATTAAAGCAATAGGACGGTAGTTTGAGGGATTAGAGCGGTCACCCTTTTTGGGAACAGGTTGAATGTAGGCAAACTTCCAGCAAGAAGGAAAGGTAGATGTTGAAAGACAGAGCTGAAAGAGTTTGACTAGGCAAGGTGCAAGCACTGAGGCACAGTTTCGGAGAACAATAGGAGGGACCCCATCAGGTCCATAAGCATGGAAAACATCATTACGAAGAATTTTAATACGTGGCATGAAGTAGTCAGAGGGTGGAGGAGAGGGAGGAACAAGCCCAGAATCGTCCAAGGTAGAGTTTTTAGCAAAGGTTTGAGCAAAGAGTTCAGCTTTAGAAATAGATGTGATAGCAGTGGTGCCATCTGGTTGAAGTAGAGGAGGGAAAGAAGAAGAAGCAAAGTTATTGGAGATATTTTTGGCTAGATGCCAGAAATCACGAGGGGAGTTAGATCTTGAAAGGTTTTGACATTTTCTGTTAATGAAGGAGTTTTTGGCTAGTTGGAGAACAGACTTGGCATGGTTCCGGGCAGAAATATAAAGTGCATGAGATTCTGGTGATGGAAGGCTTAAGTACCTTTTGTGGGCCACCTCTCTATCATGTATAGCACGAGAACAGGCTGTGTTAAACCAAGGTTTAGAAGGTTTAGGACGAGAAAAAAAAGTGAGGAATGTACGCCTCCATGCCAGACACTATCACCTCTTTTATGCGCTCAGCACACAAAGACGGGTCTCTGACACGGAAGCAGTAGTCATTCCAAGGAAAATCAGCAAAATACCTCCTCAGGTCCCCCCAACTAGCAGAGGCAAAACGCCAGAGGCACCTTCGCTTAGGGGGATCCTGAGGAGGCATTTGAGTGATAGGGCAAGATAAAGATATGAGATTGTGATCGGAGGAGCCCAACGGAGAAGAAAGGGTGACAGCATAAGCAGAAGGATTAGAGGTCAGGAAAAGGTCAAGAATGTTGGGCGTATCTCCAAGACGGTCAGGAATACGAGTAGGGTGTTGCACCAATTGCTCTAGGTCATGGAGGATAGCAAAGTTGTAGGCTAGTTCACTAGGATGGTCAATGAAGGGAGAAGAAAGCCAAAGCTGGTGGTGAACATTGAAGTCTCCAAGAATGGAGATCTCTGTAAAAGGGAAGAGGGTCAGAATGTGCTCCACTTTGGAAGTTAAGTAGTCAAAGAATTTCTTATAGTCAGAGGAGTTAGGAAAGAGGTATACAGCACAGATAAATTTAGTATGAGAATGACTCTGTAGTCGTAGCCAGATGGTGGAAAACTCGGAAGATTCAAGAGCGTGGGCACGAGAGCAGGTTAAGTCATTGCGCACATAAACGCAGCATCCAGCTTTGGATCGAAAACGAGGATAGAGAAAGTAGGAGGGAACAGAAAAGGGGCTACTGTCAGTTGCCTCAGACACCTGAGTTTCAGTGAGGAAAAGAAGATGAGGTTTAGAAGAGGAGAGGTGGTGTTCTACAGATTGAAAATTAGATCTTAGACCGCGAATGTTGCAGAAGTTAGTGAATAAAAAGTTGAGGGGGGTGTCAAGACACTTAGGGTCGTCGACGGAAAGGCAGTCCGACCTGGGGACATTTGTGGTCCCCTCCCCAGATGGGGACTCCGAGGCTGGTGTAGGAGTCGCCATGATTTTAAAATTTTTGAGTGAAGGGTGTGTGTGTGTTATTAAGTGCTTGTAGTTTTGTGTGGAGGAAGAGAGTTGTCTTTAGAGGGCAGGCTGTGACTGCCCCCTTGTGTTGTGAGACACAAAGGGAAACGTTTAGTGAGGTCACAGCTGGGTTTAATGATAAGTTCACAGCACCCCCTGAACAGTGCTTTAGACCTCACTGGGAGTAATTATCGTTTCGGCAGATGTCTACTGCCTCCTCCTCTAAATATAGAGAAATAGAACATTACCAAAACTTTTATTATGAGTGTTTTTTCTCATATTAGGTACCAAAATGCAAAAATGCATACAAAGCACCCTATATGAAGAAACAAAGCAACATTACCAAAAATGTGTATTGAGTATTTTTGAGGTTGTTAGGTACCAAAACGCTAAAGGGCATTATTATAAAAGTGTCTTTTAAGTGTCTTTTGAGGTATTTTGCACGCATTTTAACTTTTTGGTAAGTGAGAGGCTTTTTGAGCCTCTTACGTACCAAAGAGTTAAAACGCGTGCAAAATACCCTGTATAAGGAAAAAAAATTACATTACTAAAAACGGAAGTTTTGAAAGTTTTGAGCTTGTTAGGTAACACAACGCCAAAATGCATGCAAATTAACTGATATTGGGAAGCGAAACGATATTAACACAAAAGTGTTTTATGATTGTTTTACAGCTTATGTAGCAAAACGCTAGAACGCTAGAAGCTTTATTCAGCTTCTTATGTGCCAAAAGGCTAAAACTTGTGAATATCAGTCTATATGGGGAAACCGAATAACAATACCAAAAACGTTTATTATGAGTTTTCCCCCATATTGCGTACCAAAACGACGAAATACATGGAAAGAACTCTATGAAAAAAAAAGATTACCTAATACGTGTATCATGAATGTGTTTGATCTTGTTAGGTACCACAAATTCCAAAGTGCATGCAAAGCACCCGATATGGGAAAAGAAGAGAACATTGCCAAAAACGTGTCTTATCAGTGTTTTTTTTTCCTTTTTAGCTTCTTACGTACCAAAACGCTAAAACGCATGGAAAACACCCTTTATGGAGAATCAGAACAACATGACTAAAAACATGTGTTTCGAGCTTTTTCTTGCTTGGTATTTACCAAAACTCCAAAATGCTTGCAAAACACCCTATTTGGGGTAACGAAAGGACTTTACCAGAAACGTGTCATTTGGGTGTTTTTGAGCGTATTAGGCAACAAAACGCAGAATAGTATATAAAACACTATTTGGGAAAAAGAAAATATTAAAATAAACGTGACTTTTGAGTATTTTTCAGCTTCTTACGAGTACATACCAAAACAATAAAACGCGGGCAAAATATCCTTTATGGGGAAACTTTACCTATAACATAAGTATTTTCCATCTTAATAGGTACCAAAACGCAAAAATGCATGCAAATGTCCCGATATAGGGAAACGAAACGATATTTACAGAATTTTATTTTATGAGTATTTTCCACCTTAGGTAACAAACCGATAAAACATATGAATAGTAATCTATAGGGAGAAACAGAAAAACACTACGAAAAACGTGTTATTTTCTTAGGTACGAAAACGCAACTGTTCATGCAAGGCATTTTATATGGGAAAAGAGAACAGCATTACTAAAAAGGTGTCTTTTCAGTGTTTTTATATGCAAAGCACCTTATATGTAAAAAAACAAAAATAAAAAAAAACAAATATAAACATGTTTTTGAGTGTTTTTTTGTTTTGTTTTTTATCTTACGTACTAAACCGCTAAAACGCATTCAAAACATCCTTTATGAGGAAATTCTATTTCTTTTTTACAAAAGCGTGTACTGAGATTTTTCAGCTTATTTAATAACAAAACGTTAATATGCATGCAAACCACTCTATTTGGGGTAACAACGTGTAATTCAGGTGTTTTTGAGCGTATTAACCATCAAACGCTAAAATGAATTAATGCAACATTAGCAAAAAAAGTGTGTTTTAATTGTTTTGATGTTCTTAGATAACCAAACGCCAAAATCAATGCAAAGGGCCCGATATGGGGAAACGAAACGATTCTAACAGAAATGTGTATTATGATACCAAAACCCCAAACACTCCATATGGAAAAGCAGCATTACATAAAACGCGTATTATGAGAGTTTTTCCAGTTATTCCAAAACGCCAAAATGCAAACAATGCACCCTATAAAAAGAATTACAACAACCTTACCATAAACGTATATTATAAGTGTTTTCGAATTTCTTAGGTACCAAAACGTCAAAGTGCATGCAAAGCATCCTATATGGGAAAAAAATAAAACATTACCTAAAACGTGTTTTTAATGCTTTCAGCTTCTTAGGTACAAAAACGTATGTAAAACATCCCTCATGGAGAAACAGAACAGCCTTACCAAAAACGTATGTTTCGAGTGTTTCCCAGCTTGTTAGGATCAAAACGCTAAAATGCTTGCAAAGCACGCTAATTTGGACAACGAGACGATATTACCAAAAACGTGTCATATGGGTGTTTTTGACCATATTAGGCACAAAAACGCAAAAAAAAAAGCATAGGAAACACAATACATGGGAAAACAAAACATTATCAAAATGTAACTTGATTTTTTTTTTTTGAGCTTCTAATGCACCAAAACCCTAAAACGTTTGTAAAATACCCTTTATGGAGAAACAGAATAGTATAACCAATAACGGGTGTTTTGAGTATGCATGCAAAAATGCATGCAAATCACATGATATTTAGAAATTAAACGATATTAACGAAAACAAGTATTATGAGCTTTTTTCAGCTTATGTGCCAAAAGGCTAAAACTTGTGAATACCAGTCTGCATTGAGAAACAGAACAACATTGCCAAAAATGTGTATTATGAGTGTTTATCCCTATGTTACATACCAAATCGGCAAAACGCATATAAAGCATATATGAAGAAACAGGACGACATTATTAAAAACGTGTGTTTTAAGTGTTTTTCATCTTGTTATATAGCAAAACCAAAAATGCATGCAAACCACCCTGTTTGGGATAACGGAACATCACCATAAACGTGTCATTTGGGTGTTTTTCAGTATATTTTTAATTCTAAGCGCTAGAAAGTATGGAAAACACTCTATATGGAAAAAGAAAACACTAATCACGTGTTTCAGTATTTTATTACCTAAGAAGCTCAAAAACACTTATAATATACGTTTTTGGTAATGTTTTTTTCTGTTTTTTCATATATGGTATTCTGTATAGATTGTCATACCTAACATGAGGAAAACACCCATTTTTTTGGTTAATGTTTTTTTTTCTCCATATAGAGTGATATTCACGTGTTTTAGTGTTTTCGTACATAAGAAGTTAAGAAACAATAATAATATTTTTTCTTAATAACTTTTAGTTTGTCAATGTCCCTTAAATTGTGTGCATTTTGGCGTTTTCGTACCCAACAAGCTCAAAAAGACTCAAAACACACATTTTTGGTAATGTTCCATTTCACCATAAAGGATGTTTTGCACGCTTTTTAGAAATTTGGTACGTAAGAAGCTCAAAAACATTCAAAAGAAACGTTTTAGATGTTATATATATATATATATATATATATATATATATATATATATATATATATATATATATATATATATATATATATATATATATATATATATATATATATATATATATATATATATATATATATGTATTTTTTGTTGGGGTTGGTTTCTAATATGCTCAAAACACTAAAATGACACGTTTCCGGTAATATAATTTCTTTACATCAAATAGTGTGCTGTCTGCATTTTTACGTTTTGGTAGCTAATGATCGGGAAAACTCTCAAAAAACGCGTTCATAGTAATGTCCTCTTTCTCCATAAAGGGTGTTTTTCAAACGTTTTAGAGTTTTAGTACGTAAGAAACTGAAAAACACTCAAAAGATAAGTTTTTGTTAATATTGATCGTTTTTCCTATACAGGTTGTCTTGCATGCACTTTGGTGTTTTTTTATCTAACAAGCTCAAAAACACTCAGCATACAAGTTTTTCGTAATGTTGGTCTGTTTCTTTATGTATGGTGTTCACTATGCTTTTAGGCGTTTTCGTACCTATCATGGGGAAAAAACTCATAAAGTACGCTTTTGGTAATGTTGTTTTGTTTCTGCAAATATAGTATTATTTACGTGTTTTAGACTTTTGGTATCTATGAAGCTGAAAAAGACATAATACACCTTTATGTTAATATCGTTTCATTTACCTATATAGGGTAATTTGCATACATTTTGGCGTTTTGTTACCTAACAAGCTAAAAAAATCTCTGAACATACGGTTTTGCTAATATTGTTTCAGACATCTTTTATCGTTTTGGTACGTAAGAACCTCAAAAACACTCGATTTTGTTAAGGTTATCTCGTTTTCCCATATAGGGTGTTTTCCTTGATTTTTAAGCGTTTTTGCTGTCTAATATGCTGAAAACACCTAAATGACAAGTAGAAAAAAAAATATAAAAAAAACAAAAAAAAAACACTCATAATACACCTTTCTGTTAATATCGTTTCGTTTCCTCAAATAGCTTCCTTTGCATGCAATATGGGGTTTATAGGGCAATATGGGTAACTAACAAGTTAAAAGACTGAGATAAGAATTTTTTGCTAAAGTTTCCCATAAATGTTTCTTTGCTCACATTTTAGTGTTTTGTACTCTCAAAAACACTAAAAAGAAACGTTTTTGACAATGTTGTTTTCTTTTCTCATATAGAGCTATTTCTATGCTTTTTAGCTTTTTGTTGCCTAATTTGCTCGAAAATTTCCAAATGGCACGTTGCAGGTACTATCTTTTAGTTACTCCAGACAAGGTATTCTACATGCATTCTGTCGTTTTGGTACCTAACTTAAAAACACCTAAAAAACACGTTTTTTTTTTAATCTTCTATTTCTCAGTAAAGTGCGTTTTCAATCCCTTTTAGAGTTTCGGTACGTACGAAGCTGAAAAACACTCAAAAGATATGTTTTTGGTAATATTTTTTTTCTTCTTCTATAGGGTGCTTTGCATGTACTTTGGCGTTTTGATAACTAACAAAATAAAAAAAATATTCATAATACATGTTTGTGATAGTGTCGTTCTGTTTCTTCATATAGGGTGCTTGATATGTATTTTGGCGTTTTGGTCCCTAAGATGGGGAAAAGAACCCATAATACACGTTTTTCGTAATGATGTTCTGTGTCTTCATATAGAATGCTATTTACGTGTTTTAGCGTTTCGTTACATAAGAAGCTGAAAAACAGCGTTAATATCTTTTCTTTTCCCCATATCTGAAACTTTGCATGCATTTTGGCGATTAGTTATCTAACAAGCTCAAAAATACTCAAACACAAGTTTTTATTTAGTTTAGTTATCGTTTTGTTACGTAAGAAGCTCAAAAGCACACAAAAGACACGATTTTGTTGAAGTTGTTTCATTTTTCTATATAGGGTATTTTCCATTTTTTTTTTTTTTTAGCGTTTTTGGTGCCTAATACCCTTAAAAAAAACACCTAAATGACACGTTTTTGGAAATGTCGTTTCGTTACTTCATATAGGCGCTCTGCATGCATTTTGGCGTTTTACTACTTATTAAGCTGATAATTCAAAATACACATTATAAGTAGTTTTTTTTCTCCACAAACAGTGCTTTCCATGCGTTTTACCGTTTTAGTACGTAAGCTGAAAAAACACTCGACATATTTTCTTTAATATATATATATATATATATATATATATATATATATATATATATATATATATATATATATATATATATATATATATATATATATATATATATATATATATATATATATATATATATATATATATATATATATATATATATATATGTGTGTGTGTGTGTGTGTGTGTGTGTGTGTGTGTGTGTGTGTGTGTGTGTGTGTGTGTGTGTGTGTAATTTCCCCATATAGTTGGCTTTGCATGCACTTCCGGGTTTCGTACATAACTCTTGAAAAAGCAAAAATTGTTTTTTTTTTTGTTTTGTTTTCACATCATTTCCCTGAATTTTTTCAGAATTTTTGCATCTCGGTACCTATGAAGATGAATAACTAAAAAAAAATCTATCTTTTTTAAATTATTTGTTTCTCTATAAAGAGTGTTATATTTGGGTTTTAGATTTTTGGTACTTAAGGAACTTAAAAATACTCATAATACACGATTTTCGTAATGTCCTTTCGTTTCACAAACATAGCGTTCTTTGCATGTATTTAAGCGATTTTATAGGTAACATGATCAAAAACACTCAAAATACATGTTTTTGGTAATGTTGTTCTGTTCCTCCATAAAGGTTGTTTTGCATGCGTTTAGAGTTTTGGTATGTAAGGAGTTAAGAAACACTTAAAGGCAAGTTCTTCGTAAAATTTGGTTTTATTCCAATGTAATGTGATTGTTCTGCTTTTTAGTTTTTTGTTGCATATAACGTTCAAAAACACTCAAAAGACACTTTTATGGTAATATCATTTTTTTTCCCACATAAAGCTAGTTTCGCATGTAATTTGGGATTTTCGTAACTAAGAATGTGAAAAACATTCAAAATACACACATTTGGTAAGGTAGTTCTGTTTTTCAATTAAAAGTGTTATTTATGAGTTTTAGCGTTTTGGTATGTAAAAAACTTCTCTATATACACGAGTTTTTGCGTTTTTTGCCTTCTGGTTCTTGTGAAACTATAAAACACTCATTATACACGTTTCTCGTAATGTCCTTTTGCTTCCCAATATAGAGTGCTTTCCATCCATTTGCGCGTTTTTTGTAGGTAAAAAGTTCAAAAACACTTTTTGGTAATGTTATTCTATTTCTTCATATTTTTTGTTTTGCATCCGTTTTAGTGTTTTTCTACGTAAAACACTGAAAAGACACATTTTCAGTAATTTTGTTTTCGATTCACATATTGACTGACTTCCATATTATTTATCGTTTTAGTGCCTAACATGCTGAAAAACACTGAAAAGACAGGTTTCTGGTAAAGTCGTTTAACATCCTTATATAGGCGACATGCACTCCGAAAAAGCTATAATTAACTTTTTTGATAATGTTCTTTTTTCCACATAAATTCCCTGAAATTTGGCAGAATTTTGGCATCTTGGTACATATGAAAATCAATATAAAAAAAGCTATTTTTTTTATTTTTTTTTCTCTCTATAAAGAGTGTTATTTGTGAGTTTTAACGTTTTGGTACTTAAGGAACTTAAAAACGGTCCTAATACACGTTTCTCGTAATGTCCTTTCGTTTCCCAAACATAGGGTTCTTTGCATGTATTTAAGAGTTTTTATAGGTAACATTGATCAAAAACACTTAAAACACATGTTTTTAGTAATGTTATTCTGCTTCTCCATAAAGGAGTTTTTTGCATGCGTTTTAGCGTTTTGCTTTGTAAGGAGGTAAAAAACACTTCAAGGCAAGTTCTTGGTAAAAGTTGGTTTTATTCCCATGTAATGTGATTGACCTGTTTTTTTTTGTGATTTATTGCCTAACACGCTCAAAAACACTCAAAAGACACTTCTGGTAATGTCATTTTTTTTTCCAACATAGTTTTGCGTGCTATTTGGGGTTTTGCTAACTAAGAATATGAAAAACACTCAAAATACACGTATTTGGTAAGGTTGTTTTGTTTCTGAATTAATATTGTTATTCATGAGTTTCAGCATTTTGGTATCTAAGAAACTTATTTATATACACTAGTTTTTGCGTTTTTTGCCTTGTGGTTCTTGTGAACCACAAGTTCTTTTGCTCAAAAATAATAAGACACTCATTATACACGTTTCTCGTAATGTTCTTTTGTTTCCCAATAGGGAGTGCTTTGCATCCATTTTCGCGTTTTTTGTAGGTAACAAGCTCAAAAACACTCAAAATGTAACTTTTTGGTAATGTTTTTTTATTTCTTCTTATTGGTTGGTTTGCATCCGTTTTAGCGTTTTTCTACGTAAAACACCGATATATAGAGTGATTTGCATGTTATTTAGCGTTATGGTGCCTAACAAGCTGAAAAACACTCATAAGACAGTTTTCTGGCAAAGACGTTTAATTTCCCCATATAGGTGGGTTTGCATGCACTTTAGGGTTTAGTACATAACAGTACGAAAAAAAAAGCTAAAATTAACTTTTTTGATAATTGATTCATAATTTCCTGAATTTTGCCCCAATTTTGGCATCTTGGTACCTGTGAAGATGAAAAAGAAAGAAAAAAATATCGTATTTTTTTATTTATTTATTTTTTTTTTCTCAAAAAGAGTGTTATTTGTGGCTTTTAGCTTTTTCGTAAATAATGATCTTAAAAAACACTTATAATACACGTTTCTCGTAATGTCCTTTCGTTTCCCAAAAATAGGGTTCTTTGCATGAATTTAAACGTTTTTATTGGTAACATGATCAAAAACACTGAAAATATATGTTTTTGGTAATGTTATTCTCTTTCTCCATAAAGTGTGTTTTGCATGCGTTTAAGCGTTCGGGTATATAAGGAGCTCAAAACACTTAAAGGCAAGTTCTTGGTAAAAATTGATTTTATTGCCATGTAAAGTGCTTTTTAGTCCTTTATTGCCTATCACGCTCAAAAACACTCAAAAGACACTTTCCTGGTAATGTCATTTTTTTCCCACATAAAGCTGGTTTTGCATGCAATTTGGGATTTTGGTAACTAAGAATGTGAAAAGCACTCAAAATACACGCATTTACTAAGGTTGTTCTTTTTCTCAATTAAGAGTGTTATCCATGAGTTTCAGCATTTTGGTATCTAGGAAACTTCTCCATATACACGAGTTTTTGCGTGTTTTGCCTTGTGGTTCTTTTGAACTATAAAACATTCATTATACACTTTTCGCGCAATATCCTTTTGTTTCCCAATATAGAATGCTTTGTATCAATTTTCGCGTTTTTTTCTAGGTAACAAGCTCAAAAACACTTAAAATATACCTTTTTGGTAATGTTTTTCTAGTTCTTGATATTGGTTGGTTTCCATCCGTTTTAGCGTTTTTCTACGTAAAACACTGAGAAGACACGTTTTCAGTAATTTTGTTTTAGTTTGCCATATGGAGTGAGTTCCTTATTATTTATCGTTTTGGTGCCTAACATGCTGAAAAACACTCAAAACACAGATTTCTGGTAAGGTCGTTTAATTTCCTCATATGGGAGGCTTTGCGTGCACTTTAGTGTTTGGTTCATAACAGTCCGAAAAAAAGCTAATATCAACTTTTTTGATAATATTCTCTTATTAAATAATTTCTCTAATTTTTCCCAGAATTTTGGCATCTCGGTACCTATGAATGTGAATAACAATAAAAAAAAAAATCCTTTTATTTATTTATTTTTATTTTTTATTTTTTTTCTAAATAACGAGTGTTATTTGTGGGTTTTAGTTTTTTGGTAGTTAAGGAACTTAAAAACACTCATATTACACGTTTCTCGTAATGTCCTTACGTTTCCCAATCGTAAGGTTCTTTGTATGTATTTAAGCGTTTTTATAGATAACATTATCAAAAACACTCAAAATACATGTTTTTGGTAATGTTATTCTGTTTCTCCATAAAGTTTGTTTTCCATGCGTTTTAGCGGTTTGGTATGTAAGGAGCTCAAAAACACATATTGGCAAGTTCTTGGAAAAAGTTGGTTTTATTCCCATGTAATGTGATTGCCCTGCTTTTTAGTACTTCATTGCCTAACACACTCAAAAACAATTAAAAGACACTTCTGGTAATGTCATTTTTTTTTTTTCTCATAAAGCTAATTTTGCATGCTATTTTGGGTATTGCTAACTATGAATATGAAAAACACTCAAAATACAGGCATTTGCTAAGGTTGTTCTGTTTCTCAATTAAGATTGTTATTGATGAGTTTCAGCATTTTGGTATCTAAGAAACTTCTTTATATACACGAGTTTTTGTGTTTTTCTACGTAAAACACTGAGAAGATACATTTCAGTTATTTTTGTTTTGGAATCCCATATAGAGTGAGTTCCTTATTATTTATCGTTTTGGTGCCTAACATGCTGAAAACACTCAAAAGACAGATTTCTGGTAAGGTCGTTTAATTTCCTCATATAGGAGGAGGCTTTGCATGCACTTTTGGGTTTGGTATATAACAGTCCGAAAAAAAGCTAAAATTAAGTTTTTTGATAATGTTCTTTTGTTTATATAATTTTCCTGAATTTTACCAGAATTTTGGCATCTTGGTACCTATTTTTTTTCCAAATAAAGAGTGTTATTTGTGGGTTTTAGCTTTTTGTTACTTTAGGAACTTAAAAAAAACACTCATAATACACGTTTCTCGTAATGTCCTTTTGTTTCCCAAACATAATGTTCTTTGCATGTATTTAAGCGTTTTTATAGATAACATGATAAAAAACACCCAAATTATATGTTTTTGGTAATATTATTCTGTTTCTCCATAAAGTTTGTTTTGCATGCGTTTTAGTGGTTTGGTAAATAAGGAGCTCAAAAACATTTAAAGGCAAGTTCTTGGTAAAAATTGGTTTTATTCCAATGAAAAGTGATTGCCCTGCTTTTTAGTGCTTTATTGCCTATCACGCTCAAAAACATTCAAAAGACATTTTTCTGGAAATGTCGTTTTCCCATGTAAATTTGGTTTCGCATGAAATTTTGGTTTTTGGTAACTAAGAATATGAAAAACACTCAAAATACACGAATTTGGTAATGTTGTGTTATTAATGTGTATTGATTAGTATTAATGAGTGTTATTAATAAGTTTCAGCATTTTGGTATCTAGGAAACTTCTCCATATACACGAGTTTTTGTGTTTTTTGCCTTGTTGTTCTTTTGAACTATAATAAACTCATTATACACTTTTCTCGCAATGTCCCTTTGTTTCCCAATATAGAGTGCTTTGTATCAATTTTAGCGTTTTTTTGTAGGTAACAAGCTCAAAAACACTCAAAATATACCTTTTTGGTAATGTTTTTTTCTATTTCTTCATATTGGTTGGTTTGCATATATTTTAGCATTTTTCTACGTAAAACACTGGGAAGACACGTTTTCAGTAATTTTGTTTTGGATTCCCATATAAATTGAGTTCCTTATTATTTATCATTTTGGTGACTAACATGCTGAAAAACACTCAAAAGACAGATTTCTGGTAATGTCGTTTAATTTCCTTATATAGGAGGCTTTGCATGCAGTTTAGGGTTTGGTACATAACAGTCCGAAAAAAAAGCTAAAATCAACTTTTTTGATAATAATCTCTTACCATATAATTGCCTTAAATTTTCCCAGAATTTTTGCATTTCGGTACCTATAAAGATGAAGAACAAAAAAAAAAAATTCTATTTTTTATTTTTTTTATTTATTTATTTTCTAAATAAAGAGTGGGTTTTAGGTTTTTCGTACTTAACAAACTTAAAACACTCATAATATACGTTTCTCGTAATTTCCTTTTGTTTCCCAAACATAAGGTTCTTTGCATGTATTTAAGCGTTTTTATAGATAACATGATAAAAAACACTCAAAATACATGTTTTTGGTAATTTTATTCTGTTTCTCCATAAAGTTTGTTTTGCATGCGTTTTAGCGGTTTAGTATATAAGAAGCTCAAAAACACTTAAAGGCAAGTTCTTGATGAAAATTGGTTTTATTCAAATGTAATGTGATTGCCTTGCTTTTTAGTGCTTTATTGCCTATCAGGCTTAAAAACACTCAAAAGACATTTTTCTGGTAATGTTAATTTTTTCTCACATAAAGCTGGTTTCGCATGCAATTTGGGGTTTTGGTAACTAAGAATGTGAAAAGCTCTCAAAATACACTCATTTAGTAAGGTTGTTCTGTTTCTCAATTAGGAATGATATTCATGAGTTTCAGCATTTTGGTATCTAGGAAACTTCTCCATATCCACAAGTTTTTGCGTTTTTGCCTTTTGGTCCTTTTAAACTATAAAACACTCATTATACACTTTTCTTGCAATGTCCTTTTATTTCCTAATATAGAGTGCTTTCCATCAATTTTTGCGTTTTTTTGCAGGTAACAAGCTCAAAAACACTCAAAATATACCTTTTTGGTGTTGTTTTTTCTATTTATTTTATATTGGTTGGTTTGCATCCGTTTTAGCGTTTTTCTACGTAAAACACTGAACAGACACGTTTTCAGTAATTTTCTTTTGGATTCCAATATAGAGTGAGTTCCTTATTTATTTATCGTTTTGGTGCCTAACATGCTGAAAACACTCAAAAGACAGATTTCTTTTAAGGTCGTTTAATTTCCTCATATAGGAGGGTTTGCATGCACTTTAGGGTTTGGTATAAAACAGTCCGAAAAAAAACCTAAAATTAACTTTTTTGATAATTTTCTTTTATCATATAATAGCCCGGAATTTTCACAGAATTTTGGCATCTCGGTACCTATGAAGATGAATAACAAAAAAGAAAAAAATCCAATTTTTTAAAATTTATTTTTCTAAATAAAGAGTGTTATTTGTGGGTTTTAGATTTTTGGTACTTAAGGAACTAAAAAACACTCATAACACATATTTCTCGTAATGTTCTTTCGTTTCCCAAACATAAGGTTCTTTGCATGTATTTAAGCGTTTTCATAGATAACATGATCAAAAACATTCAAAATACATGTTTTTTGGTGATGTTATTCTGTTTCTCCATAAAAGGTGTTTTGCATGCGTTTTAGCGTTTTGGTATGTAATGAGCTCAAAACACCTAAAGGCAAGTTCTTTGTAAAAGTTGATTTTATTCCCATGTAATGTGATTGCCCTGCTTTTTAGTAATTTATTGCCTAACACGCTCAAAAACACTCGAAAGACATTTTCTGGTAATATTATTTTTTTCCCACATAAAGCTAGTTTTGCATGGAATTTGGGGTTTTGGTAACTAAGAATGTGAAAAACACTCAAAATACAGGCATTTAATATGGTTGTTCTGTTTCTTAATTAAAAGTGTTATTCATGAGTTTCAGCATTTTGGTATGTAAGAAACTTCTCTAATACACACATTTGGTAAGGTAGTTCTGTTTCTCAATTAAAAATGTTATTCACGAGTTTCAGTATTTTGGTATATAAGAAACTTCTTTATGTACACGAGTTTTTGAGTTTCTTGCCTTGTGGTTCTTGTGAAACTATAAAACACTCATTATACACGTTTCTCGTAATGTCCTTTTCTTCCCTAATATAGAGTGCGTTTCATCCATTTTCGCATTCTTTTTTTGTAGGTAACAAGCTCAAAAACACATGAAAATATATCTTTTTGGTAATGTTATTCTATTTCTTCATATTGGTTGGTTTGCATCCGTTTTAGCTTTTTTCTACGTAAATCACTGAAGAAACACTTTTTCAGTAATATTGTTAAAATTGCTGAAAAAAACACTCAAAAGATTTCTGGTAAGGTCGAGTAATTTCTCCATATAGGTGGGTTTGCATGCACTTCAGGGTTTGGTACATAACTCCGGAAAAAAGCTAAAATTATTTTTTTTATAATGATTTTTTATATTTTTTTTTACAAAATTTCCCTTAATTTTTCCAGAATTTTGGTATCTCGGTACCTATGAAAATGAAAAACAATTTTTTTTTCTCTATAAAGTGTTATTTGTGAATTTTAGCTTTTTGGTACTTAAGGAACTTAAAAACACTCATAATACACGATTTTCGTAATGTCCTTTTCTTATACAAACATAGGGTTCTTTACATGTATTTAAACGTTTTTATAGGTAACATGATCAAAAACACTCAAAATAAATAATTTTGGTAATGTTATTCTGTTTCTCCATAAAAGGGTGTTTTACATGCGTTTTAGCGTTTTGTTATGTAAGGAGTTAAAAAAAAACACTTAAAGGCAAGTTCTTCGTAAAAGTTGGTTTTATTCCCAAGTAATGTGATTGTTCTGCTTTTTAGTGGTTTGTTGCATATCACGCTCAAAAACACTAAAGAGACATTTTTCTGGTAATGTCATTTTTTTCCCACATAAAGCTAGTTTCGCATGTAATTTGGCAATTTCGTAACTAAGAATGTGAAAAACACTCAAAATACACAATTTGGTAAGGTAGTTCTGTTTCTCGATTAAAAGTTATTCATGCATTTCATCATTTTGGTATGTAAGAAACTTCTCTATATACACGAGTTTTTGCGTTTATTGCCTTGTGGTTCTTGTGAAACTATAAAACACTCATTATTTCTCATTTCTTATAATGTTCTTTTGTTTCCTTATATATAGTGCTTTCCATCCATTTTTGCATTTTTTGTAGGTAACAAGCTTAAAAACACTCAAAATATATCTTTTTGGTAATGCTATTCTATTTCTTCATATTGGTTGGTTTGCATCCGTTTTAGTGTTTTTCTTCGTAAAAGTCTGAAAAGACTCGTTTTCAGTAATATTGTTGAAATTGCTTCTGGTACAGGTTTCTGGTAAAGTCGTGTAATTTTCCCATATAGGTGGCTTTGCATGCACTTCAGGGTTTGGTACATAACTCCGGAAAGAAGCTAAAATTATTTTTTTGTAAATTTTTTTTTCTTTGCCTAATTTTCTTGAATTTTGTCAGAATTTTAGCATCTCGGTACCTATGAAGATGAATAACAAAAAAAAAAAAAAAAATTATTCATTTATTTTTTTATTTTTTTCTCTATAAAGTGTGTTATTTGTGTGATTTAGCTTTTTGGTACTTAAGGAACCTAAAATGTCTCATAATACATAATTTACGCAATATCCTTTCGTTTCACAAACATAGGGTTCTTTGCATGTAATTCTGTTTCTCAATTAAAAGTCTTATTCATGAGTTTCAGCATTTTGGAATATAAGAAACTTCTTTATATACAAGAGTTTTTGCGTTTTTTGCCTTGTGGTTCTTGTGAAACTATAAAACACTCATTATACTCGTTTCTCGTAATGTCCATTTGCTCCCCAATATAGAGTGCTTTCCATCCATTTTCGCTTTTTTTGTAGGTAACAATTTCAAAAACACTCAAAATATACCTTTTTGGTAATGTTATTCTATTTCTTCATTTTGGTTGGTTTGCATCCGTTTTAGCGTTTTCTACGTAAAATACAGAAAAGACACGTTTTCAGTAATTTTGTTTTGGATTCCCATATAGAATGACTTTCTTGGGTTTTATCGTGTTGGTTCCTAACATGCTGAAAAATACTCAGTGCTTTGCATCAATTTTCGTGTTTTTTGTAGGTAAAAAGCTCAAAAACACTCAAAATATACCTTTTTGGTAACGTTTTTCTATTTCGTGATATTGCTTGGTTTCCATCCGTTTTAACGTTTTTTTTTACGTAAAACACTGAGAAGATACGTTTTCAGTAACTTTGTTTTGGATTCCCATATAGAGTGAGTTCCTTATTATTTAACGTTTTGGTGCCTAACATGCTAAAAAAACACTCAAAACACAGATTTCTGGTAAGGTCGTTTAATTTCCTCATTTTGGAGGCTTTGCATGCAATTTAGGGTTTGGTACATAACAGTCCGAAAAAAAAAGCTGAAATTACCTTTTTTTGATAATATTGTTTTATCACATAATTGCCCTGAATTTTCCCAGAACTTTGGCATGTCGGTACCTATGAAGATGAATAACAAAAAAAAAAAAAAAAAAAATCATATTAATTTTATTTTTTTATTTATTTATTTTTGTAAATAAAGAGTGTTATTTGTCGGTTTTAGCTTTTTGGTACTTAAGGAACTTAAAAATACACTCATAATACACGTTTCTCGTAATGTCCTTTAGTTTCCCAAACATAATGTTCTTTGCATGTACTTAAGCGATTTTATAGATAACATGATCAAAAACACTCAAAATACATGTTTTTGGTAATGTTATTCTGTTTCTCCATAAAGTTTGTTTTGCATGCGTTTTAGCGGTTTGGTATATAAGGAGTTAAAAAACACTTAAAGGGAAATTCTTCGTAAAAGTTGGTTTTATTCCCATGTAATGTGATCGTTCTGCTTTTTAGTGCTTTGTTGCGTATCACGCTGAAAAACACACAAAAGACACTTTTCTGGTAATGTCATTTTTTTTCCTAAATGAAGCTAGTTTCGCATGTAATTTGGCATTTTCGTAACTAAGAACGTGAAAAACACTCAAAATACACAATTTGGTAAGGTAGTTCTGTTTATGGATTAAAAGTGTTATTCATGCCTATATTCATTTTGGTATGTAAGAAATTTCTCTATATACACGAGTTTTTGCGTTTATTGCCTTGTGGTTGTTTTAAAACTATAAAACACTCATTATACACGTTTCTCGTAATATCCTTTTGTTTCCTAATATAGAGTGCTTTACATCCATTTTTGCATTTTTTGTAGGTAACAAGCTCAAAAACACTCAAAATATATCTTTTTGGTAATGTTATTCTATTTCTTCAAATAGGATGGTTTGTATCCGCTTTAGCGTTTTTCTACGTAAAACACTGAACAGACACGTTTCAGTAATTTTGTTTTGGATTCACATATTGACTGACTTCCATATTATTTAACGTTTTCGTGCCTAACATGCTGAAAAAACACTGAAAAGACAGGTTTCTGGTAAAGTCGTTTAAGTTCCCTATATAGGTGGCTTTGCATGCACTTTATGGTTTTTTTACATAAAAATCCGAAAAAGCTATAATTAACTTTTATGATAATGTTTTTTTTTCCACATAAATTCCCTGAATTTTGGCAAAAATTTTGGCATCTCGTTACCTATGAAGATAAATAAAAAAAAAAAAAAATCACATTTTTTAATTTTTTCATTTATTATTTTTTTTCTAAAGAGTGTTGTTTGTGGGTTTTAGCTTTTTGGTACTGAAGGAACTTAAAAATCACTCATAATACACGTTTTTCGTAATGTTCTTTCGTTTCCCAAACATAAGGTTCTTTGCATGTATTTAAGCGTTTTTATATATAACATGATCAAAAACACTCAAAATACATGTATTTGGTAATGTTATTCTGTTTCTCCATAAAATGTATTTTGCATGCGTTTTAGCGTTTTGTTATGTAAGGAGCTCAAAAACACTTAAAGGCAAGTTCTTGGTAAAATTTGTTTTATTCCCAAGTAATGTGATTGCCCTGGCTTTTAGTGGTTTATTGCGTAAGACGCTCAAAAACACTGAAAAGACATGCAAAGCCTCCCATATGAGAAAATTAAAGACCTTACCAGAAATCTGTCTTTTGAATGTTTTTCAGCATGTTAGGCACCAAAACGATAAATAATAAGGAACTCACTTTATGTGGGAATCCAAAAGAAAATTACTGAAAACGTGTCTTCTTAGTGTTTTACGTAGAAAAACGCTAAAACTGATACAAACCAACTAATATCAAGAAGTAGAAAAACATAACCAAAAATGTATATTTTGAGTGTTTTGAGCTTGTTACCTCCAAAAAAAAAACGCGAAAATGGATACAAAGCACTCTATATTGGGAAATAAAAGGACATTGCGAGAAAAGTGTATAATGAATGTTTTATAGTTCAAAAAAAAAAAAAAAACACAAGGCAAAAAAACGCAAAAACTCGTGTATATGCTGAGACTCATGAATAACACTCTTAATTCAGAAACAGAGCAACCTTGCTAAATGCGTGTCAAAAACACTAAAAGGCAAGTTCTTCGTAAAAGTTGGTTTTATTCCCATGTAATGTGATTGCCCTGCTTTTTAGTGTTTTATTGCCTAACACGCTCAAAAACACTCAAAGACACTTTTCTGGTAATGTTATTTTTTCCCACATAAAGCTAGTTTCGCATGGAATTTGGGGTTTTGGTAACTATGAATGTAAAAAAACACTCAAAATACACGCTTTTAGTAAGGTTGTTCTGTTTCTTGATTAAGAGTGTTATTCATGAGTTTCAGTATTTTGGTATCTTAGAAACTTCTCCATACAGTCGAGATTTTGCGTTTTTTGCCTTGTGATTCTGGTGAAATTATAAAACACTCATTATACACGTTTCTCGTTATGTCTGTTTTTTTCCTTATATAGAGTGCATTGCATCCATTTTCGCGTTTTTTTTTTTTTATGTAACAAGCTCATAAACACACAAAATAAACTTTTTTGGTAATGTTATTCTATTTCTTCATATTGGTTGGTTTGCATCCGTTTTAGCGTTTTTCTACGTAAATCTTTTAAAAGACACGTTTCCAGTAATTTTGATTTGGATTTCCATATAGAGTGACTTTCATATTATTTATCGTTTTGGTGCCTAACATGCAGAAAAACACTCAAAAAACACGTTGATGATAATGTCGTTTCGTTTCCCGATAAAGGGGGCTTCCAATGCATTTTGTCTTTTGGTACTTAACAATATGAAAAAAAAAAGTTTAAGTAAAAGTTTTCGGTTATTTTTCCATATAAAGTTATCATATATAGTTATTTTTCCATATAAAGTTCTAATCATGTGTTTTTGAGTCTCGGTACCTAAAAAGCTCAAAATCTCTCATGAGGAAATTTTTTTCTTTTTTTTATAAAAGCGTGTATTTTGAGATTTTTCAGCTTATTAAATAACAAAACGTTAATTTGCATGCAAACCACTCTATTTGGGGTAACAACGTGTAATTAAGATGTTTTTTGAGCGTATTAACCATCAAACGCTAAAATGCATTAATGCAGCATTAGCAAAAAAAAAGTGTGTTTTAATTGTTTTGAGGTTCTTAGATAACAAAACGCCAAAATCCATGCAAAGGGCCCGATATGGGAAAACGGAACGATTCTAACAGAAATGTGTATTATGATACCAAAACCCCAAAACACTCTATATGGAGAAGCAGCATTACATAAAACGTGTATTATGAGAGTTTTCCAGTTATTCCAAAACGCCAATGTGCAAACAATGCACCCTATAAAAAGAATTACAACAATCTTACCAAAAACGTATATTATAAGTGTTTTCGAATTTCTTAGGTACCAAAACGTCAAAGTGCATGCAAAGCATCCTATATGGGAAAATATATAAAACATTACCTAAAACGTGTGTTTTTAATGCTTTCAGCTTCTTAGGTACAAAAAATTTATGTAAAACATCCATCATGGAGAAACAGAACAGCCTTACCAAAAACGTATGTTTCGAGTGTTTCCCAGCTTGTTAGGATCAAAACGCTAAAATGCTTGCAAAGCACGCTAATTTGGACAACGAGACGATATTACCAAAAACGTGTCATATGGGTGTTTTTGACCATATTAGGCACAAAAACGCTAAAAAAAAAAGCATAGAAAACACTATACATGGGAAAACAAAACATTATCAAAATGTAACTTGATTTTTTTTTTTTTTGAGCTTCTAATGCACCAAAACCCTAAAACGTTTGTAAAATTCCCTTTATGAAGAAACAGAATAGCATAACCAATAACGGGTGTTTTGAGTATGCATGCAAAAATGCATGCAAATCACATGATATTTAGAAATTAAACGATGTTAACGCAAACAAGTATTACGAGCTTTTTTTCAGCTTATGTGCTAAAAGGCTAAAACTTGTGAATACCAGTCTGCATTCAGAAACAGAACAACATTGCCAAAAATGTGTATTATGAGTGTTTATCCCTATGTTACATACCAAATCGGCAAAACGCATATAAAGCATATATGAAGAAACAGGACGACATTATTAAAAACGTGTGTTTTAAGTGTTTTTCATCTTGTTATATAGCAAAACCAAAAAATGCTTGCAAACCACCCTGTTTGGGAAAACGGAACATCACCACAAACGTGTCATTTGGGTGTTTTTTAGTATATTTTTAATCTAAGCCCTAGAAAGTATGGAAAACACTCTATATGGAAAAAGAAAACACTACCCAACTTCGGGAAACGAAAAGATATCAACAGAAAAAGTGTATTGTTATTGTTGTTGTTTTTTTTAAGCTTCTTTTTTACCAAAATCCTAAAATACATAAACAGCAGTCAATATCGAGAAACACAACATTACCAGAAACGTTTATTATGAGATTTTTTTTTTCCCTATGTTAAATATTAAAACTCCAAAATACATACAAAGTACCTTATATGAAGAAACAGAAGAATATTACCAAAAAACAAAAAAAAAAAATATTACCAAAAAACATATATTCTTTTTAAGGTTGTCAGGTACCAAAACACCAAACTGCATGCAAAAGAATCTGTATTGAAAAGAAAAGAACTTTACCGAAAACTCTTATGAATGTTTTTTTTTTACTGATTTCCTTACGTACGAAAACTCTAAAACGCATGCAAAACGTCTTTATTGACAAATAACGTGTGTTTTGAGTGTTTTTCAGCTTATTAGGTACCAAAACGACAAAATACATGCAAAACACCCTACTTTGTGTAGTGAAACGACATTACCTGAAACGCCCCATTTGAGTTTTTCTATTTTTTTTTTTTTTTTGCATATTAGACACCAAAAGGGTAAAAAGAATATAAAACTTATATTACCGGAAAAGAAAAGAAACGAACATTATCAAAAACGTGTCTTTTGAGTGTTTTGAACTTATTACGTACCAAATCGCTAAAACGCTCAAAACTCAATGGGAAAACAGAACATCATTACCAAAAACTGGTATTTTGAGTGTTTTTGAACTTGTTAGGTACTAAAACGCCAAAATGCATGCAAATTAAATGATATTGGGAAATGAAAAGATATTATTATTTTTGTGCTTGTTACTTAACAAAACACAACAAACAACAAAACAAAATCATGAGTTTTTTTTTTTTTTTCCACAAAGTTAACAAAACATCAGCAAAAAATATTTCTTTTGAGTGTTTTTGAGCTTGTTAGGTACCAAAACACCAAAATGCATGCAAATTACCAGATATTGGGAAAAGAAACGATTTTAACAGAAATGTTATGTCTTTTCAACTTCTTATGCAATAAAATGCTAAAATACATGAATAACACTCTATAAGGAAAAACGGAGTAACATTATGAAAAACTTGTATTATGAGTGTTTTTCCACATAATAGATAATAAAACTCGAAAATGCTTTCAAAGAACCATATATAAAGAAGCAGAATAACATTACCTATGTTGTAATGTACTATGTAATGTACGTGTACTATGAGTGTTTTTCCTCATGTTAGGTACGAAAACGCCAAAATACATACATGAAGAAACTCTACATGAAGAAAAAAATGAACAACATTAACCAAAAACGTGCATTAAAAGTTTTTTGAGCTTGTTAGGTACAAAAGCGCCAAAGTGCATGCAAAACATCCTTTATGGGAAAATAAAAGAACATTACTAAAACTTGTCTTTTGAGTGTTTTACGACTTCTTGCGTACCAAATCGCTATAATGCATGCAAAGCGCTTTTTTTTTTTTATGGAGAAATAGAACATTACCAAAAATGTGTATTTTGAGTGTTATCCAGCTTTTTAGGTACTAAAACGCCAAAATGCACGTAAAGCACTCTATTTGGGGTAACGAAATGACATTACAGGAAACCTGTAATGCTTATTTTACCAAAACGCTGAAGTGGATGCAAATCACCCTATTTGGGGAAAAGAAACAACATTGTAAAAAACGTGTCGTTTGAGTGTTTTTCTTCTTACGTATCAAAACGCTAAAATGCATGCAAAACATCATTTATGGAGAAACAGAACAAGATTACCAAACCTGTGTTATAAGTGTTTTACAGCTAGTTAGCAAAACTCCAAAATGCATGCAAAGCAACTTATTTGGGTTAAGGAAACGACACCACCAGAAACATGTTACATGCGTGTTTTTGAGCATATTAGGCAACAAACGATAAAGAGCATGGAAAACAATCTATATTTGAAAACAAAACATTATGAAAAACGTGTCTTTTGAATATTTTTTTTTCTTTTTTAGTTTCTTACGTACCAAAAGGCTAAATCGCGTCCAAAACACCCTTTATTGGGAAAAAAAAAATTGTTTTTTTTTTCATTTTTTTTTTTAGCTTGTTAATTAACAAAACGCCAGAAATGCAAGCAAAGGAACCGATATGGGGAAACGAAACGATATTAACAGAAACGTGTATTAGGAATTTTTTTTTTTTTTTGGATTTTTAGGTGAGAAAAGACTAAGACAAGTTTATGGCATTCTATATGGATAAGCAAAACAACATAAAAGAAAAAAAAACGTGTATATTGAATGTACTTAAAGGCCAAATTCCATGCACGACACATTTAATGGTAAAAGAAAACAACGTTACCAAAAACGTGTCTTTTCAGTTTTTTTTTTTCTTGTGTTTTTTTTTTTAAGCTTGTTTGGTACCAAATCACCGGTGTAAGCAAAAATTCCCTTTATAGGAGAAGAAAACACAATACTAAAAAAAAAGTATCTTTTCTTTGTTTTTTTTCAGCATATTACATATTAAAACGTTAAAACGCATGCAAAACGCCCTTCATGGAGAAATAGAACAGCATTGCCAAAAACGTGTGTTTTGAATTTTTTTTTAAGATTGTTAGGTACTAAAACGCAAAAAATGCATGCAAAGCACTCTATTTAACGGAAATGAAACGATATAACAAGGAACGTGTCATCTGGGTGTTTTGAACATATTATGCACCAAAAAACTAAAAAGCACGGAAAGCACGCGAAAACAAAACATCATTATAAAAAATATATATATATATATATATATATATATATATATATATATATATATATATATATATATATATATATATATATATATATATATATATATATATATATATATATATATATATATATATATATATATATATATATATATATATATATATATATATATATATATATATATATATATATATATATATATATATATATATATATATATATATATATATATATATATATATATATATATATATATATATATATATATATATATATATATATATATATATATATATATATATATATATATATATATATATATATATATATATATATATATATATATATATATATATATATATATATATATATATATATATATATATATATATATATATATATATATATATATATATATATATATATATGTATATATATGTATGTATGTATTTTGAGTGTTTTCAGCTTCATATGTACCAAAACGTTAATGCACGTTTCGTTTCCTTTCCACATATAGTATGGTTTGGATGTAGTGAAAATACATGTTTTTGGAAATGGTGTTCGGTTTTTCCACCTAGCAGGTATTCACACGTTTTAGCGTTTTGGTACCAAAGAAACTCAAAACATACATAATATACGTTTCTCATAAATTTCTTTCTTTTCTCCATATGGGGTGATTTTCAAACATTTTAACGTTTTGGTACATAATGTGAAAAAAAAAACACTCAAAAAGCACATTTTTGGTAATTATATTATCTTTCATCCTTTTTAGCGTTTTGGTATCTAAAAAGCTCATAATACATGGTTCTTGTAATGTTTTTTTTTTCGTTTTCTAATAGTGCTTTAAATGCATTTTTTTCTACGTAACAGGCTCAAAAACATTCAAAATACAATTTTTTTTTCTGTTTCTCTGTCAAGCGTGTTTTGCATGTGTTTTAGGGTCTTAGTAGGTAAGTAGCTCAAAAACACTCAAAAGTTACATGGTTTCATTTCCTATATAGTGAGCTTTCGATGCTTTTTCGCGTTTTCGTGACAAGCATGGCTATAAACATTCAAAAGACATGTTACTGGAAATGTCGTTTAGTTGCCCAGTACATGGTGCT
Source organism: Scylla paramamosain (assembly GCF_035594125.1). Classification (NCBI taxonomy): domain Eukaryota; kingdom Metazoa; phylum Arthropoda; class Malacostraca; order Decapoda; family Portunidae; genus Scylla; species Scylla paramamosain. The sequence goes on from NC_087156.1 coordinate 11,782,832, forward strand.
TCACATACATTTTAGCGTTTTAGTACATAACATTGTGAAAAAAAACCCTCAAAATACACTTTTTTGGTAATTTTGATCTTTTTATTCATATAGAGTGCTATTCGTATTTAGGTACCTAAGAAGCTCTAAAACACTCAAATTACTCGTTTCTCGTAATATCTTTTCGGTTCATTATATAGGATACTTTGCATCTATTTTGACGTTTTTCTATGTAACAAGCTCAAAACTCTAAACACACGTTTTTTGATAAAGTTGTTCTGTTCCCCATAAAGGGTATTTTACATGTGTTTTAGCGTTTTGGTACATAACTAGCTCAAAAACACTCAAAATACACGTTTTTGGTTAAGTCGTTTTTTTTTCCATATTTGGTGCTTTGCATTCTTTTAGTCTTTTGGTGCTCAACACGTTCATAAACATTGAAAAGATACATTCCTTTAACAATGTTAAAAACGCTTAAAAACATGTTTTTGATAATGTTGTTCTGTTTCTCCATGAAGAGTGCTATTCACAAGTATTAGCGTTTTGGTACATAAGAAACTAGAAAAAAAAAAAAAATGCACATTTCTCAAAATATACTTTCTTTTTTTTTTCCATATATGGTGCTTTGCAATCATTTTGGCGTTTTTTTTTTTTACATAACAAGCTAAAAAGACTCAAAATTCACGTTATTGTGTTTTTTCCACAAATTTTGTATGTGTTTTAACGTTTTGGTACGTAAGAAGCTCAAAAACACTCAAAAGACACTTTCTTGGTGATGTTTTTATTCCCATATAGGGTTATTCCCCTGCTATCTGGCGGTTTGGTGCCTACCACTCTCAAAAACATTCAAAACACATCTTTTCTCGTAATGTCCTTTCGTTTCCGCACATAGAAGCCTTTGGTCCTATAATAATACACGTGTCTCGTAATGTCCTTTTGTTTCTCCATATAGAGTGCTTTCCATGCATTCTGGCGTTTTTGTAAGGAAAAGAAAAAAAATTCTTTTTTTTGTAATGTTATTCTCTTCTCTATAAAGGGTGTTTTACAAGCGTTTTAAGGATTTTGAAAATATTCAAAAGACACGTTTTTGGTGATGTTTTGTATTCCCATATCCGGTGTTTTGAATGCTATTTAGCGTTTTGTTGCTTAACACGCTGAAAATCACGCAAAAGACGTTTCTGGAATTATAGTTTCATTTCCCTATATAAGGAATTTTGCATCCATTTTGGCGTTTTGGTACCTAACACTGTAAAGAATATTTTAATTACACGTTTTTGGTAATGTCATTTTTCTCCATAGAACGCTATTTATGCGTATTAGCGTTTTGGTACCTAAGAAGCTCTAAAACACTTATAATACACGTTTTTCGTAATGTCCTTTGGTTTCGCCATATAGGGTGCTATGCATGCATTTTTAGTGTTTCGTTACATAACATGGTAAAAAACACTCAAAAACCACGTTTTTGGTAATGTTATTATGTTTCTCCATTATGAGTGCTATTCAGTTGATTTAATGTTTTGTACTTTAAGAAACTCAGACAGTCATAATACACGTTTCTCGTAATTTCCTTTCGTAATTTCGTAATTTCGTAATTTCCTTTCGTAATTTCGTAATTTCGTAATTTCCTTTCGTAATTTCGTATTTTCGTAATTTCCTTTCCTTTTCGTTTCCCCTTTGCATGTTTTTTTGGTGTTTGTGTATGTAACAAGCTCAAAACACTCAAAATACACGTTTTTGGTGATGTTATTCTGTTCCTCCATAAAAGGTTTTTTGGATGTGTTTTAGAATTTTGGAACGTAAGAAGCAAACGCTTAAAAGACACGTTTTTGGTGATGTTATGTTGTATTCTCATATAGGATACTTTCCATGCTAATTAGGATGTGTTGAAAAAATACAAAAGACATTTTTCTTGTCATGTCGTTTTATTTACCCCTGTAGAGGAATTTGCAAGCACTTTGGCATTTTATAACCTAATAATGTGAAAAACACTCAAATTACACGTTTTTTTTTTTCGTAATTATGTACTGTTTCTCCAAACAGTGTGCTACTCATGCGTTTTAGCGTTTTCGAGCCTAAGAAGCGCAAAATAACTCATAATACACGTTTCTCGTAATATCTTTTCGTTTCCCCATATAGGATGCTTTTGCATGCATTTTGTCGTTTCGGTACCTGAGATGGTTAAAAATACACACACACACACACACACACACACACACACACACACACACACAAAAAAAAAAAAAAAAAAAAAAAAAAAAAAGAATTTCTCCATTAAGAGTGCTGTTCACGCATTGTAGCGTTTTGGTACCTAAGAAACTCAAAAACACTCATAACACGTGTTTTTGTAATGTCGTTTTGCTTCATCATATAGGGTGCTTTGGATGCATTTTGGTCTTTTTGTACGTAAGAAGCTGAAAAACACTAGAAATAGCCGTTTTTTTTTTATTTTTTATTTTTTTTTTATTTATGAAATACACGTTACTTTATAATGGTTGTTTTGCACGCATTTTAGAGTTTTGGTACATACAAAACATTACCAAAAACGTTTATTTTGAGTGTTTTTTACAATTTTATGTACCAAAACGTCAAAATGCCTCCAGAACACCATCTATGGGAAAATGAAACGGCATTTGCAGAAACATGTCTTTTGAGTGTTGATGAACGTGGTAGGTACCAAAGTTATAAAAAGCATGGAAAGCTACCTATATGAAAGAACAAGACAACCAAAAATTTATCTATTGGGTATTTTCAGCTACTTACGTACCATAACGCTGAGATGTATGCAAAACACCCTTTATTACCATAAACAATTTTTTTTCTTTTTACATATAAAAAGAAACATATATGCATGCAAAATACTTTGCAAGGGGAAACGAAAAGACATTAGAAGAAACTTTTATTATGAGTGTTATTTTTTTATTTCTAAGGTACCAAGACCTATTTGAAACATTGAAGAACACTCTATATGGAGAAAAGAACAAGATTACAAAAATGTGCTTTTTGAGTGTTTTTCACATTGTTAAGTAAGAAAACACTCTATAAAGAGTGTTATTTGTGGGTTTTAGCTTTTTCATACATAACGAACATAAAAAAAAACTCATAATACACGTTTCTCGTATCATCCTTTCATTTTCCAAACATAGGGTTCTTTGCATGTATTTAGGCGTTTTTATAGGTAACATGATCAAAAACACTCAAAATACATGTTTCTGGTAATGTTATTCTGTTTCTCCATAAAAGGTGTTTTGCATGCGTTTTAGCGTTTTGGTATGTAAGAAGCTCAAAAACACGTAAAAGCAGGTTCTTGGTAAAAGTTGGTTTTATTCCCATATAATGTGATTGCCCTCCTTTTTAGTGCTTTATTGCCTATCGCGCTCAAAAACACTCAAAAGACACTTTTCTGGTAATGTCATTTTTTTCTCACATGAAGCTAGTTTCGCATACAATTTTTGGTTTTGGTAACTAAGAATGTGAAAAGCACTCAAAATACATGCATTTGGTAAGGTTGTTCTGTATTCTCAATTAAGAGTGTTATTTTTGAGTTTCAGCATTTTGGTATCTAAGAAACTTCTCCATATACACCGAGTTTTTGCGATTTTTGCCTTGTGGCTGTTGTGAAACTATAAAACACTCATTATACACGTTTCTCGTAATGTCCTTTTGAATCCCAATATAGAGTGCTTTCCATCTATTTTCGCGTTTTTTGAAGGTAAGAAACTCAAAAACACTAAAAATATACCTTTTTGGTAATGTTATTCTATTTCTCCATATTCGTTGCCTTGCATCCGTTTTAGCGTTTTTCTACGTAAAACACTGAAAAGACACTTTTCCAGTAATTTTGTGATGGATTCACACATTGAGTGACTTCCATATTATTTATCGTTTTGGTGCCTAACATGCTAAAAAAAAAAAAACACACAAAAGACAGGTTTCTGGTAAGGTCGTTTAATTTCCCCATATAGGTGGCTTTGCATGCACTTTAGGGTTTGGTACATAACAGTTTTGGCATCTCGATACCTATGAAGATGAATTTTAAAAAATTATATATTTTTTTTTTCTCTATAAAGAGTATTATTTGTGGGTTTTAGCTTTTTGGTACTTAAAGAACTTAAAAACACTCATAATACACGTTTCTCGAAATGTCCTTTCGTTTCCTAAACATAAGATTCTTTCCATTTATTTAAGCCTTTTTATAGGTAACATGATCAAAAACACTCAAAATACATGTTTTTGGTAATGTTATTCTGTTTCTAAATAAAGGGTGTTTTGCATGCGTTTTAGCGTTTCGGTATATAAGGAGCTCAAAAACACTTAGAAAAAACACTTTGTAAAAGTTGGTTTTATTCCTATGTAATGTGATTGCCCTGCTTTTTAGTGCTTCATTGCCTATCATGCTAAAAAAAAAAAAAAAACACTTAAAAGACACTTTTCTGGTAATGTCATTATTTTTTCCCACATAAAGCTACTTTCACATGCAATTTGGGGTTTTGGTAACTAAGAATGTGAAAAACACTCAAAATACACGCATTTGGTAAGGTTGTTCTGTTTCTGAATTAAGAGTGTTATTCAGGATTTTCACCATTTTGGTATCTAAGAAACTTCTCCATATATACGAGTTTTTGCGTTTTTTGCCTTGTGCTTCTTGAGAATCTATAAAACACTCATTATACACGTTTCTCGTAATGTCCTTTTGTTAACCAATATAGAGAGCTTTCCATCCATTTTTGCGTTTTTTTTTTTTTTTTTTTTGTAAAAAGCTCAAAAATACTCAAAATATACCTTTTTGGTAATCTTATTCTGTTTTTTCATGTTGGTTGGTTTGCATCCGTTTTAGCATTTTTCTACTTAAAACACGGAAAAGACACGTTTTCAGTAAATTGTTTTGGATTCCCATATAGAATGACTTTCATATTATTTATTGTTTTGGTGACTAACATGCTGGCTGAAAAAAACACTAGAAACACAGGTTTCTCGTAAAATCGTTTAATTTCTCCATATAGTTGGCTTTGCGTGCATTTTAGGGTTTTGTGCATAACAGTTCGAAAAAAAAAGCTTAAATTTACTTTTTTGATAATGTTCTTTTTTCATATAATTTCCCTGAATTTTGCCAGAATTTTGGGATCTCGGTACCTATGAAGAAGAATAACAAAAAAAAAAAAATCCTATTTCTTTATTTACTTTTTTTTTTTCTCTATAAAGAGGTTTTAGCTTTTTGGTACTTACGGAACTTAAAAACACTCATAATACACGTTTCTCGTAATGTCCTTTCGTTTCCCAGGCATAGGGTTCTTTGCGTGTATTTAAGCGTTTTTAGAGGTAACATGATCAAAAACACTCAAAATACATGTTTTTTATAATGTTAATCTGTTTCTCCATAAAGGGTGTTTTGCATGCGTTTTAGCGTTTTGGTATATAAGGAGCTCAAAAACACTTAAAGGCAAGTTCTTGGTAAAAGATGGTTTTAATCCCATGTAATGTGATTGCCCTCCTTTTTAGTGCTTTATTGCCTAACACGCTCAAAAACACTCAAAAGACACTTTTCTGGTAATGTCATTTTTTTTACCACATAAAGCTAGTTTTGCATGCAATTTGGGGTTTTGGTAACTAAGAATGTGAAAAACAGTCAAAATACACGCATATCGTAAGGTTGTTCTGTATTCTCAATTAGGAGTGTTATTCCTGAGTTTCAGCATTTTGGTTTCTAAGAAACTTATCCATATACACGAGTATTTGCGTTTTTTGCCTTGTGGTTCTTGTGAAACTATAAAACACTCATTATGCAAGTTTCTTGTAATGTCCTTTTGTATCTCAATATAGAGTGCTTTCTATCCATTTTCGCGTTTCTTTGTAGGTAAGAATCTCAAAAACACTGAAAATATACCTTTTTTGGTAATGCTATTCTGTTTCTTCATATTCGTTGGTTTGCATCCGTTTTAGCGTTTTTCTACGTAAAACACTGAAAAGACACTTTTTCAGTAATTTTGAGATGGATTCCCATATTGAGTGACTTCCATATTATATATCGTTTTGAAGCCTAACATGCTGTAAAACACTCAAAAGACAGGTTTCTGGTAAAGTCGTTTAATTTCCCCATATACATGGCTTTGCATGCACTTTAGGGTTTGGTACATAACAGTTCGAAAAAGAATAGCTAAAATTAACTTTTTCGATAATGTTCTTTTATCCACATAATTTCCCTGAATTTTAACAGAATTTTGGCATCTCGGCATCTATGAAGATGAATAACAAAAAAAAAAATATTTTCATTTATTTTATTTATTTATTTATTTATTTATTTTTTTTTGGTTTCTTTATAAAGAGTGTTATTTGTAGGTTTTAGCTTTTTGGTATTTAAGTAACTTAAAAACACTTATAATACACGTTTCTCGTAATGTCCTTTCGTTTCCCAAACATAGGATTCTTTGCATGTATTTAAGCGTTTTTATAAGTAACATGATCAAAAACACTCGAAATACATGTTTTTTGTAATGTTATTGTGTTTCTCCATAACGGATTTTTTGTATTCGTTTTAGCGTTTTGGTATGTAAGGAGCTCAAAAATATTTAACGGCAAGTTCTTGGTAAAAGTTTGTTTTATTGACATGTAATGTGATTGCCCTTCTTGTAAGTACTTTATTGCCTAACAAGCTCATAAACACTGAAAAAGACATTTTCTGGCAATATAATTTTTTCCCCACATAAACCTAGTTTCGCATGCAATTTCGTGTTTTGGTAACTAAGAATGTGAAAAACACTCAAAATACACGCATTTGGTAATGTTGTTCTGTATCTCAATCAAGAGTGTTATTCATGAGTTTCAGCATTTTGGTATCTAAGAAACTTTTGCCTTATGGTTGTTGTGAAACTATAAAACACTCATTATACAGGTTTCTCGTAATGTCCTTTTGTTTCCCACTATAGAGTGCTTTGCATCCATTTTCGCGTTTTTTGTAGGTAACAGGCTCAAAAACACTCAAAATATACCTTTTTGGCAATGTTATTCTATTTCTTCATATTGGTTTGTTTGCATCCGTTTTAGCGTGTTTCTACGTAAAACACTGAAAAGACAAGTGTTAAGTGATTTTGTTTTGGATTCCCATATAGAGTGACTTCCATATTATTTATTGTTTTGGTGCCTAACATGCTGAAAAAACACTCAAAAGACAGGTTTCTGGTAAAGTCGTTTAATTTCCCTATAGAGGTTGCTTTGCATGCAATTTAGGTTTTGGTACATAACTGTCCGAAAAAAAAGCTAAAATTAACTTTCTTGATAATGTTCTTTTTTCCACATAATTTCCCTGAATTTTGCCAGAATTTTGGCATCTCGGTACCTATGAAGAAGAATAAAAAAAAAGAAATACTTTTTTTTTTGTTTGTTTATAGTGTTATTTGTGGGTTTTAGCTTTCTGGTGCTTAAGGAATTTATTAACATTCATAATACACGTTTCTCTTATGTTCTTTCGTTTCCCAAACATAGGGTTCTTTGCATGTATTTAAGCGTTTCTATAGGTAACATGATCAAAAACACTCAAAATACATGTTTTTGGTAATGTTATTCTGTTTCTTCATAAAGGGTGTTTTCAATGCGTTTTAGCGTTTTGGTATGTTAGGAGCTCAAAAACACTTAAAGGCAAGTTCTTGGTAAAAGTTGGTTTTATTCCCATGTAATGTGATTGCCCTGCTTTTTAGTTCTTTATTGCCTAACACGCTCAAAAACACTCAAAAGACACTTTTCTGGAAATGTCTTTTTTTTTTTCTTTCCACATAAAGCTAGTTTCGTATGTAATTTGGGGTTTTGGTAACCAAGAATGTGAAAAACACTCAAAATACACGCATTTGGTAAGATTGTTCTGTTTCTCAATTAAGAGTGCTATTCATGAGTTTCAGCGTTTTGGTATCTAAGAATCTCAAAAACACTTATAATGCACGTTTCTCGTAATGTCCCTTTTTTTCCTCATTTAGGGTGCTTTGCATGCATTTTGGCATTTTATTTTTCACGAAATAGCTGAAAAACACTGAAAATACACGCTTTTGGTAATAAGAACATAAGAACATAAGAAATAAGTAAATATGCAAGTAGGCATCAGGCCTACAGGTGGCAGTACTTGTATGAAATATGCCTACGTATTTCCACCTATCATCCCATTCTATAAATGTGTAATTATCTCTTACAGTTGCCAAATGCCTCAGCACTAACAGCTTGATTACTAAGTCTGTTCCAATCATCTACTACTGTATTTGAAAACCAATTCCTTCCTGTTTCCTTTTTGAACATCAAGTTTTCAGGCTCAAGCTTGAAAACTTGATGTTCTATTTTTCTTGTTCTGTCATGGTTACAGATTCTAAGAATTTCCCTTATGTTCCCCTTGTTATAAACCATATACCACTTAAAGACTTCTCTCAGGTCCACTCTTAACCTACGTCTCTCTAAAGAATGTAAATTTAACAGCTTGAATATCGCTTCGTAAGGAATACTCCTCATCCCCTGTATCCTTTTAGTCATTTTCCTTTGTACTGATTCTAATAGACCTTTATCCTTCCTGTGATGTGGTGACCAGAATTGGACAGCGTAGTCTAGATGAAGTCTGACCAGCGCCAAATGTAACTTTAATATTACTTCGTGAGTTCTACTTTTAGCACTCCTGAAAATGAATCATAATACACTATTTGCTTTGTTTCTGGCCTCTTTGCATTGCTTTCTTAGACGGAGTTCAGAGCTAACTTTAAATCTCAAATCTTTTTCTTACCCTGAAAATACCAGAACTTGGTTGCTCATTGTGTAACTAATGTGTGGGTTTCTTCTACTTACGCTAAGTGCTTTGCATTTGTTGATATTAAACTGCATTTCCCATCTGTCTGTCCATTCGTTCATCCTATCCAAATCTGCCTGCAAGGCGATGGTATGAGATTCTGATCTAATTAATCTACATACTCTCGTGTCATCCGCAAATTTACTAACAACACTACTAATTCCAGTATCCAAGTCATTGACATATATTACAAACAACATCGGCCCTAACACTAATAATCCCTTTGTCACCCCATTAATTACTTGATCCCACTCGGATTTAGAGCCGTTTATTACAACACTCTGTCGCCTGCCGCTTGGCCATGACCTTATCCAGATTACTTATAACCTTTTTCCAATTCTTAAATATTCTGGAATATATTTTATCTGGTCCTGGTGACTTGAACTTATCAGCTTATCTATCTCCTGTTCCACTATCTCTTTAGTTATGGTAATATCTGTCAGCTTCTCATTCTCTTCTACTCTAAATATCTTCTCACTATTCGGCAAATTCTGCATGTTTTCCTGGGCAAAGACAGTTAAAAAATACTCGTTCACAATTTTACTAATCTCCTCCCAACAACTAAGCAGGTCCCATTCTGCTGTCTTTAAAGAACTATTGTTTCTCTATTCTTCGTCTTATATGCCTGATAAAATCCCTTGGGGTCCATCTTCGCTTGGCTGGCTACCTTTAATTCATAACTATTTTTAGCTTTCCTTGTTAAACTCCTGACTTTTCTAATTCATTATATTATCGCCTTAAAACCACTTCCCCTGTCTTTAATCTCATATATACTTCTCTTTCGCTCTATGTAGTGTTTTAACCTCAGTCATCCATTTAGGACCATTTTTCTGTGATCTTATTCTTCTGTAAGGGATGTTTTAGCGTTTTTGTACATATGAACCTATAAAACACGTTTTTAGTAATGTTGTTTTGTATTCCTTTATAGAGCGCTTTCCATGCTTTTTTAGCGTTTTGGTGTCTAACACGTTGAAAAACACTGAAAAGACACGTTGATGATAATGTCGTTTCGTTTCCCGATAAAGGGGGCTTCCAATGCATTTTGACTTTTGGTACTTAACAATTTGACAAAAAGTTTAAGAAAAAGTTTTCGGTAGAGTTGTTTTTCCATATAAAGTGCTAATCATGTGTTTTTGAGTTTTGGTACTTAAAAAGCTCAAAATCTCTCATAATACACTTTTCTCGTAATGTTCTTTCTTTTCTCCATGTAGGATGCTTTGCGTGTAATTTTGCATTTTTATACTTAACAAGCACAAAAACAATCAAAATACAAGTTTTTGGTAATGTTATTCTGTTTCTCCGTAAAGGTTGTTTTGCATGCGTTTCAGCGATTTCGGACGTAAGAAGGTCAAAAACACTCTAAAGATACTTTCTTGGTAATGTTATTTTATATTGCCAAATAGGGTGCTTTCAATGCTTTTTAGCATTTTGATTCCTAACACTCAAGTAAACAGTCAAAAGACACGTTTCCTGTAATATAGTTTTGCTTCTTCATATAGGGATCTGGATGCATTATGATATTTTGCTACATAATATGAGAAACGCTCAAAATAAAGGTTCCAGGTAATGTTGTTCTTTTTCTCTTTATAGGGTGCTATTCATGCGTTTTAGCGTTTTGGTACTTAGGAAGCTCAAAAACACTAATAAAACTTTTTTCTCCTAATGTCTTTCTATTTCCCCATATAGGATGCTTCGTATGTTGACGTTTTGGTACATAACAAGGTAAAAAAAAAAATAAAAACACGTTTTTGGTGATGTTCTGTTTCTCTATTAAGAAATTTAGGATATATTCAATTTTCATTCGAGCAGTTTAGTGTTTGGTACCTAAGAGACTGAAAACACTGACAATGCACGTTTCTCGTAATGTTCTATCGTTTCCTCATACAGGGTGCTTTACATGCAGTTTTTAATATGATGTACGTAACAGACTCAAAAAGACTCAAAATACACGTTTTTGGTAAGGTTTTTCTATTTGGTAAGGTTATTCGTGTTTGTTGCATGTGTTTTAGGCTTTTAGTACGTAAAAAGTTTAAAACACTTAAAAGACATGCTTATTATTTTGCATTTATATATAAGGTGCTTTCCATGCTATTTAGCATTTATGTGAAAAACACATAAAAACACATTTCTTACATTATTGTTAAATTTTCTCGTATAGCGAGTAAGAATTATGGTGTTTTGCTACCTGACAATGTGAAAAACATTCAAATTACACGATTTTGGTAATTTGTTTCTTTTCCTCCATACAGTGTGCTACTCATTTATTTTAGCGTTTTGGTACCTAAGAAGCTAGAAAAAAAAAAACTCATAAAACACGTTTTTTGTTATGTTCTTTCATTTCCTCATATAGGGTCTTTTTGGTGCTTTGGTACCTAACAGGGTGTTTGCATGTATTTTGACATTTTAGTTCGTAAAAACCTAAAAAAAAACACTCTAAAGACACGTTTTAGTAAAGTTGTTTTGTATTCACCTATAGTGTGATTTCGATGCTTCTTACTGATTTGGTGCCTAAAACGCCCAAAAAATAACAAAAGACAAGTTTCTAGTGATTTCGTTTCGTTTCTTCATATAGGTTGCTTTACATGCATGTTGGCGTTTTGGTAATTATCAATGTAAAAAATACAAGGTAAGGTTGTTCTTTTTCTTCAGAGGACTATTGAAGCTTTTTACTGATTTGGTACTTAAGAAAGTAATAAAAAAAATAACATAGCAAACGTTTCTCGTAATGTCCTTTCATTTCCATATGCAGGGTGTTTTGTTTGATGATAGGCGATTTTGTACATAATACGCTCAAAGACACTCAAAATACACGTTTTTGGTAAATGTATTCTGTTTCTCTATATAGGGTATTTTCATGCGTTTTTAATGTCGTTTCATATATCTATTTCTCCATATAGGGTGTTATTCATGCGTTTTACCCTTTTGATACTAAGGTCAAAAACACTCATAATACACGTTTCTCGTAATGACTTCATTTTTCCCATATAGGGTATTTTCGATTCATATAGGAGTTTTTTACGTAACAATCTTACAAAACACTCAAAATACTTGTTTTTGGTAATGTTATTCTGTTTTTCCATAAAGGATGTTTTCTATGTTTTTTTTTATCGTTTTGGTACGTAGGACACTCAAAAGAAACATTTTCTTAATGTTGTTTTGTATTCCCATATCAGGTGATTTGTATGCTTTTTAGCATTTTTGTGCGTAACACGCTGAAGAACACATTTTAGATTCGTTTCTGAAATCTCGTTTCCTTTCCCCAAATAGGGGGCTTTACATGCATTATGGCGTTTTGATTCATAACAATGTTAAAACACTGAAAATTTACGTTTTTGGTAATGTTATTTCATATAGAGTGTTATTCATGCATTTTAGCGACTTCGTACCTAATAAGTAAAAAAACAAAAAAAAAAAAAACAATAGTACACATTTTAGTAACGTCTTTTCATTTTCCCATTTAAGATATTATATATGCATTTTTGCGTTTTTCTACTTAACTAACTCAGAAACACTCGAAATATTTGTTTTTGATATTATTTCTCTATGTTTTTTATTTTCATGCGATTTAGCGTTTCGGTACGTAAGAAAGTCAAAAAAAATGAAAACACACGTTTATGGTAAAGTTGTTTTGTTTTCCTTTATAGGGTGCTTTCCATGCAGCCAATAAACATTCAAAAGGCACTTTTCTGGAAATCGCGTTTCCTTTCCTCATATAGGGTACAAAACATGTATTAGTAGTGTTTTCGAAAACGCCAAAGTGCATGCAAAGTAAGCTATACGGGAGAAACAAACAAAAACGTGTCTTTTGAATGTTTTCAGCTGTTTACGTACCAAAACACTAAAATGCATAGATAAGAAACTTCACGGAGAAACAAAATATTATTGCCAAAAACGTGTATTTTGAATGTTTTTAAGCTTATTACGTACCAATACGCAAAAATTCATCCATTTCATTTTATTTCGGTGCTTTTCAACGTTAGCACCAAAACTCTAAAGAGCATGGAAGACACTCTATATAGAAATCAAAACAACATTATCAAAATGGTGTCTTTTGAGTGTTTTTGAGCTTCTTACGTTCCAAAATGCTAAAACGATAAATAGCCTTTATCGGGAGACATTACCAAAAACGTATGATTTAAGCGTTTTCCAGCTTTTTAGAAACCAAAACGCCTAAATATATGTACTAATCACGTGTTTCAGTATTTTATTACCTAAGAAGCTCAAAAACACTTATAATATACGTTTTTGGTAATGTTTTTCTGTTTTTCATATATGGTATTCTGTATAGATTGTCGTACCTAACATGAGGAAAACACCCATTTTTTTGGGTTAATGCTTTTTTCTCCATATAGAGTGATATTCACGTGTTTTAGTGTTTTCGTACATTTGAAGTTAAAAAACACTCATAATAATATTTTTTCTTAATAACTTCTAGTTTGTCAATGTCCGTTAATTTGTGTGCATTTTGGCGTTTTCGTACACAACAAGCTCAAAAAGACTCAAAACACACATTTTTGGTAATGTTCTGTTTCACCATAAAGGATGTTTTGCACGCTTTTTAGAAATTTGGTACGTAAGAAGCTCAAAAACATTCAAAAGAAACGTTTTCGATGTTATATATATTATATATATATATATATATATATATATATATATATATATATATATATATATATATATATATATATATATATATATATATATATATATATATATATATATATATATATATATATATATATATATATATATATATATATATATATATATATATATATATATATATATGTATTTTTTTTGTTGGGGTTGGTTTCTAATATGCTCAAAACACTGAAATGACACGTTTCCGGTAATATAATTTCTTTACATCAAATAGTGTGCTGTCTGCATTTTGGCGTTTTGGTAACTAATGATCGGGAAAACTTTCAAAAAACGGGTTCATAGTAATGTTCTCCTTCTCCATAAAGGGTGTTTTTCATACGTTTTAGAGTTTTAGTACGTAAGAAACTGAAAAACACTCAAAAGACAAGTTTTTGTTAATATTGATTGCTTTTCTTATACAGGTTGTCTTGCATGCACTTTGGTGTTTTTGTATCTAACAAGCTCAAAAACACTCAGCATACAAGTTTTTCGTAATGTTGGTCTGTTTCTTTATGTATGGTGTTCACTATGCTTTTAGGTGTTTTCGTACCTATCATGGGGAAAAAACTCATAAAGTACGCTTTTGGTAATGTTGTTTTGTTTCTGCAAATATAGTATTATTTACGTGTTTTAGACTTTTGGTATCTATGAAGCTGAAAAAAGACATAATACACCTTTATGTTAATAACGTTTCATTTATCTACATAGGGTAATTTGCATACATTTTGGCGTTTTGTTACCTAACAAGCTAAAAAAAATCTCAGAACATACGTTTTTGCTAATATTGTTTCGGACATCTTTTATCGTTTTGGTACGTAAGAAGCTCAAAAACACTCGATTTTGTTAAGGTTATCTCGTTTTCCCATATAGGGTGTTTTCCTTGCTTTTTAAGCGTTTTGCTGCCTAATATGCTCAAAACACCTAAATGACAAGTTTCTGGTGATGTTTTGCTACTGGTTTTATTAATGTTTTTTTTTTTCCCTCATATAGAGTAATATTCACGTGTTTTAGTGTTTTGGTACATAAGGAAAAAAAATAAAAACACTCATAATACACGTTTCTGTTAATATCGTTTCGTTTCCTCAAATAGGGTCCTTTGCATGCAATATGGGGTTTATGGGGCAATATGGGTACCTAACAAGTTAAAAGACTGAGATAAGAATTTTTTGATAAAGTCTCCCATAAATGTTTCTTTGCTCACATTTTAGTGTTTTGTACTCTCAATAACACTAAAAAGAAATGTTTTTGACAATGTTGTTTTCTTTTCTCATATAGAGCTATTTCCTTGCTTTTTAGCTTTTTGTTGCCTAATTTGCTCGAAAATTTCCAAATGGCACGTTGCAGGTACTATCTTTTAGTTACTCCAGACAAGGTATTCTACATGCATTCTGTCGTTTTGGTACCTAACTTAAAAACACTTAAAACACACGTTTTTTTTTTTTTTAATGTTCTATTTCTCAGTATAGTGCGTTTTCAATCCCTTTTAGAGTTTCGGTACGTACGAAGCTGAAAAACACTCAAAAGATATGTTTTTGGTAATATTTTTTTTCTTCTTCTATAGGGTGCTTTGCATGTACTTTGGCGTTTTGATAACTAACAAACTCAAAAATATTCATAATACATGTTTGTGATCATGTCGTTCTGTTTCTTCATATAGGGTGCTTTATATGTATTTTGGCGTTTTGGTCCCTAACATGGGGAAAAGCACCCATAATACACGTTTTTCGTAATGATGTTCTGTTTCTTCATATAGAATGCTATTTACGTGTTTTAGCGTTTCGTTACATAAGAAGCTGAAAAACAGCGTTAATATCTTTTCTTTTCCCCATATCTGAAACTTTGCATGCATTTTGGCGATTAGTTATCTAACAAGCTCAAAAACACTCAAACACAAGTTTTTGTTTAGTTTAGTTATCGTTTTGTTACGTAAGAAGCTCAAAAGCACACAAAGGACACGATTTTGTTGAAGTTGTTTCATTTTCCTATATGGGGTATTTTCCATGTTTTTTTTTTTTTTTTTTTTTTTTTAGCGTTTTGGTGCCTCATACCCTTAAAAAAAAAACACCTAAATGACACGTTTTTGGAAATGTCGTTTCGTTACTTCATATAGGCGCTCTGCATGCATTTTGGCGTTTTAGTACTTATTACGCTGATAACTCAAAATACACATTATTGGTATTTTTTTTTTCTCCATAAACAGTGTTTTCCATGCGTTTTACCGTTTTACTACGTAAGCTGAAAAACACTCGACACATTTTTTTTAATATATATATATATATATATATATATATATATATATATATATATATATATATATATATATATATATATATATATATATATATATATATATATATATATATATATATATATATATATATATATATATATATATATATATATATATATATATATATATATATATATATATATATATATATATATATATATTACATACAGGGTGCTTTGCATGCACTTTGGTGATTTAGCACCTAAGAAGCTCAATAACATATAAAAGACGTTTTTGGTAATGTTGTTCTGTTTCTAGATATAGTGTGTTATTGACGTTTTTTTTAGCGTTTTTTTTACCTTAGAAGCTGAAAATACTCATAATACTCTTTAAATATCCTTTATTATCCAATACCGTGATATTTCCATTGAATTTCACGTTTTGGTTTCTAACAAGCTGAAAAATGCTCAAATCACACTTTTTTTTTTTGTAATGTATCCCCATAAAACGTGTTTTCCACGCGGTTTAGCGTTTTGGTACATAAGAAGCTCAAAAACACTCAAAAAATATCTTTCTGGTAATGTCGCTCCGTGCTTTGCATGCATTTTGCAGTTTTGGTAGATAAGAAGCTCAAAAACACTCCATAAACACGTTTTATAGAATGTTTTTCTGTTTCTCTATAAAGGAAGAAGCTGAAAAACACTAAAAATACATGTTTTTGGTTATATTGTTTGCTTTTCCAATATAGAGCGTTTTTGTACATAAGATTTTCAAAAACACTCAAAAAGAGTTGTTTTTGGTAATCTCGTTCGGCTACTAAAATGGTGATTTCATTCATTTTGCAGTTTTGATAGCTAAGAAGCTCAACAACACTCAATGTGGTCTTTTTTTTTTGCATTTTTTTTCTTTCTCCATGAAGGATTTTTTGTATGCACTTTTAGCGTTTTGGTAAATAACAAGTTCAAAACACTTATAATACACGTTTTAGATAATGTTCTGATTTCTCTATGTAGGGTGTTTTGTATGCATTTTGGCGTTTTGGCACTTAACATAGTTATAATGTTGTTTTGTTTCTCCATATAGATTCCTATTCATGTGTTTTAGCGTTTTGGTACATAAGAAGCTAAAAAAAAAATAATAATACACGTTTCTGTTAATAATGTTTCCTTTAGACATATCAAATCATTCATTTTGGCGTTTTAATACCTAAACCTAACAATCTGGAAAACACACAAATCATACGTTTTTGGTAATGTTGTTCATTTTCTCTCTAAAGGGTATTTAACACGTGTTTTAGCGTTTTGGTACGTAAGAAGCTTAAAAAAAAACACACAAAATACACAGTTTTGATATTTTATAGTGAATGTTTTTCTTTCTTTTTACCGTTTGGTGCCTAATATCCTCAAAAAAACACCCTTTCTGAGAATGTCGTCTTCTAACCCCGGATAGGGTGATTTGTATATATTTTGGAGGGTTGTTACATAATAAGCTGGAACTACTGAAAAGATGCTTTTGGTATTGTTGTTTGCTATTCACATATAGGGTAATTTGCGTGCATTTTGGCGTTTTGGTACCTAACAATCTTAATAACACTCATAATACACCATTTTAGTAATCTAAACACTCAAAACACACGTTTTTCTTAATATAGTTTTGTTTCACCTTAAAGGGTGTTTTACATGTGTTTCAGCGTTTTGGTACGTAAGAAGCTTAAGATTTCTTAAAAGACACGTTGTTGATAATGTTGCTTTGTTTCCCTCTGCTTTCTAGCGTTTTCGTGCCTAATATGCTCAAATCACACAAATTACACGTTTCTGGTGATGTCGATTCGCTACCCAAATAGGGTGCTTTGCATGCATTTTCACGTTTTGGTACCCGACAAGTTGGAAAACAATGAAAAGACAAATTCTCGGTTATGTACTTGTTTCTCCATGAACAATGTTTTGTATGCGTTTCCGCGTTTTGGTACTAAGAAGCTGAAAAACGTTCAAAAGACACGTTTTTGTTATTGTTATTTGTTTTTGCCTTATTGGGAGTTTGCATGCACTTTAGCGTTTTGGTAAAAACACTTATAATACAGGTTTTTGTAATATCATTCTGTTTCTTCTTATAGGGTGCTTTATATGCATTTTAGCATTTTGGTACTGAACATTGAGAAAAGCATTCATAATACAGGTTTTTGATGATGCTGTTCTGTTTCTCAATATAGTGATATTCACGTGTTTTTAGCGTTTTGGTACAGAAGAAGTTAAAAAAAACGATTATAACACACGTTTCTGTTAATATCGTTTCGTTTCCCCATATCGGGTGATTATCATGGACTTTGGTGTTTTGTTACCTTACAAGCTCAAAAACAATGAAGAAACACATTTTTTGGTAATGTTGTTCTGTTTCTCTATAAACAGTGTTACACTGTTTTAGACTTTTGGTACGGAAGAAGCTCAAAAACACTCAAAAGACGTGTTTTTGATAATGTTTTATTTTCCCATATAGAGTGTTTTCAATGTTTTTATAGTTTTTTTCTATGCTAATATGCTAAAAAAAAACACAGAAATGACACATCTCTGGGAATGCCGTTTCGTTAACTCAAATAGGATGCTTTGCATGTGTTTTGTTATTTTGGTACCCAGCATGCTGGAATAAAAAACCCAAAACATGTTTTTGGCAACGTTGCTCTGTTTCTCCATAAAGAGCGTTTCGCATGTTTGAACTTTTTGGTATGTTACGAGCTTAAAAAAGAAAAAAAAACATAACGCACGTTTTCGTATCCAAAATGCATATAAAGCAATCTGTATGAGTGCTTTGTATGCATTTTGGAGTTTTGGTACCTAAACACAAAGAAAAACACTCACAGTAGGTTTTTGGTAATGTTATTCTGTTTCTCCATATATACAAATATTCGCGCGTTTTAGCGTTTTGGTACATAAGAAGATACACACTCAAAAATACACCTCAAAATACACACGATGATAATGTTATTTTGTCTTCCCATGTAAAGTATTTTTCATATGTTTTAGAGTTTTTGTGCGTAATATGCTCAAAAACATCCAAATGGTACGTTTTCTGTTAATGTCGTTCTAGTATCTAACCAGCTGGAATATATTAAACACACACGTTTTCAGTAATGTTGGTAGGTTTCTCAATAAGAGGTGTTTTGCACGCGTTGTTAAAAGACAAGTTTTTTTTTTGCAATGTTGTTTGCTTTTCTCAAATAGAGTGCTTTGCATGCACATTATCGTTTTGGTAAATAACAAGCTCATAAAAACACTCTTAATAGACTTTTCTGTTAATATCGTTTTATTTCAAAATATCGGGTAATTTGCATGCATTTTGGCGTTTTGATACCTTTCAAGCTCAAAAACACTCAAAACACCCGTTTTTGGTAAAGTTCTGTTCCTCCATAAAGATTGTTTTGGAGCGTTTTAGTGATTTGGTACGTAATAAGCTCAAAAACACGCAAAAGACACGTTTTTGATAATGTTTTATTTTCCCATGTATAGTGTTTTCCATTCTTATCAGCGTTTTGATGTAAAAAAAAAAACACACCCAAATGACACGTTTCTGGTAAAATCGTTTTATTACCCCAAATAGAATATTTTGCATGCATTTTGTCGTCTTTGTACCTAACATGATGGAAAACGCTTAAAACACACAAGTTCGTAATGTTGTTCTACTTGCCCATGAATGGCGTTTTGCATGCATTTTAACGTTTTAGTACGTAAGCAGAAAAAAAAAAAACAATCAAAAGAATGTTCTTTATTTTTCCCATACAGCGTGCTATGCATGCATTTAAGCGTTTTGGTACCTAACAAGTACAAAAACACTCATTATATTTTTTTTCTAATAAATTTGTTCTGTTTCTTCATATTGGCTACTTTGTATGCATTTTGGGGTTTTAGTACCTAACACAAGGAAAAACACTCATAATACACGTGTTTGGTAATGTTCTGTTTCTTCGATAGGGTGATTTGTATGCATTTTGGAATTTTATTATCTAACATTGTGAAAAAAAACTTGTAATACACGTTTTTCGTAACATTGTTCTGTTTCTTTATATAGAGTGTTATTCATATATTTTTGAGTTTTGGACAAAATCTCATAATGCACTTCTCTGTTAATATCGTTTCGTTTCCTTATATCGGGTAATATGCATGCATTTTGGTGTTTTGCGATCTAAAAAAGCTGAAAAACATTCAATACAAATGTTATTTCTCCATAAAAAGTTATTTTCCACGCTTTTGAGTGTTTTGGTACGCAAGAAACTAAAAAAAAAAAAAATGTTTTTTTTTCAGCGATATGGTGCTTAATATACCCCAAAACAACCCATATGACAATTTTCTGGTAATATCGTTCCGTTACTGCAACGAGGGTTCTTTGCATGTATTTTGGCATTTTGGTACTTATGAAGCTCAAAAACACTCAAAATACACGTTTTTGGCAATGTTGTCCTGTTTCTCCATTACACGTTATTGTGTATGTTTTAACGTGTTTGTACATAAGAAATAGAATTTTTTTTTTTTTTTTTCCCATATAGGGTGCTTTGCTTGCACTTTCTCGTTTTAGTACCTAACAAGCACCAAAATTTTCATAACACAAGATATTGGTAATGTTGTTCTGTTTCTTCATTTAGGGTTCTTTGTATGCATTTTCTCGTTTTAGTACCTGACATGGGGAATATTGTTAATATCGTTTCGTTTCCCTATATAAGGTATTTTGCATGAATTTTGGCGTTTTATTACCTAATAAGCTCAAGAAAAAAATCAAAACACACCTTTTTCCTAACGTTCTTCTGTTTCTTTAATAATGGTTGGTTTCGACGCATTTTAGAGTTTCGGTACGTAAAAAAAAAAAAAAAAAAAAAAAAAAAAGTTTCATGAAGTTCTTTTGTTTTCCTATATAGAGTATTTTCCATATATTTTTTTTTCTAGTATTAGGTGCCTACTATGCTTAAAAGTAATAAAACAACATGTTTCCGGGAATGTCGTTTCGTTACCCGAAATAGGGCCCTTTACATATATTTTGAAAATTTTAAATATAACAAGCTGGAAAACACTCAAAGCACACGTTTTTGGGTAATGTTTTTCTGTTTCTCAATAAAGGGCGTTTTTTATTTGTTTTAGCGTTTTAGTATGTGAGGAGCTTTAAAACACTTAATGGCAAGTTCTCGGTAAAAGTTGGTTTTATTCCCATGTAATGTGATTGCCCAGCTTTTTAGTGCTTTATTACCTATCACGATCAAAAACTCTCAAAAGACACTTTTCTGGTAATGTCATTTTTTTTCCCACATAAAGCTAGTTTCGCATGCAATTTGGGGTTTTGGTAACTAAAAATATGAAAAGCACTCAAAATACACGCATTTGGTAAGGTTGTTCTGTTTCTCAATCAAGAGTGTTATTCATGAGTTTCAGCATTTTGGTATCTAAGAAACTTCTCCATATACACGAGTTTTTGCGTGTTTTGCCTTGTGGTTCTTGTGAAACTATAAAACAGTCATTATACACGTTTCTCGTAATGTTCTTTTGTTTCCCAATATAGAATGCTTTCCATCCATTTGCGCGTTTTTTTGTAGGTAACAAGCTCAAAAACACTCAAAATATACCTTTTTGGTAATGTTATTCTATTTCTTCATATTGGTTGGTTTGCATCCGTTTTAGCGTTTTTCTTCGTAAAACACTGAAAAAATATGTTTTCAGTAATTTTGTTTTGGATTCCCATATAGAGATACTTCAATATTATTTATCGTTTTGGTGCCTAACATGCTGAAAAACACTCAAAAGACAGTTTTCTGGTAAAATTGTTTAATTTCCCCACATAGGTGGCTTTGAATGCACTTTAGGGTTTGGTACATAACAGTCCGAAAAAAAAGCTAAAATTAACTTTTTTCATGATGTTCTTTTTTCACAAAATGACCCTGAATTTTGCCAGAATTTTTGGCACCTTCGTACCTATGAAAACTAATAAAAAAAAGTCCTATTTTTTATTTATTTATTTTTCCTCTATAAAGAGCGTTATTTTTGGGTTTTAACTTTTTGGTACTTAAGGAACTTAAAAACACTCATAATACACGTTTCTCGTAATGTCCTTTCCTTTCCTAAACATAGGGTTCTCTGCATGTATTTAAGCGTTTTTATAACATGATCAAAAATACTCAAAATACATATTTTTGGTAATGTTATTCTATTTCTTTATATTTGTTGGTTTGCATCCGTTTTAGCGTTTTTCTACGTAAAACACTGAAAAGACACGTTTTCAGTAATTTTGTTTTGTATTCCAATATTGATTGATTTCCATATTATTTATCGTTTTGTTGCTTAACATGCTGAAAAACACTCAAAAGACAGGTTTCTAGTAAAGTCGTTTAATTTTCCCATGTAGGTGGCTTTGCATGCACTTTAGGGTTTGGTACGTAACAGTCCGAAAAAAAAAGCTAAAATTAACTTTTTGGATAATGATCTTTTATCACATAATTGCCCTGAATTTTGCCAGAATTTTGGCATCTCGGTACCTATGAAGATGAATAACAAAAAAAAAAAAAATCCTATAATTTTTATTTATTTATTCATTTTTTTTCTAAATAAAGAGTGTTATTTGTGGGTTTTAGCTTTTTGTTACTTAAGGAACATAAAAACACTCATAATACACGTTTCTTGTAATGTCCTTTCCTTTCCCAAACATAAGGTTCTTTGCAGGTATTTAAGCGTTTTTATAGATAACATGATCAAAAACACTCAAAATATATGTTTTTGTAATGTTATTCTGTTTCTCCATAAAAGGTGTTTTGCATGCGTTTTAGTGTTTTGGTATGTAAGGACATCAAAAACACTTAAAGTCAAGTTCTTGGTAAAAGTTGGTTTTATTCCCATGTAATGTGATTGCCCTGCTTTTTAGTGCTTTATTGCCTAACACGCTCAAAAACACTCAAAAGACACTTTTCTGGTAATGTCATTTTTTTTCCCAAATACAGTTAGTTTCGCATGCAATTTTGGGTTTTGGTAACTAAGAATGTGAAAAACACTCAAAATACACGCATATAGTAAGGTTGTTCTGTTTCTCTATTAAGAGTGGTATTCATGAGTTTCAGCACTTTGGTATCTAAGAAACTTCTCCATACACACGAGTTTTTTGCGTTTTTTTGCCTTATGGTTCTTGTGAAACTATAAAACACGTTTCTCGTAATATCCTTTTGTTGCCCAATATAGAATGCTTAGCATCCATTTTCGTGTTTTTTGTAGGTAACAAGCTCAAAAACACTCAAAATATACCTTTTTGGTAATGTTTTTCTATGTCTTGATATTGTTTGGTTTGCATCCGTTTTAGCGTTTTTCTACGTAAAACATTGAAAAGACACGTTTTCAGTTATTTTCTTTTACATTCCCATATAGAGAGACTTCCATATTATTTTTCCGTTTTGGTGCCTAACATGCTGAAAACACTCAAAAGACAGTTTTCTTGGAAAGTCGTTTAATTTACTCATATAGATGGCTTTGCATGCACTTTAGGGTTTGGTACATAACAGTCCGAAAAAAAAGCTAAAATTAACTTTTTCGATAATGATCTTTTTTCCACATAATTTCACAGAATTTTAACAGAATTTTGGCATCTCGGTACCTATGAAGATGAAAAAAAAAAAATTGGTATTTTTTTCTTTATTTTACTTTTTTTTTTTTTTGGTTTCTTTATAAAGAGTGTTATTTGTGGGTTTTAGCTTTTTGGTACTTAAGGAAACTTAAAAACACTCATAATACACGTTTCTCGTAATGTCCTTTCGTTTCCCAAACATAGGGTTCTTTGCATGTATTTAAGCGTTTTTATAGGTAACATGATCAAAAACACTCAAAATACATGTTTTTGGTAATGTTTTTCTGTTTCTCCATAAAGGATGTTTTACATACGTTTTAGCGTTTTGGTATGTAAGGAGCTCAAAAACACTTAAAGGCAAGTTCTTGGTAAACGTTGGTTTTATTCACATGTAATGTGATTGCCCTTCTTTTTAGTGCTTTATTGCCTAACACGCTCAAAAATACTCAAAAGACACTTTTATGATAATGCCATTTTTTTTTTTCCCATATAAAGCTATTTTCTCATGAAATTTGGGGTTTTGGTAACCAAGAATGTGAAAAACACTCAAAATACTCGCATTTGGTAAGGTTGTTCTGTTTCTCAATTAAGAGTGTTATTCAAGAGTTTTAGCGTTTTGGTATCTAAGAATCTCAAAAACTCTCATAATGCACGTTTCTCGTAATGTCCCTTTTTTTCCTCATATGGGGTGCTTTGCATGCATTTTGGCATTTTTTTTCTCACGTAATAGCTGAAAAAACACCGAAAATACACGCTTTTGGTAATAAGAACATAAGAAATAAGTCAATCTGCAAGAAGGCATCAGGCCTACTCGTGGCAGTACTTGTATGAAATATGCCTACCTATTTCCACCTATCATCCCCATCCATAAATGTGTAATTTTTTCTTACAGTTCCCAAATGCATCAGCACTAACAACTTGATTAATAAGTTCGTTCCAATCATCTACTACTCTATTTGAGAACCAATTCCTTCCTGTCTCCTTTTTGAACATCAAGTTTTCAGGCTTGAACCCGTTTTTCTTGTTCTATCATGGTTACAGATTCTAAGAATTTTCCTTATGTTGTCCTTGTTATAACCCATGTACCACTTAAAGACTTCTATCAGCTCCAACTCTTAACCTACGTCTCTCTAAAGAATGTAAATTTAACAGCTTGAATCTCGCTTCGTAAGGAATACTCCTCATCCCCTGTCTCCTTTTAGTCATTTTCCTTTGTACTGATTCTAATAGACCTTTATCCTTCCTGTGATGTGGTGACCAGAATTGGACAGCGTAGTCTAGATGAAGTCTGACCAGCGCCAAATGTAACTTTAATATTACTTCGGGTGTTCTACTTTTAGCATTCCTGAAAATGAATCATAATACACTATTTGCTTTGTTTCTGGCCTCTTTGCATTGCTTTCTTAGACGGAGTTCAGAGCTAACTTTAAATCTCAAATCTTTTTCTTACCCTGAACCTACCAGAACTTGGTTGTTCATTGTGTAACTACTGTGTGGGTTTCTTCTACTTACGCTAAATGCTTTGCATTTGTTGATATTAAACTGCATTTGCCATCTGTCTGTCCATTCGTTCATCCTATCCAAATGTGCCTGCAAGGCGATGGTATGCGATTCTGACCTAATTAATCTATATATTCTCGTGTCATACGCAAATTTATTAACAACACAACTAATTCCACTATCCAAGTCATTGACATATAATACAAACAACATCAGCCCTAATACTAATAATCCCTTTGTCACCCCAATAATTACTTGACCCCACTCGGATTTAGAGCCGTTTATTACAACACTCTGTCGCCTGCCGCTTAGCCATGACCTTATCCAATCTAAATACCTCATCTCTCTCGTGCGCCCCAACCTTTCTCAGGAGCCTCTGATGAGGTACCTTGTAAAACTCTTTACTAAAGTCCTAATATAGGATGCCATAACTATCACAATTATCTTCCGCCTGGTAAACCTTACTGTATAAACTTAAAAAGTTTGTCAGGTAAGAGTCCCCCTTCGTGAAGCCATACTGTAACTGATTTATCAAGTTATGTTTGTCTAAATGCTCTTAAATGTTCTTCGCTATTATTGACTCCATTATTTTACATTCAACAGAAGTTAAGCTGACAGGTCTATAATTAGACGTAAATTTTTTTTTCTCCTTTCTTAAAGGTAGGTACTATATTTCCTTGCCTCCACATTACCGATACCTCACATGACTAAAGTGATTTCCTAAGGACAGAAACTAACAATTTACTTATAACCTTTTTCCATTCTTTAAATACTCTGGAATATATTTCATCCGGTCCTGGTGACTTGAACTTTTCAGCTTATCTATCTCCTGTTCCACTATCTCTTTAGTTATGGTAATATCTGTCAGCTTCTCATTTTCTTCTACTCTAAATATCTTGTCACTATTCGGCAAATTCTGCATGTTTTCCTGGGCAAAGACAGTTAAAAAATACTCGTTCACAATTTTACTAATCTCCTCCCAACAACTAAGCAGGTCCTATTCTGTTGTCTTTAAGGAACTATTGTTTCTGTATTCTTCGTCTTATATGCCTGATAAAATCCCTTGGGGTCCATCTTTGCTTGGCTGGCTACCTTTAATTCATAACTATTTTTAGCTTTCCTTGTTAAACTCCTGACTTTTCTAATTCATTATATTATGGCCTTAAAACCACTTCCCTTGCCTTTAATCTCATATATACTTCTCTTTCACCCTATGTAATGTTTTAATCTCAGTCATCCATTTAGGATCATTCTCCTGCGATCTTATTCTTCTGTAAGGGTTATTCCCTAACTGTCCTGAATGTAATTTATCAACGAAATATTTATTTCGCTTCTCTATAAAGGGTGTTTTGCTTGAGTTTTAGCGTTTCTGTACATAAGAACCTTTAAAACACGTTTTTAGTAATGTTATTTTGTATTCCTTTATGGAGCACTTTCCATGCTTTTCAGCGTTTTGGTGTCTAACACGTTGAAGAACACTCAAAAGACACGTTGATGATAATTTCGTTTCGTTTCCCGATAAAGGGGGCTTCCAATGCATTTTGTCTTTTGGTACTTAACAATATGAAAAAAAGAAAGTTTAAGTAAAAGTTTTCGGTAGAGTTATTTTTCCATATAAAGTTCTAATCATGGGTTTTTGAGTCTGGGTACCTAAAAAGCTCAAAATCTCTCATAATACACTTTTCTCGTAATGTCCTTTCTTTTCTCCATGTAGGATGCTTTGCGTGTAATGTGGCTCTTTTATACTTAACAAGCACAAAAACAATCAAAATACAAGTTTTTGGTAATGTTAATTTATTTCTCCGTAAAGGTTGTTTTGCATGCTTTTCAGCGATTTCGGATGTAAGAAGGTGAAAAACACTCTAAAGATACTTTCTTGGTAATGTTATTTTATATTGCCAAATAGGGTGCTTTCAATGCTTTTTAGCATTTTGATTCCTAACACTCAAGTAAACACTCAAAAGACACGTTTCCTGTAATATCGTTTTGCTTCTTCATATAGGGATCTGCATGCATTATGATGTTTTGCTTCATAATGTGAAAAACGTTCAAAATAAAGATTTTAGGTAATGTTGTTCTTTTTCTCTATATAGGGTGCTATTCATCCTTTTTAGCTTGTTTCTCAAAAAGTCTTTCCAAACTTGTTTCTCCAAATGTCTTTCCATTTCCCCATATAAGATGCTTTGTATGTATTTTGACGTTTTGGTACATAAAAAGGAAAAAAAAAACAAAAAAAAAACACGTTTTTGGTGATGTTCTGTTTCTCTATTAAGAGATATAGAATATATTTAATTTTTATTCAGGCAGTTAAGTGTTTGGTACCTAAGAGACTCAAAACTCTGATAATGCACGTTTCTCGTAATGTCCTATCGTTTCCTCATACAGGGTGCTTTACATGCATTTTTAAGATGATGTACGTAACAGACTCAAAAAGACTCAAAATACACGTTTGTGGTAAGGATTTTTTTCTATTTGGTAATATTATTCGTGTTCGTTGCACGTGTTTTAGCGTTTTGGAACGTAAAAAGTTTAAAACACTTAAAAGACATGCTTATTATTTTGCATTTCTATATAAGGTGCTTTCCATGCTATTTAGCGTTTTCGTGCCTAACACGCTGAAAAACACATAAAAACACATTTCTTACATTGTTGTTTAATTTTCTCGTATAGCGAGCAAGCATTATTGTGTTTTGCTACCTGACAATGTGAAAAACATTCAAATTACACGATTTTGGTAATGTTTTTTCCTTCTCCATTTTTGCGTTTTGGTACCTGAGAAGCTAAAAAAAAAAAAAAAAAACTCATAATACACGTTTTTTGTCATGTCCTTTCGTTTCCTCATATAGGCTGTTTTTGCTGCTTTGGTACCTAACAGGGTGTTTGCATGTATTTTGACATTTTAGTTCGTAAGAACCTAAAAAAACACTCTAAAGACACGTTTTAGTAAAGTTGTTTTGTATTCCCCTATGGGGTGATTTCGTTGCTTCTTACTGATTTGGTGCCTAACACGCCCAAAAAATAACAAAAGACAAGTTTCTAGTGATTTCGTTTCGTTTCTTCATATAGGTTGCTTTACATGCATGTTGGCGTTTTGGTAATTATCAATGTAAAAAATACCCGTTTTTGGTAAGTTTGTTCTTTTTCTTCAAAACACTATTGGAGTACTGATTTGGTACTTAAGAAAGTAATAAAAAAAAACACATAACAAACGTTTCTCGTAATGTCCTTTTTATTTCCATATGCAGGGTGATTTGTTTGATGACAGGCGATTTTGTACATAAGCTCAAAAAAACAAAAACAAAAAAAAAACACAAAATACACGTTTTTGGTTAATGTATTCTGTTTCTCTATATATGGTATTTTCATACGTTTTTAAAGTCGTTTCATATATCTATATATGGGTCTTTGCATGAATTTTGTCTTTTTGGTAACTAACGATATCATAACACTCAAATTGCACTTTTTTTTTTTTTTGGCAGTATTGTTCTGTTTCTCCATATAGAGTGTTTTTCATAAGTTTTATCCTTTTGATACTAAGAAAATAAAAAACACTCATAATACACGTTTCTCGTAATGTCTTTTAATTTTTCCCATATAGGGTATTTTCGATTAATTTAGGCGTTTTTCTACGTAACAATCTTACAAAAGACTCAAAATATTTGTTTTGTATGCGTTTTAGCGTTTTCGTATGTAAGGAGCTTAAAAACACTTAAAGGCAAGTTATTGGTAAAAGTTGGTTTTATTCCCATGTAATGTGATTGCCCTGCTTTTTAGTGCTTTATTGCCTAACACGCTCAAAAAAAAACTCAAAAGACACTTTTCTGGTAATATTTTTTTTCACACATAAAGGTAGTTTCGCATGCAATTTGGGGTTTTGGTAAGTAAGAATGTTAAAAAGATTCAAAATACACCCATTTGGTAAGGTTGTTCTGTTTCTCAATTAAGAGTGTTATTCATGAATTTCAGCATTTTGGTATCTAAGAAACATCTCCATATACACGAGTTTTTGCGTGTTTTGCCTTGTGTTTCTTGTGAAACTATAAAACACTCATTATACACGTTTCTCGTAATGTCCTTTTCTATCCCAATATAGAGTGCTTTGCAACTATTTTCGTGTTTTCTGTAGGTAACAAGCTCAAAAACACTCAAAATATAACTTTTTAGTAATATTATTCTATTTCTTCATATTGGTTGGTTTGCATCCGTTTTAATGTTTTTTTTTTCTAAGTAAAAACACTAAAAAGACACGTTTTCAGTAATTTTGTTTTGGATTCCCATATAGAGTGACTTCCATATTATTTATCGTTTTGGTGCCTAACTTGCTGAAAAACACTCAAAAGACATGTATCTGGTAAAGTCGTTTAATTTCCTCATGTAGGTGGCTTTGCATACACTTTAGGGTTTGGTACATAACAGTCCGAAAAAAAAAGCAAAAATAACTTTTTTCATAATATTATTTTTTCACATAATTTCCCTAAATTTTGCCAGAAATTTGGCATCTCGGTACCTATGAAGATAAATAACAAAAAAAAAAAAATCCTAGTTTTTATTTATTTATTTATTTTCTCTATAAAGAGTGTTATTTGTGGGTTTTAACTCTTTTCGTACTTATGGAACTTAAAAACACTCATAATACACGTATCTCGTAATGTCCTTTCGTTTTCCAGACATAGAGTTCTTTGCATGTATTTAAGCGTTTTTATACGTAACAGATCAAAAACACTGAAAATTCATGTTTTTCGTAATGTTATTTTGTTTCTCCATAAAGGGTGTTTTGCATGCATTTTAGCGTTTTGGTATGTAAGGAGCTGAAAAACACTTAAAGATAAGTTCTTGGTAAATGTTGGTTTTATTCACATTTAATGTCATTGCCCTGCTGTTTTGTGCTTTATTGCCTAACACGCTCAAAATCACTCAAAAGACACTTTTTTTTTCTGGTAAAGTCATTTATTTCCCACATAAAGCTAGTTTCGCATGTAATTTCGGGTTTTGGTAACTAAGAATGTGAAAAACACTCAAAATACACGCATTTGGTAAGGTTGTTCTGTTTCTCAATTAAGAGTGTTATTCATGAATTTCAGCATTTTGGTATCTAAGAAACATCTGCATATACACGAGTTTTTGCTTCTTTTGCCTTGTGGTTCTTGTGAAACTATAAAAACACTCATTATAAACGTTTCTCGTAATATCCTTTTGTTTCCCAACATAGAGAGATTTGCATCCATTTTCGCTCAAAAAACACAAAAATACCTTTTTGATAATATTATTCTATTTCATGATATTGGTTGATTTGCATTCGTTTTAGCGTTTTTCTACGTAAAACACTGAAAAGACACGTTTTCAGTAATTTTGTTTTGGATTCCCATACAGAGTGACTTCCATATTATTTATTGTTTTGGTGCCTAACATACTGAAAAACAGGCAAAAGACAGGTTTCAGGTAAAGTCGTTTAATTTCCCCATATAGGTGGCTCTACATGGACTTTAGGGTTTGGTACATAACAGTCTGAAAAAAAAGCTAAAATTAAGTTTTTTGATATTCTTTTTTTCACATAATTTCCCTGAATTTTGCCAGAATTTTGGCATCTCGGTACCTATGAAGATCAATAAAAAAAAAAAAATAAAATGCAATTTTTTCATTTATTTATTTTTTCTCTATAATGATTGTTATTTGTGGGTTTAAGCTTTTTGGTGCTTAAGGAACGTAAAAAACACTCATAATGCTCGTTTCTCGTAATGTCCTTTTGTTTCCTAAAGATAAGGTTCTTTGCATGTATTTAAGCGTTTTGAATGAGAGAGGTGAGGTCGAGGCGAGTAGATGAGGGAGTGAAGAGGATGGTAGGGGACGAGATGAGGGGACTAGGTGAAGTAAATGTAGATGAATTGCATAAATATTTCGTAGATAAAGTTCATACAGGTCAGGTCAGTTAGCAAATATCCCGTATAGAACAATAAGATCACAAAAAAATGACCCTAAATGGATGACTGCTAGGTTAAAGCATTATATAGGGCGTAAGAGGAGTATATATAGGAGATTAAGGGCAGGTGAAGAAGTTTTAAGGACACAATATAATGAAATAGTTAGAACAATCAGGAAGTTAACGAGGAAAGCTAAGGACAATTATGAATCAAAGGTAGCCAGCCAGACGAAGACGGACCCCAAGGGATTTTATCAGGTATACAGGACGAAGAATAAGGATACTGTAGGTCCATTAAAGGCAGCAGATGGGGAGCTGGTTAGTTCTGGGGAGGAGATTAGTAAACTTCTGAATGATTATTTTTTAACTGTCTTCACCCAGGAAAACATGCAGGATATGCCAGATAGTGAACAGGTGTTTAGAGCAGATGAGAATGAGAAGCTGACAGATATTTCCATAACTGGGGAGATAGTGGAACAGGAGATAGATAGTTCAAGTCAGCAGGACCTGACGAAATATACCCCAGAGTACTTAAGGAATGTAAAGAGATTATTAGTGAGCCGTTAATTTCTGTCTTTAGGAAATCACTGGAGTCGGGTGAGGTACCAGTAATGTGGAGGCAGGCTAATGTAGTACCCATCATTAAGAAAGGAGATAAAACTTTAGCGTCTAATTATAGACCTGTCAGCTTAACTTCAGTTGTAGGTAAAATGTTAGAGTCAATAATAGCGAGGAACATTAGGGAACATTTAGACAAACATAACTTGATAAATCAGTCACAGCATGGCTTCACGAAGGGGAAGTCTTGCCTGACAAACTTGTTAAGTTTTTACAGTAAGGTGTACGAGGCATTAGATAATGGTGATAGTTATGATATCTTATATCTGGACTTTAGTAAAGCATTTGACAAGGTACCCCATTAAAGGCTCCTGAGAAAGGTTAGGACACACGGGATAGATGGGAAGGTGTTAGGCTGGATAGGGTCATGGCTTAGTGACAGGCGACAGAGAGTGGTAATAAACGGCTCGAAATCCGAGTGGGGTCATGTAATTAGTGGGGTGCCACAGGGATCAGTATTAGGTCCATTGTTATTTCTAATGTATATCAATGACTTGGATAGTGGAATTAGTAGTGATGTTAGTAAATTTGCGGATGACACAAAGATAGGTAGATTAATTAGGTCAGAATCGGATGCCATCGCCTTGCAGGCAGACTTAGATAGAATGAATGAATGGACGGATAGATAACAAATGCAATTCAATATCAATAAATGCAAAGTGCTTAGCGTAGGTAGAGGAAACCCACACAATAGGTACACATTAGACAACCAAACTCTGGTAGGTACAGGGTACGAGAAAGATTTAGGAGTTATAGTTAGCTCTGAACTCCGTCTAGGGAAACAATGCATAGAAGCAAGAAACAAGGCAAATAGGGTACTAGGATTCATTTTTAGGAGTGTTAAAAGTAGAAGGCCGGAAGTAATATTAAAGTTATACTTGGCGCCGGTCAGACCTCATCTAGACTACGCGGTGCAGTTCTGGTCCCCACATTACAGGAAAGATATAGGTCTATTAGAATCAGTACAGAGGAGAATGACTAAAAGGATACAGGGGATGAGGAGTATTCCTTACGAGGCGAGGTTGAAGCTGTTAAATTTACATTCTTTAGAAAGACGTAGGTTAAGAGGGGACCTGATAGAAGTCTTTAAGTGGTATAAGGGTTATAACAAGGGAGATGTAAGCAAAATTCTTAGGATCAGCAACCAGGGTAGAACAAGAAATAACGGGTTCAAGCTTGAAAAATTTAGGTTTAGGAAGGAGATAGGAAAAAATTGGTTCTCAAATAGAGTGGTAGATGAGTGAAACGGATTCAGTAATCATGTAGTTAGTGCTAGGACACTAGAGAGCTTTAAGAGAAGATTAGACAAGTTTATGGATGAGGATAGCAGATGGAAATAGGTAGGTGTGTTTCATACAGGGACTGCCACGTGTAAGCCGGGTCGCTTCTTGCAGCTTCACTTATTTCTTATGTTCTTATGTTCTTATGTTTTTATAGGTAACATGATCAAAAACACTCAAAATATACCTTTTTGGTAATGTTACTCTATATCTTCATATTGGTTGGTTTCCATCCGTTTTAGCGTTTTTTCTACGTAAAACACAGAAAAGACACGTTTTCAGTAATTTTCTTTTGGATTCCCATATAGAGTGACTTCCATGTTATTTATCGTTTTGGAGCCTAACATGGTGAAAAACACTCAGAAGACAGGTTTCTTGTAAAGTCGTTTAATTTCCCCATATATGTGGCTTTGCATACACTTTAGGGTTTGGTATATAACAGTCTGAAAAAAAGCTAAAATTAACCTTTTTCATAATATTCTTTTTTCACGTAATTTTCCTGAATTTTGCCAGAATTTTGGGATCTCGGTACCTATGAAGATCAATAAAAAAAATGATATTTTTTTATTTATTTATTTTTTTCTCTATAAAGAGTGTTATTTGTCGGGTTTAGCTTTTTGGTACTTAAGGAACTTATAAACACTCATAATACACATTCCTCGTAATGTCCTTTCATTCCCAAACATAGGGTTCTTTGCATGTATTTAAGCGTTTTTATTGGTACCAAGCTCAAAAACACTCAAAATACATGTTTTTGATAATGTTATTCTGTTTTTCCATAAAGGGTCTTTTGCATGGGTTTTAGCGTTTTGGTATGTAAGGAGCTCAAAAAAACTTATTGGCAAGTTCTTGGTAAAAGTTGGTTATATTCCCATGTAATGTGATTGCCTTGCTTTTTAGTGCTTTATTGCCTGACACGCTGAAAAACACTAAAAAGACACTTTTCTAGTAATTTCATTTTTTTTTCCACAGTGTCGCATGTAATTTGGGATTGGACCACTAAGAATGTGAAAAAAACACTCAAAATACACTCATTTCCTAAGATTGTTCTGTTTCTCAATTAAGAGTGTTATTCATGAGTTTCAGTTTCATGCGTTTTTTGCCTTATGGTTCTTGAAAACTATTAAAACATTCATTATACAATTTTCTTGTAATATCCTTTTGTTTCCCAATATAGACTGCTTTGCATTCATTTTTGCGTTTTTTGTAGGTAACAAGCTCAAAAACACTCAACTTTTTTGTAATGTTATTCTATTTCTTAATATTGGTTGGTTTGCATCCGTTTTAGCGTTCTACGCTAAAACTGAAAAGACACGTTTTCATTAATATTGTTGAAATTGCTGAAAACACCCAAAGACACGTTTCTTGTAAAGTCGTGTAATTTCCCCATATAGTTGGCTTTGCATGCACTTCCGGGTTTCGTACATAACTCCGGAAAAAGCTAAAATTATTTTTTTTTGTTTTTTTTTCACATAATTTCCCTGAATTTTCTCAGAATTTTGGCATCTCGGTACCTATGAAGATGAATAACAAAAAAAAAAAAAAAAAAAAATTTTTTTTATTTTTTTCTCTATAAAAGGTGTTATTTGTGGGTTTTAGATTTTTGGTACTTAAGGAACTTAAAAATACTCATAATACACGATTTTCGTAATGTCCTTTCGTTTCCCAAACATAGCGTTCTTTGCATGTATTTAAGCGATTTTATAGGTAACATGATCAAAAACACTCAAAATATATGTTTTTGGTAATGTTATTCTGTTTCTCCATAAAGGTTGTTTTACATGCGTTTAGCGTTTTGGTATGTAAGGAGTTAAGAAACACTTAAAGGCAAGTTCTTCGTAAAATTTGGTTTTATTCCAATGTAATGTGATTGTTCACATAATAACGCTCAAAAACACTAAAAAGACACTTTTCTGGTAATGTGATTTTTTTTCCCACATAAAGCTAGTTTCGCATGTAATTTGGGATTTTCGTAACTAAGAATGTGAAAAAACACTCAAATTACAGACATTTGGTAAGGTAGTTCTGTTTTTCAATTAAAAGTGTTATTCATGAGTTTTAGCGTTTTGATATGTAAGAAACTTCTCTCTATACACGAGTTTGTGCGTTTTTTGCCTTGTGGTTCTTGTGAAACTATAACACACTCATTATACACGTTTCTCATAATGTCCTTTTGCTTCCCAATATAGAGTGCTTTCAGTCCATTTGCCCGTTTTTTTGTAGGTAAAAAGCTCAAAAACACTTTTTGGTAATAATATTCTATTTCTTTATATTTGTTGGTTTCCATCCGTTTTAGCGTTTTTCTACGTAAAACACTGAAAAGACACGTTTTCAGTAATTTTGTTTTGGATTAACATATTGACTGACTTCCAAATTATTTATCGGGTTAGTGCCTAACATGCTGAAAAACGCTGAAAAAATAGATTTCTGGTAAAGTCGTTCAACTTCCTTATATAGGTGGCATGCACTTTAGAGTTTGATACATAAAAATCCGAAAAAGAGCTATAATTAACTTTTTTGATAAAGTTCTTTTTTCCACATAAATTCCCTGAATTTTTGGGAGAATTTTGTCATCTTGGTACCTATGAAAATCAATATAAAAAGAAGCCATTTTTTTATTTTTTTATTTTTTTTCTCTATAAAGAGTGTTATTTGTGGGTTTTAACGTTTTGGTATTTAAGGAACTTAAAAACGGTCCTAATACACATTTCTCGTAATGTCCTTTCGTTTCCCAAACATAGGGTTCTTTGCATGTATTTAAGCGTTTTTGTAGGTAACATGATCAAAAACACTTAAAACACATGTTTTTAGTAATGTTATTCTGCTTCTCCATAAAGGAGTTTTTTGCATGCGTTTTAGCGTTTTGCTTTGTAAGGAGGTAAAAAACACTTCAAGGCAAGTTCTTGCTAAAAGTTGGTTTTATTTCCATGTAATGTGATTGACCTATTTTTTTTTTGTGATTTATTGTCTAACACGCTCAAAAACACTCAAAAGACAATTCTGGTAATGTCATTTTTTTTCCAACATAGTTTCGCGTGCTATTTTTGGTTTTGCTAACTAAGAATGTGAAAAACACTAAAAATACACGCATTTGGTAAGGTTGTTCTGTTTCTCAATTAATATTGTTATTCATGAGTTTCAGCATTTTGGTATGTAAGAAACTTCTTTATGTACACGAGTTTTTGCGTTTTTTGCCTTGTGGTTCTTGTGAACCACAAGTTCTTTTGCTCAAAAAATAATAAGACACTCATTATACACGTTTCTCGTAATGTCCTTTTGTTTCCCAATAGGGAGTGCTTTGCATCCATTTTCGCGTTTTTTGTAGGTAACAAGCTCAAAAACACTCAAAATGTAACTTTTTGGTAATGTTATTTTATTTCTTCTTATTGGTTGGTTTGCATCCGTTTTAGCGTTTTTCTACGTAAAACACCGAAAGGACACGTTTTTAGTGATTTTGTTTTAGATTCCCATATAGAGTGACTTGCAAGTTATTTACCGTTAAGGTGCCTAACAAGCTGAAAAACACTCATAAGACAGTTTTCTGGCAAAGACGTTTAATTTCCCCATACAGGTGGCTTTGCATGCATTTTAGGGTTTGGTACATAACAGTACGAAAAAAAAAAGCTAAAATTAACTTTTTTGATAATTGACTCATAATTTCCTGAATTTTGCCCAAATTTTGGCATCTCGGTACCTGTGAAGATGAAAAAAAAAAAAAAAAAAAATCGTATTTTTTTATTCATTTATTTTTTTTTTCTCAATAAAGTGTTATTTCTGGCTTTTACCTTTTTGGTAAATAATGATCTTAAAAACTCTTATAATACACGTTTCTCGTAATGTACTTTCGTTTCCCAAAAATATGGTTCTTTGCATGTATTTAAGCGTTTTTATTGGTAATATGATCAAAAACACTCAAAATATATATTTTTTGGTAATGTTATTCTCTTTCTCCATAATGTGTGTTTTGCAAGCGTTTTAGCGTTTTGGTATATAAGGAGCTCAAAAAACTTAAAGGCAAGTTCTTGGTAAAAATTGATTTTATTGCCATGTAAAGTGATTCCCCTGCTTTTTAGTGTTTGTTGCCTATCACGCTCAAAAACACTCAAAATACACTTTTCTGGTAATGTCATTTTTTTTTCCCACATAAAGCTGGTTTCGCATGCAATTTGGGATTTTGGTAACTAAGAATGTGAAAAGAACTCAAAATACACGCATTTAGTAAAGTTGTTCTGTTTCTCAATTAAGAGTGTTATTCATGAGTTTCAGCATTTTGGTATCTAGGAAACTTCTCCATATACACAAGTTTTTGCGTTTTTTGCCATGTGGTTCTTTTGAAATATAAAACATTCATTATACACTTTTCTCGCAATGTCCCTTTGTTTCCCGATATAGAGTGCTTTGTATCAATTTTCTCGTTTTTTTTTTGTAGGTAACAAGCTCAAAAACACTCTAAATATACCTTTTTGGTAATGTTTTTCTACTTTTTGATATTGGTTGGTTTGCCTCCCTTTTAGAGTTTTTCTACGTAAAACACTGAAAAGACACGTTTTCAGTTATTTTGTTTGGGAGGCTTTGCATGCACTTTAGTGTTTGATACATAACAGTCCGAAAAAAAGCTAATATCAACTTTTTTGATAATATTCTCTTATCATATAATTGCCCTAATTTTTCCCAGAATTTTGGCATCTCGGCACCTAGAAAGGTGAATAACAAAAAAAAAAAAAAGAAAGAAAAATCCTTTTATTTTTTATTTTATTTTTTTTTCTAAATAACGAGTGTTATTTGTGGGTTTTAGCTTTTTGGTAGTTAAGGAACTTAAAAACACTCATAATACACGTTTCTCGTAATGTCCTTAAGTTTCCCAAAGATAAGGTTCTTTGCATGTATTTAAGCGTTTTTATAGATAACATTATTAAAAACACTCAAAATACATGTTTTTGGTAATGTTATTCTGTTTCTCCATAAAGTTTGCTTTCCATGCGTTTTAGCGGTTTGGTACCTAAGGATCTCAAAAATACATATTGACAAGTTCTTGGTAAAAGTTGGTTTTATTCCCATGTAATGTGATTGCCCTCCTTTTTAGTACTTCATTGCCTAACACGCTCAAAAACAATTAAAAGACACTTCTGGTAATGTCATTTTTTTCCCTCATAAAGCTAGTTTCGCATATTGTTTTGGGTATTGCTAACTAGGAATATGAAAAACACTCAAAATACACGCATTTGCTAAGGTTGTTCTGTTTCTCAATTAAGATTGTTATTCATGAGTATCAGCATTTTGGTATCTAAGAAACTTCTTTATATACACGAGTTTTTGCGTTTTTCTACGTAAAACATAGAGAAGATACATTTTCAGTAATTTTGTTTTGGATTCCCATATAGAGTGAGTTCCTTATTATTTATCGTTTTGGTGCCTAACATGCTGAAAAACACTCAAAAAACAGATTTCTGGTAAGGTCGTTTAATTTCCTCATATAGGAGGCTTTGCATGCACTTTAGGGTTTGGTACATAACAGTCCGAAAAAAAAGCTAAAATTAACTTTTTTGATAATATTCTTTTGTTCACATAATTTTCCTGAATCTTCGCAGAATTTTGGCATCTCGGTACCTATGAAGATAAAGAAAAAAAATTCCTTTTTTTTTCTAAATTAAAAAGTGTTATTTGTGGGTTTTACATTTATGGTACTTAAGGAACTTAAAAAAAAAACACTCATAATACACGTTTCTAGTAATGTCCTTTTGTTTCCGAAACATAATGTTCTTTGCATATATTTAAGCGTTTTTATAAATAACATGATAAAAAACACACAAATTACATGTTTTTGGTAATGTTATTCTGTTTCTCCATAAAGTTTGTTTTGCATGCGTTTTAGCGGTTTGGTATATAAGGAGCTCAAAAACATTTAAAGGCAAGTTCTTGGTAAAAATTGGTTTTATTCCAATGAAAAGTGATTGCCCTGCTTTTTAGTGCTTTATTGCCTATCACGCTCAAAAACACTTACAAGAGATTTTTCTGGAAATGTCATATTTTACCACATAAATCTGGTTTCGCATGAAATTTGAGTTTTTGGTAACTAAGAATATAAAAAAAACACTCAAAATACACGAATTTGGTAAGGTTGTTCTGTTTCTCAATTAAGAGTGTTATTCATGAGTTTCAGCATTTTGGTATCTAGAAAATTTCTCCATATACACGAGTTTTTGCGTTTTTTGCCTTGTTGTTCTTTTGAACTATAATACACTCATTATACACTTTTCTCGCAATGTCCCTTTGTTTCCCAATATAGAGTGCTTTGTATCAATTTTAGCGTTTTTTTTTTTTGTAGGTAAGAAGCTGAAAAACACTCAAAATATACCTTTTTGGTAATGTTTTTTTTCTGTTTCTTGATATTGGTTGGTTTGTATCCATTTTAGCGTTTTTCTACGTAAAACACTGGGAAGACACGTATTCAGTAATTTTGTTTTGGATTCCCATATAAAGTGAGTTCCTTATTATTTATCATTTTGGTGCCTAACATGCTGAAAACACTCAAAAGACAGATTTCTGGTAAGGTCGTTTAATTTCCTTAAATAGGAGGGTTTGCATTCAGTTTAGGGTTTGGTACATCACAGTCCGAAAAAAAGCTAATATCAACTTTTTTTATAATATTCTCTAATCATATAATTGCATTGAATTTTCCTAGAATTTTGGCATTTCGGTACCTATGAAGATGAATAACAAAAAAAATATATATATTTCTATTTTTTTTTTTTTCTAAAGAAAGAGTGGGTTTTAGGTTTTTGGTACTTAACAAACTTAAAAACACTCATAATATACGTTTCTTGTAATGTCCTTTTGTTTCCCAAACATAAAGTTCTTTGCATGT
This sequence comes from Scylla paramamosain, assembly GCF_035594125.1. Taxonomy (NCBI): domain Eukaryota; kingdom Metazoa; phylum Arthropoda; class Malacostraca; order Decapoda; family Portunidae; genus Scylla; species Scylla paramamosain. Next base: position 11,822,249 of record NC_087156.1, read on the forward strand.
ATTTAAGTGTTTTTATTGATAACATGATCAAAAACACTCAAAATACATGTTTTTGGTAATTTTATTCCGTTTCTCTATAAAGTTTGTTTTGCATGCGTTTTAGCGGTTTAGTATATAAGGAGCTAAAAAAACACTTAAAGGCAAGTTCTTCATAAAAATTGGTTTTATTCAAATGTAATGTGATTGCCGTGCTTTTTAGTGCTTTATTGCCTATCAGGCTCAAAAACACTCAAAAGACATTTTCTGGTAATGTCATTTTTTCTCACATAAAGGTGGTTTCGCATGCAATTTGGGGTTTTGGTAACTAAGAATGTGAAAAGTTCTCAAAATATACGCATTTAGTAAGGTTCTTCTGTTTCTCAAGTAGGAATGTTATTCATGAGTTTCAGCATTTTGGTATGTAGGAAACTTCTCCATATCCACAAGTTTTTGCGTTTTTTGTCTTTTGGTTCTTTTGAACTATAAAACATTATACACTTTTCTTGCAATGTCCTTTTATTTCCTAATATAGAGTGCTTTGCATTAACTTTCGCGTTTTTTGTAGGTAACAAGCTCAAAAACACTCCAAATACGAGTATATCTTTTTGGTAATATTTTTCTATTTTTTTAATACTGGTTGGTTTGCATCCGTTTTTCTACGTAAAACACTGAAAAGACACTTTTTCAGTAATTTTGTTTTGGATTCCCATATAGAGTGAGTTCCTTATTTATTTATCGTTTTGGTGCCTAACATTCTGAAAAACACTCAAAAGTGACATCTCGGTACCTATGAAGATGAATAACGAAAAAAAAAAATAATAATAAAAAATCCTATTTTTTTAATTTTTATTTATTTATTTTTCTAAATAGAGTTATTTGTGGGTTTTAACTTTTTGGTACTTAAGGAACTAAAAAACACTCATAATACATATTTCTCGTAATGTCCTTTCGTTTCCCAAACATAAGGTTCTTTGCATGTATTTAAGCGTTTTTATAGATAACATGATCAAAAACAATCAAAATACATGTTTCTGGTAATGTTATTCTGTTTGTCCATAAAAGGTGTTTTGCATGCGTTTTAGCGTTTTGGTATGTAATGAGCTCAAAAACACCTAAAGGCAAGTTCTTGGTAAAAGTTAGTTTTATTCCCATGTAATGTGATTGCCCTGTTTTTTAGTGGTTTATTGCCTAACACGCTCAAAAACACTCGAAAGACATTTTCTGGTAATATTTTTTTTCCCACATAAAGCTAGTTCCGCATGGAATTTGGGGTTTTGGTAACTAAGAATGCGAAAAACACTCAAAATACAGGCATTTAGTAAGGTTGTTCTGTTTCTTAATTAAAAGTGTTATTCATGAGTTTCAGCAATTTGGTATGTAAGAAACTTCTCTAATACACCCATTTGGTAAGGTAGTTCTGTTTCTCAATTTCTTTATGTACACGAGTTTTTGAGTTTTTTGCCTTGTGGTTCTTGTGAAACTATAAAACACTCATTATACACGTTTCTCGTAATGTCCTTTTCTTTCCTAATATAGAGTGCGTTTAATCTATTTTCGCATTTTTCGCAGTTAAGCTCAAAAACACATCAAAATATATCTTTTTGGTAATGTTATTCTATTTATTCATATTGGTTGGTTTGCATCCGTTTTAGCGTTTTTCTACGTCAATCACTGGAAAGACACGTTTTCAGTAATATTGTTGAAATTGCTGAAAAAACACTCAAAAGACAGGTTTCTGGTAAAGTTCGGTAATTTCTCCATATAAGTGGCTTTGCATGCACTTCAGGGTTTCGTACATAACTCCGGAAAAAAGCTAAAATTATTTTTTTTGATAATGAATTTTTTTTTACAAAATTTCCCTTAATTTTCCCAGAATTTTGGTATCTCGGTACCTATGAAGATGAATAACAAAAAAATGTTTTTTCTCTATAAAGTGTTATTTGTGAGTTTTAGCTTTTTGGTACTTAAGGAACTTAAAAACACTCATAATACACGATTTTCGTAATGTCCTTTTCTTATACAAAAATATGGTTCTTTACATGTATTTAAGCGTTTTTATAGGTAACATGATCAAAAACACTCAGAATACATATTTTTTGGTAATGTTATTCTGTTACTCCATAAAGGGTGTTTTACATGCGTTTTAGCGTTTTGGTATGTAAGGAGTTAAAAAACAAGTTCTTTGTAAAAGTTGGTTTTATTCCCAAGTAATGTGATTGTTCTGCTTTTTAGTGCTTTGTTGCATATCACGCTCAAAAACACTCAAAAGACATTTTTTCTGGTAATGCCATTTTTTTTTCCCACATAAACCTAGTTTCGCATGTAATTTGGCAATTTCGTAACTAAGAATGTGAAAAACACTCAAAATACACAATTTGGTAGGGTGGTTTTTTTTTCTCGATTTTTCTCGATTTTTTCGTTCATGCATTTCATCATTTTGGTATGTAAGAAACTTCTCTATATACACGAGTTTTTGAGTTTATTACCGTGTGGTTCTTGTGAAACTATAAAACACTCATTATTTCTCATTTCGCGTAATGTTCTTTTGTTTCCTAATGTAGAGTGCTTTCCATCCATTTTTGCAGTTTTTGTAGGTAACAAGCTTAAAAACACTCAAAATATATCATTTTGGTAATGTGATTCTATTTCTTCATATTTTGTTGGTTTGCATCCGTTTTAGCGTTTTTCTTCGTAAATCTCTGAAACAACTCGTTTGCAGTAATATTGTTGAAATTGCTTTTGGTACAGGTTTCTGTTAAAGTCGTGTAATTTTCCAATATAGGTGGCTTTGCATGCACTTTTTCGATAATGTTCTTTTTTCCATATAATTTCCCTGAATTTTGGCAGAATTTTGGCATCTTGGTACCTATGAACATCGATAACAAAAAAATAAAAATGCTACTTTTTATTTATTTTTTTTATATTTTTTTCTCTATAAAGAGTGTTATTTGTATGTTTTAACGTTTTCGTACTTAAGGAACTTAAAAATATTCATAATACACATTTCTCGTAATGTCCTTTCGTTTCCCAAATATGGGGATCTTTGCATGTATTTAAGCGTTTTTATAGGTAACATGATAAAAAAACACTCAAAACACTTGTTTTTGGTAATGTTATTCTGCTTCTCCAGAAAGGAGTGTTTTGCATGCGTTTTAGCGATTTGGTATGTATGGAGCTGAAAAACACTTCAAGGCACGTTCTTGGTAAAAGTTGGTTTTATTCCAATGTAATATGATTGCCCTGCTTTTTAGTGCTTTATTGCTTAACACGCTCAAAACACTGAAGAGAAACTTCAGCTTATGTCATTTTATTCCCACATAAAGCTAGTTTCGGATGCTATTAGGGGTTTTGCTAAGAATGTGAAAAAAAAAAAAACACTCAAAATTCCCGCTTTTGGTAATGTTGTTCTGTTTCTCAATTAAGATTGCTAATCATGAATTTAAGCATTTTGGTATCTAAGAAACTTCTTTATATACGCGAGTTTTTGCGTTTTTTGCCTTGTGGTTCTTGTGAACCACAAGTTCCTTTGCCCGAAAATAATAAGACACTCATTATACATGTTTCTCGTAATGTCCTTTTCTTTCCCAATAGGGAGTGCTTTGCATCCATTTTCGCGTTTTTTGTAGGTAACAAGCTCAAAACATTCAAAATATACCTTTTTGGTAATGTTATTCTATTTCTTCATATTGGTTGGTTTTCATCTGTTTTAGCGTTTTTCTACGTAAAACACCGAAAAGACACGTTTTTAGTAATTTTGTTTTCGATTCCCAAAGAATATTGCCAGAATTTCGGTATCTTAGTACCTATGAAGAAAAATAAAAAAAAAATTATATTTTATTTTTTTTCTCTCTATAAAAAGAGTTATTTGTGGGTTTTAGCTTTTTTGGTACTTAAGGAACTTAAAAACACTCATAAAACACGTTTCTCGTAATGTCCTTTCGTTTCCCAAAAATAGGGTTCTTTGAATGTATTTAAGCGTTTTTATTGATAACATGATCAAAAACACTCAAAATACATGTTTTAGGTAATGTTATTCTGTTTCACCATAAAGTGTATTTTGCATGCATTTTAGTGTTTTCGTATATAAGGAGCTCAAATACACTTAAAGGCAAGTTCTTGTTAAAAATTGGTTTTACTCCAATGTAATGTGATTGCCTTGCTTTTTAGTGCTTTATTGGCTAACACGTTCAAAAATACTCAAAAGACATTTTTCTAGTAATGTCATTTTTTTCCCACATAAAGCTGGTTTCGCATGCAATTTGGGGTTTTGGTAACTAAGAATGTGAAAAGCACTCAAAATACACGCATTTAGTAAGATTGTTCTGTTTCTCAATTAAGAGTGTTGTTCCAGAATTTCAGTATTTTGGATTGTAAGAAATATCTCTATATACAGGAATTTTTGCGTTTTTTGCCTTGTAGTTCTTGTGAAACTCTAAAACACTCATTATACACGTTTCTCGTAATGTCCTTTTGCTTCCCAATATAGAGTGCTTTTCATCCATTTTCGCGTTTTTTGTAGGTAACAATTTTAAAAACACTCAAAATATACCTTTTTGGTAATGTTATTTTATTTCTTCATATTGGTTGGTTTGCATCCGTTTTAGCGTTTTTCTACGTAAAACACCGAAAAGACACGTTTTTATTATTTTTGTTTTGGATTCCCAAATAGATTGACTTCCATGTTATTTATCGTGTTGGTTCCTAACATGCTGAAAAACACTCATAAGAACGTTTTCTGGCAAAGACGTTTAATTTCCCCATATAGGTGGCTTTGCATGCACTTTAGGGGTTTGGTATATAAAAGTCCGGAAAAAAAAGCTAAATTTAACTTTTTTGATGTTCTTATTTCACATGATTTCCTGAATTTTGCCCGAATTTTGGCATCTCGGTACCTGTGAAGATGAATAAGAAAGAAAAAAAAATATCGCATTTTTTTTTATTTATTTATTGTTTCTCAATAAAGAGTGTTATTTGTGGCTTTTACCTTTCTGGTAATTAATGAACTTAAAAACACTCATAACACACGTTTCTCGTAATCTCCTTTTGTTTCCCAAAAATAGTGTTATTTGCATGTATTTAATCGTTTTTATTGGTAACATGATCAAAAACACTAAAAATACATGTTTTTGGTAATGTTATTATGTTTCACCATAAAGAGTGTTTTCCATGCGTTTTAACGTTTTGGTATATATGGAGCTCAAAAACACTTAAAGGCAAGTTCTTGGTTAAAATTCATTTTCCTTCAATGTAATGTGATTGCCCTCCTTTTTAGTGCTTTATTGCCTATCACGCTCAAAAACACTCAAAAGACACTTTTCTGGTAAAGTCTTTTTTTTCCCATAAATCTATTTTCGCATGCAATTTGGGGTTTTGGTAACTAAGAATGTGAAAAGCACTGAAAATACTCGCATTTATTAAGGTTGTTTTGTTTCTCAATTAGGAGAGTTATACATGAATTTTAGCATTTTTGTATCTAGGAAACCTCTCCATATACACGAAATTTTTGCGTTTTTTTGCCTTGTGGTTCTTTTGAACTATAAAAAACTCATTATACACTTTTCTTGCAATGTCCTTTTGTTTCCCAATATAAAGTGCTTTGTATCAATTTTCGCGTTTTAGCGTTTTTCTACGTAAAACACTGAGAAGACACGTTTTCAGTAACTTTGTTTTGGATTCTCATATAGAGTGAGTTCCTTATTATTTATCGTTTTGGTGCCTAACATGCTAAAAAAAACAGTCAAAAAACAGATTTCTGGTAAGGTTGTTTAATTTTTCTTACTTTTTTTTTCTAAATAAAGAGAGTTATTTGTGGGTTTGAGCTTTTTGGTACTTAAAGAACTTAAAAACACTTATAATACACATTTCTCGTAATGTCCTTTCGTTTCGCAAACATAAGGTTCTTTGCATGTATTTAAGCGTTTTTATAGATAACATGATCAAAAACACTCAAAATATATGTTTTTGGTAATTTTATTCTGTTTCTCCATAAAAGGTGTTTTGCATGCGTTTTAGCGTTTTGGTATGTAATGAGCTGAAAAACACTTAGAAGCAAGTTCTTGGTAAAAGTTGTTTTTATTCCCATGTAATGTGATTGCCCTGCTTTTTAGTGCATTATTGCCTAACACGCTCAAAAACACTCAAAAGACACTTAACTTAAAAACTTAAAATCAGTCATAATACACGTTTCTCGTAATGTCCTTTCGTTTCAAAAAGATAGGGTTCTTGGCATGTATTTAAGTGTTTTTATAGGTAACATGATCAAAAACACTTAAAACACATATTTTTTTTTGTAATGTTTTTCTGCTTCTCCATAAAAGAGTGTTTTGCATGCGTTTTAGCGTTTTGGTATGTAAGGAGCTCAAAAACACATAATGGCAAGTTGTTGGTCAAAGTTGGTTTTATTCCCATGTAATGTGATTGCCCTGCTTTTTAGTGCTTTATTGCCTAACACGCTCAAAAACACTCAAAAGACACTTCTGGTAATGTCATTTTTTTCCCACATAAAGCTAGTTTCGCATGCTTTTTTTGGGATTTTCCTAAGAATGTGAAAAACACTGAAAATACACGCTTTTGGTAAGGTTGTTCTGTTTCTCAAATTAAGATTGTTATTCATGAGTTTCAGCATTTTGGTATCTAAGAAACTTCTTTATATACACGAGTTTTTGCGTTTTTTGCGTTGTGGTTCTTGTGAACCACAAGTTCTTTTGCTCGAAAATAATAAGACACTCATTATACACGTTTTTCGTAACGTCCTTTTTTTTCCAATAAGGAGGGCTTTGCATCCATTTTCACCTTTTTTGTAGGTAACAAGCTCAAAAACACTTAAAATATACCTTTTTGGTAATGTTTTTCTATTTCTTCATATTGGTCTGTTTGCATCCGTTTTAGCGTTTTTCTACGTAAAACACCGAAAAGACACGTTTTCAGTGATTTTGTTTTGGATTCCCATATAGAGTGGCTTCCATGTTATTTATCGTTTTGGTCCCTAACATGCTGAAAAACACTCAAAAGACAGTTTTCTGGCAAAGACGTTTGATTTCCTCATATAGGTGGTATAGATTTCTGGTAAAGACATTCAGTTTCCTCATATAGGAAGCTTTGCATGCTCTTAAGGGTTTGCTACATAACAGTCTGAAAAAAAGCTAAAATCAACTTTTTTGATTATATTATTTTATCATGTAATTGCCCTGAATTTTCCCAGAATTTTGCCATCTCGGTACCTATGAAGATGAATGACAAAAAAAAAAAAAATTCTATTTTTTATTTTTTTATTATTATTTTTTTTTTCTAAATAAAGAGTGTTATTTGTGGGTTTTAGCTTTTTGGTACTTAAGGAACTTAAAAACACTCATAATACACGTTTCTCGTAATGTTCTTTCGTTTCCCAAACGTAAGGTTCTTTCTATGTATTTAAGCGTTTTTATAGATAACATAATGAAAAACACTCAAAATACATGTTTTTGGTAATGTTATTCTGTTTCTCCATAAAGTATGTTTTGCAGGCGTTTTAGCGTTTTGGTATATAAGGAACTCAAAAACACTTAAAGGCAAGTTCTTGGTAAAAATTGGTTATATTCGAATTTAATGTGATTCCCCTGCTTTTTAGTGCTTTATATCCTATCACGTTCAAAAACACTGAAAAGACACTTTTCTGCAAATGTCATTTTTTCCCACATAAATCTGATTTTGCATGCAATTTGGGGTTTTGGTAACTAAGAAGTAAAAAGCTCTCTAAATACACGCATTTAGTAAGGTTGTTCTGTTTCTCAATTAAGAGTGTTATTCATGAGTTTCAGCATTTTGGTATCTAAGAAACTTATCCATATATACGAGTTTTTGCGTTTTTTGCCTTGTGGTTCTTGTGAAACCATAAAACACTCATTATACACGTTTCCCGTAATGTCTTTTTGTTCCCCTATATAGAGTGCTTTGCATCCATTTTCGCGTTTTATATGGTTAACAGGCTCAAAAACACTCAAAATATAACTTTTTGGTAACGTTATTCTATTTCTTCATATTGGTTGGTTTGCATCCATTTTAGCGTTTTTCTACGTAAAACATGGAAAAGACACGTTTTCAGTCATTTTGTTTTGCATTCCCATATTGAGTGACTTCCTTATTATTAATCCTTTTGATGACTAACATGCTAAAAAAGAAAACACTCAAAAGAGAGGTTTCTGGTAAAGTCGTGTGATTTCCCCTAAAGTGCAACCTTTGGATGCACTTTAGGGTTTGGTACATAACAGTCCGAAAAAAAAGCTAAAATTAACTTTTTTTGATAATATTCTTTATTCCACATAATTTCCCTGAATTTTGCCAGACTTTCGGTATCACAGTACCTATAAATATGAATAACAAAAAAAAAAAAGCTATTTATTTATTTATTTATTTTATTGTTTTCTCTATAAAGAGTGTTATTTGTGGCTTTTAGCTTCTTGGTACTTAAGAAACTTAAAAACACTCATAATACACCTTTCTCGTAATGTTTTTTGTTTGTTTCCCAAACATGTATTTAAGTGTTTTTATAGATAACATGATCAAAAACACTAAAAATATGTGTTTTTGGTAATGTTATTCTGCTTTTCCATAAAGGGTGTTTTGCATGCGTTTTAGCGTTTTTGTATTTAAGGAGCTAAAAAAATCTTAAAGGGAAGTTCTTGGTAAAAATTGGTTTTATCAATATGTAATGTGATTGCCCTGCTTTTTAGTGCTTTATTTCCTAACACGCTCAAAAACACTCAAAAAAACTTTTTTATGTTAATGTCATTTTTTTCCCACATTTTTATCCCACAATATTTCGCATGCAGTTTGGGGTTTTTGTAACTAAGAATGTGAAAAACACCCAAAATACACTCATTTGGTAAGCTTGTTCTTTTTTTTTATTCTTCGTAAAATTTGGTTTTATTCCAATATAATGTGATTGTTCTGCTTTTTAGTGCTTTGTTGCATATAACGCTCAAAAACACCCATAAGGCACTTTTCTGGTAATGTCATTTATTTCCCACATAAAGCTAGTTTCGCATGTAATTTGGGATTTTCGTAACTAAGAATGTGAAAAACACTCAAAATACACACATTTTGTAAGGTAATTCTGTTTCTCAATTAAAAGTGTTATTCATGAGTTTCAACATTTTGGTATCTAAGAAACTTCTCTAGCTACACGAGTTTTTGCGTTTTTTGCCTTTTGTTTCTTGTGGAACTATAAAACACTCATTATACACGTTTCTCAGAATGTCCTTTTGTTTTGCAATACTTTGCATCCATTTTTGCATTTTTTTTAGGTAACAAGCTCAAAAACATTCAAAATATACATTTTTGGTAATGCTATTCTATTTCTTCATATTGGTTGGTTTGCATCCTTTTTAGCGTTTTTCTACGTAAAACAATGAAAAGACACTTTTCAGTAATTTTTTTTTTGGATTCCCATAATGAGTGACTTCCATATTATTATCGTTTTGGTGCCTAACATACTGAAAAACACTCAAAAGTAAGGTTTCTCGTAAAGTCGTTTAATTTCCTCATGTAGGTGGCTTTGCATTCACTTTAGAGTTTGGTACATAACATTCCGAAAAAAATGCTAAAATTAACTTTTTTGATAATATTCTTGTATCACATAATTGCCCAGAATTTTCCCAGAATTTGGCATCTTGGTACCTATGATGATGAATAACAAAAACAAAACAAAAAACAAAAAATTGCCGTTTTTTTATACATTTATTTATTTTTTCTTCATAAAGAGTGTTATTTCTGGGTTTTAGTTTTTTGGTTCTTAAGGAACTTAAAAACACTCATAATACACGTTTCTCGTAATGTCTTTTCGTTTCCCAAACATAGAGTTCTTTGCATGTATTTTCGCGTTCTTATAGGTAGAATGATCAAAAACACTGAAAATACATGTTTTTGGGAATGTTATTCTAATTCTCCATAAAGGGTGTTTTGCATTCGTTTTAGCGTTTTGGTATGTAAGGAGCTCAAAAAAACTTAAAGGCAAGTTCTTGGTAAAAGTTGGTTTCATTTCTATGTAATGTTATTGCCCTGCTTTTTAGTGCTTTATTGCCTAACACGCTCAAAAACACCCAAAGTCACTTTTCTGGTAATGTCATTTCTTACCAACATAAAGCTAGTTTTGCATGCAATTTGGGTTTTGGTAAATAAGAATGTGAAAAACACTCAAAATACACGCATTTTGTAAGGTTGTTGTCTTTCTCATTTAAGAGTTTTATTTATTAGTACCAGCGTTTTGGTAACTAGGAAACTTCTCCATATACACGAGTTTTTGCGTTTTTTGCCTTGTGGTTCTTTTGAAACTATAAAACACTCATTATTCACGTTTCTCGTAATGTCCTTTTGTTTCCCAATATAGAGTGCTTTGCATCCTTTTTCGCGTTTTTTGTAGGTAAGAAGATGAAAAACACTCAAAATATACCTTTTTGGTAATATTCTATTTCTTCATATTGGTTGGTTTGCATCCGTTTTAGCGTTTTTCTACCTAAAGCACAGAAAAGACACGTTTTCAGTATTTTGTTTTGGATTCTCATATAGAATGACTTCCATATTATTTATCATTTTTATTTCCTCATATAGGTGGCTTTGCATGCACTTTAGGGTTTGGTAAATAACAGTAAGAAAAAAAAGCTAAAATTAACTTTTTTGAAAATGATCTTTTATCACATAATTGCCCTGAATTTTGCCAGAGTTTTGGCATCTCGGTACCTATGAAGATGAATAAAAAAATAAAAAAAAAATCCTATTTTTCTATTTATTTATTATTTTTTTTCTAAATACAGAGTGCTACTTGTGGGTTTTAGCTTTTTGGTTTTTAAGAACTTAAAAACACTCATAATACACGTTTCTCGTAATATCCTTTGCTTTCCCAAACATAAGGTTCTTTGCATGTATTTAAGCGTTTTTATAGATAACATGATTAAAAAACACTCAAAATACCTGTTGTTGGTAATGTTAATTTGTTTCTATATAAAGTGTGTTTTCCATGAGTTTTAGTGCCTATAAAGAGCTGAAAAACACTTAAAGGCAAGTTCTTGGTAAACGTTGGTTTTATTCCATATAATGTGATTGTCCTGCTTTTTAGTGCTTTATTTCCTAACACTCTCAAAAACACTCAAAAGACACTTTTCTGGTAATGTCATTTTTTCCCACATAAATCTATATTCGCATGGAATTTCGTTTTTTTTTTTTAACTAAGAATGTGAAAAACACTCAAAATACACGCATTTAGTAAGGTTGTTCTGTTTTTCAATTAAGAGTGTTATGAGTTTCAACATTTTGGTATCTAAGAAACTTCTCCATATATACGAGTTTTTGTGTTTTTTGCCTTGTGGATCTTGTGAAACTATAAAACACTCATTATACACGTTTCTCGTAATGTCCTTTTGTTTCCCAATATAGAGTGCTTTGCATGCATTTTCGCGTTTTTTCCAGGTAACAAGTTCAAAAACAATCAAAATATACCTTTTTGGTGATGTTTTTTTATTTCTTCGTATTGGTTGGTTTGCATCCGTTTTAGCGTTTTTCTACGTAAAACACTGAGAAGACATGTTTTCAGTAATTTTGGTTTGGATTCCCATATTGAGTGACTTCAAGGGTATTTATCGTTTTGGAGCCTAACATGCTAAAAAACACTCAAAAGACAGGTTTCTTGTAAAGTCGTTCAATTTCCATATATAGGTGGCTTTGCATGCACTTTAGGGTTTGGTACATAAGTCCAAAAAAAATCTATAATTAACTTTTTTGATAATGTTCTTTTTTCCACATAATTTCCCTGAATTTTGCCAGAATTTTGGCATCTTGGTACCTATGAAGATGAATAACAAAAAAAAACAAAACAAAAAATTGCTATTTTTTAATTTATTTATCTATTTTTTTTTCTCTATAAAGATTGTTATTTGTTGGTTTTAGCTTTTTGGTACTTAAGGAACATAAAAACACTCATAATACACGTTTCTCATTATGGCCTTTCGTTTCTCAAATATAGTGTTCTTTGCATGTATTTAAGCGTTTTTATACGTAACATGATCAAAAACACTCAAAATACATGTTTTTGGTAATGTTTTTCTGTTTCTCCATAAAGGGTGTTTTGCATGCGTTTTAGCGTTTCAATATCTAAGGAGATCAAAAACACTTAAAAGCAAGTTCTTGATAAAATTTAGTTTTATTCCCATGTGCTTTATTGCCTAACACGCTCAAAAACTCTCAAAAGACACTCTTCTGGTAATGTCATTTTTTTTTCCACATAAAGCTAATTTCGCATGCAATTTGGGGTTTTGGTAACTAAGAATGTGAAAAACACTCAAAATACACGCATTTGGTAAGGTTGTTCTGTATCTCAATTAAGAGTGTTATTCATGAGTTTCAGCGTTTTGGTACCTAAGAATCTCAAAAACACTCATAATGCACGTTTCTCGTAATGTCGCTCTTTTTCTTCATATAGGGTGCTTTGCATGCATGTTAGCTTTTTTTTCACGTAATAGCTGAAAAACACTGAAAATACACGCTTTTGGTAATAAGAACATAAGAATATAAGAAATAAGTAAATCTGCAAGAAGGCATCAGGCCTACAAGTGGCAGTACTTGTATGAAATATGCCTACCTATTTCCACCTATCATCCCCATCCATAAATGTGTAATTTTCTCTTACTGTTCCTAAATGCCTCAGCACTAACAGCTTGATTACTACGTCCGTTCCAATCATCTACTACTCTATTTGAGAACCAATTCCTTCCTGTCTCCTTTTTGAACATCAAGTTTTCAGGCTTGAACCTGTTTTTCTTGTTCTATCATATTTACAGATTCTAAGAATTTTCCTTTTGTTCCCTTTATTATAACCCATATACCACTAAAAGACTTCTATTAGGTCCACTTTTAACCTACGTCTCTTTAAACAATGTAAATTTAACAGCTTGAATATCGCTTCGTAAGGAATACTCCTCATCCCCTATATTCTTTTAGTCATTTTCTTTTGTACTGATTCTAATAGACCTTTATCCTTCCTGTGATGTGGTGACCAGAATTGGACAGCGTAGTCTTGATGAAGTCTGGCCAGCGCCAAATGTAACTTTAATATTACTTCGGGAGTTCTACTTTTAGCACTCCTAAAAATTAATCATAATACAGTATTTGCTTTGTTTCTGGCCTCTTTCCATTGCTTTCTTAGACGGAGTTCAGATATAACCTTAAATCTCAAATCTTTTACTTACCCTGAACCTACCAGAACTTGGTTGTTCATTGTGTAACTACTATGTGGGTTTCTTCTACTTACGCTAAGTGCTTTGCATTTGTTGATATTAAACGGCATTTGCCATCTGTCCGTCCATTCGTTCAACCTATTCAAATCTGCCTGCAAGGCGATGGTATGCGATTCTGACCTAATTAATCTACATATTCTCGTGTCATCTGCAAATTTACTAACAACACTACTAATTCCACTATCCAAGCCATTGACATATATTACAAACAACATCGGCCCTAATACTAATAATCCCTTTGTCACTCCAATAATTACTTGACCCCACTCCGATTTAGAGCCGTTTATTACAACACTCTGTCGCCTGACGCTTAGTCATGACCTTATCCAATGTAAACACCTCATCTCTCTCGTGCGCCGTAGCATTTCTCAGTAGCTTCTGATGGGGTACCTTGTCAAACGCTTTACTAAAGTCCTGATATAGGATGCCATAACTATCACCATTATCTGCCGCCTTGTAAACCTTACTGTATAAACTTACCAAGTTTCTCAGGTAAGACTCACCATTCCAGAAGCCGTGTTGTTACTGAGTTATCAAGTTATGTTTGTCTAAATGCTGTTAAATGTTCTTCGCTATTATTGACTCCATTATTTTACATTCAACAGAAGTTAAGCTGACAGGTTAGACGTTAAAGTTTTATCTCCTTTCTTAAAGATAGGTACTATATTCACCTGCCTCCAAATTACCGATACCTCAAATGACTAAAGTGATTACATAAGGACAGAAACTAACAGATTACTTATAACCTTTTTCCTTTCCTTAAATACTGTGGAATATATTTCATCTGGTCCTGGTGACTTGAACTTTTCAACTTATTTATCTCCTGTTCCACTATCTCTTTTAGTTATGGTAATATCTGTCAGCTTCTCATCCTCTTCTACTCTAAATATCTTGTCACTATTCAGCAAATCCTGCATGTTTTCCTGGGCAAAGACAATTAAAAAATACTCGCTCACAATTTTACTAATCTCCTCCCAACAACTAATCAGGTCCCATTCTGCCGTCTTTAAGGAACTATTGTTTCTCTATTCTTCGTCTTATATGCCTGATAAAATCCCTTGAGGTCCATCTTCGCTTGGCTGACCACCTTTAATTCATAACTATTTTCAGCTTTCCTTGTTAAACTCCTGACTTTTCTAATTCATTATATTATGGCCTTAAAACCACTTCCTCTGTCTTTAATCTCATATATACTTCTCCTTCGCCCTATGTAGTGTTTTAACCTCAGTCATCCATTTAGGATCTTTCTTCTGCGATCTTTTTCTTCTGTAAGGGATGTTCCCTAACTGTCCTGAATGTAATTTATCAACGAAATATTCATTTCGCTTCTCCATAAAGGGTGTTTTGCATGGGTTTTAGCGTTTCTGTACATAACCTATAAAACACATTTTTAGTAATGTTGTTTTGTATTCCTTTATAGAGTGCTTTTCATGCTTTTTAGCGTTCTGGTGTCTAACACGTTGAAAAACACTCAAAAGGCACGTTGATGATCATGTTGTTTCGTTTCCCGATAAAGGGGGCTTCCAATGCATTTTGTCTTTTGGTACTTAACAATATGAAAAAGAGTTATTTTTCCATATAAAGTGCTAATCATGTGTTTTTGAGTCTTGGTACCTAAAAAGCTCAAAATCTCTCATAATACACTTTTCTCGTAATGTCCTTTGTTTTCTCCATGTAGGATGCTTTGCGTGTAATTTGGCATTTTTGTACTTAACAAGCACAAAAACAATCAAAATACAAGTTTTTGGTAATGTTATTCTGTTTTTCCATAAAGGTTGTTTTGCATGCGTTTCAGCGATTTTGGACGTAAGAAGGTCAAAAACACTCTAAAGATACTTTCTTGGTAATGTTATTTTATATTGCCAAATAGGGTGCTTTCAATGCTTTTTAGCATTTTGATTCCTAACACTCAAGTAAACACTCAAAAGACACTTTTCCTGTAATATAGTTTTGCTTCTTCATATAGGGATCTGCATGCATTATGATGTTTTGCTACATAATGTGAAAAACGCTCAAAATGAAGGTTTTAGCTAATGTTGTTCCTTTTCTCTATATAGGGTGCTATTCATGCGTTTTAGCGTTTTGGTATTTAGGAAGCTCAAAAACACTAACAAAACTTGTTTCTTCTAATGTCTTTCTACTTCCCCATGTAGGATGCTTCGTGTTTTTTGACGTTTTGGTACATAACAAGGTAAAAAAAAAAAAAAAAACACTAAAAAACACATTTTTGGTGATGTTCTGTTTCTCCATTAAGAGATATAGGATGTATTCAATTTTCATTCAGGCGGTCTAGTGTTTGGTACCTAAGAGACTCAAAACACTGATAATGCACGTTTCTCGTAATGTCCTATCGTTTCCACATACAGGGTGCTTTACATGCATTTTTAAGATGATGTACGTAACAGACTGAAAAAGACTCAAAATACACGTTTTTGGTAAGGTTTTTCTATTCGGTTGGGTTATTCGTGTTTGTTGCACGTGTTTTAGCGTTTTGGAACATAAGAAGTTTAAAACACTTAAAAGACATGCTTTTAGTAATGTTATTTTGCATTTCTATATAAAGTGCTTTCCATGCTATTTAGCGTTTTCGTGCCTAACACGCTGAAAAACACATAAAAACACATTTCTTACATTGTTGTTTAATTTTCTCGTATAGAGAGGAAGCATTATGGTGTTTTGCTACCTGACAATGTGAAAAAAAAACCCATTCAAATTACACGATTTTGGTAATGTTTTTCTCTTTCTCCATACAGTGTGCTTCTCATTTATTTTAGCGTTTTGGTACCTAAGAAGATGAAAAAAAAATAAAATAAAAACTCATAATACACGTTTTTTGTCATGTCCTTTCATTTCCTCATATAGGCTCTTTTTGGTGCTTTGGTACCTAACAGGGTGTTTGCATGTATTTTGACATTTTAGTTCGTAAGAACCTAAAAAAACACTCTAAAGAGACGGTTTAATAGTTTTGTATTCCCCTATAGGGTGATTTCATTGCTTCTTACTGATATGGTGCCTAACACGCTCAAAAAATAACAAAAGACAAGTTTATAGTGATTTCGTTTCATTTCTTCATATAGGTTGCTTTACATGCATGTTGGCATTTTGGTAATTATCAATGTAAAAAAATGCACGTTTTTGGTAAGTTTGTTCTTTTTCTTCAGAGCACTATTGGAGCTTTTTATTGATTTGGTACTTAAGAGAGTAATAATAAAAAAAGAAAAACATAAATGTTTCTCGTAATGTCCTTTCATTTTCATATGCAGGGTGTTTTGTTTGATGATAGGCGATTTTGTACATAATAAGCCCAAAGACACTTAAAATACACGTTTTTGGTAAATGTATTCTGTTTCTCCATATAGGGTATTTTCATGCGTTTTTAATGTCGTTTCATATATCTATATATGGGTCTTTGCATGCATTTTGGCTGTTTGGTAACTAACAATGTCATAACACTCAAAATGCACTTTTTTTTGGCAATATTGTTCTTTTTCTCTATATAGAGCGTTATTCATGCGTTTTACCCTTTTGATACTAAGAAGGTCAAAAACACTCATAATACACGTTTCTCGTAATGTCTTGATTTTTCCCATATAGGGTATTTTCAATTAATTTAGGCGTTTTTTACGTAACCATCTTATACAACATTAAAAATACTTTTTTTTGGGTAATGTTATTCTGTTTCTCCATAAAGGATGTTTTTTTTTATCGTTTTGGTACGTAGGACACTCAAAAGAAACGTTTTCTTAATGTTGTTTTGTATTCCCATATCAGGTGATTTGTATGCTTTTTAGCATTTTTGTGTCTAACACGCTGAAGAACACATTTTAGACACGTTTCGGAAATCTCGCTTCCTTTCCCCAAATAGGGGGCTTTACATGCATTATGGCGTTTTCATTCATAACAATGTGAAAACATTGAAAATATACGTTTTTGGTAATGTTATTTTATATAGTGTTACTCATGCATTTTAGCGACTTCGTACCTAATAAGTTAAAAAAAAAAAACACCAATAGTACACATTTTAGTAATGTCTTTTCATTTTCCCATTTAAGATACTATATATGCATTTTGGCGTTTTTCTACTTTACTAACTCAAAAACACTCGAAATATTTGTTTTTGATAATATTATTTCTCCATTTTTTTTTTTTCATGCGATTTAGCGTTTCGGTAAGAAACTCAAAAACACTGAAAACAGACGTTTTTGGTTAAGTTGTTTTGTTTTCTTTTATAGGATGCTTTCCATGCTTTTTAGCGTTTTGCTGCCTAGCACGCCAATAAACATTCAAAAGGCTCTTTTCTGGAAATCGCGTTTCCTTTCCTCATTTAGGGTACAAAAACATGTATTAGTAGTGTTTTCGAAAACGCCAAAGTGCATGCAAAGTAAGCTATACTGGAGAAACAAACAAAAACGTGTCTTTTGAGTGTTTTCAGCTTTTTACGTACCAAAACACTATAATGCATAGAAAAGAAACTTCATGGAGAAACAGAATAATATTACCAAAAACGTGTATTTTGAATGTTTTTCAGCTTATTACGTACCAATACGCAAAAATTCATCCAATTTACCCTCTATAGGGTGAAGAGACGACATTCCCAGAAAAAAATGTTATTTCGGAGCTTTTCAGCGTTAGGCACCAAAACTCTAAAGAGCATGGAAGACACTCTATATAAAAATCAAAGCAACATTATCAAAATGGTGTCTTTTGAGTGTTTTTGAGCTTCTTACGTTCCAAAATGCTAAAACGCGAACACAATAGCCTTTATCGGGAGACATTACCAAAAACGTATGATTTAAGCGTTTTCCAGCTTTTTAGAAACCAAAACGCCTAAATGGATGTGCTAATCACGTGTTTCAGTATTTTATTACCTAAGAAGCTCAAAAACACTTATACGTTTTTGGTAATGTTGTTCTGTTTTTTTATATATGGTATTCTGTATAGATTGGCGTACCTAACATGAGGAAAAAACCCATTTGTTTGGTTAATGCTTTTTTCTCCATATAGAGTGATATTCACGTGTTTTAGTGTTTTCGTACATAAGATGTTGAAAAACACTCACAATAATATTTTTTCTTAATAACTTTTCGTTTCTCAATGTCCGTTAATTTGTGTGCATTTTGGCGTTTTCGTACCCAACAAGCTCAAAAACACTCAAAACACACATTTTTGGTAATGTTCTATTTCACCATAAAGGATGTTTTGCACGCTTTTTAGAAATTCGGTACGTAAGAAGCTCAAAAACATTCAAAAGACACGTTTTCGATGTTATATTTTTTTTTCCTATATAGAGTGTTTTTCATGTTCTTTTTTTTTTTTTTTTTGTGGGGTTGTTTTCTAATATGGTCAAAACACTCAAATGACACGTTTCCGGTAATATAATTTCTTTACATCAAATAGTGTGCTGTCTGCATTTTGGCGTTTTGGTAGCTAATGATCGGGAAAACTCTCAAAACACGCGTTTTTAGTAATGTTGTCCTCTTTCTCCATAAAGGGTGTTTTTCATGCGTTTTAGAGTTTTAGTACGTAAGAAACTGAAAAACACTCAAAAGACAAGTTTTTGTTAATATTGATTGCTTTTCCTATACAGGTTGTCTTGCATGCACTTTGGTGTTTTGTATCTAACAAGCTCAAAAACACTCAGCATACAAGTTTTTCGTAATGTTGGTCTGTTTTTTTTTTTTTATGTATGGTGTTCACTATGCTTTTAGGCGTTTTGGTACCTATCATTGGGAGAAAAAAAACTCATAAAGTACGCTTTTGGTAATGTTGTTTTGTTTCTGCAAATATAGTATTATTCACGTGTTTTAGACTTTTGGTATCTATGAAGCTGAAAAAGACATAATACACCCTTATGTTAATATCGTTTCTTTTACCTATATAGGGTAATTTGCATACATTTTGGAGTTTTGTTACCTAACAAGCTAAAACAAAAACTCAGAACATACGTTTTTGCTGATATTGTTTTGGACGCCTTTTATCGTTTTGGTACGTAAGAAGCTCAAAAACACTCGATTTTGTTAATGTTATCTTGTTTTCCCATATAGGGTGTTTTCCTTGCTTTTTTAGCGTTTTGCTGCTTAATACGCTCAAAACACTTAAATGACAAGTTTCTGGTGGTTTTCCTACTGGTTTTGTTAATGTTTTTTTTTTTCTCTCTCTCATATAGAGTAATATTCACGTGTTTTAGCGTTTTGGTACATAAAAAAAATAAAAATAAATACACTCATAATACACGTTTCTGTTAATATCGTTTCGTTTCCTTAAATTGGGTTCTTTGCATGCAATATGGGGTCTAGTACCTAACAAGTTAAAAGACACTGAAATAAGAATTTTTTGATAAAGTTTCCCATAAATGTTTCTTTGCTCACATTTTAGCGTTTTGTACGCTCAAAAACACTAAAAAGAAACGTTTTTGACAACGTTGTTTTCTTTTCTCATATAGAGCTATTTCCATGATTTTTAGCTTTTTGTTGCCTAATTTGCTCGAAAATTCCCAAATGGCACGTTGCAGGTACTATCTTTTAGTTACTCCAGACAAGGTATTCTACATGCATTCTATCGTTTTGGTACCTAACTAACTTAAAAACTCTTAAAACACACGTTTTGTTAATGTTCTATTTTTCAGTTAAGTGCATTTTGCATCAATTTTAGAGTTTCGGTGCGTACGAAGCTGAAAAACACTCAAAAGATATGTTTTTGGTAATGTATTTATTTTTTCTCTCTCTCTTCTTCTATAGGATGCTTTGCATGTACTTTGGCGTTTTGATAACTAACAAACTCAAAAATATTCATAATACATGTTTGTGATCATGTCGTTTTGTTTCTTCACATAGGGTGCTTTATATGTATTTTGGCGTTTTGGTCCCTAACATTGGGAAAAGCACCCATAATACACGTTTTTCGTAATGATGTTCTGTTTCTTCATATAGAATGCTATTTACGTGCTAAGCGTTTCGTTACATAAGAAGCTGAAAAACAGCGTTAATATCTTTTCTTTTCCCCATATCTGAAACTTTGCATGCATTTTGGCGATCAGTTATCTAACAAGCTCAAAATCACTCAAACACACGTTTTTTGCTAATATTGTTCTGTTTTTTTTTTTATATAAATTGTTATCGTTTTGGTACGTAAGAAGCTCAAGAGCACACAAAGGACACGTTTTTGTTGTTTCGTTTTCCTATATAGGGTATTTTCCATATATTTTTTTTTTTTTTTTAGCGTTTTGGTGCCTAATACCCTAAAAAAAAAAAAAAACACCTAAATGACACGTTTTTGGAAATGTCGTTTTGTTACTTCATATAGGGCGCTCTGCATGCATTTTGGCGTTTTACTACTTATTACGCTGATAATACACATTGTTGGTATTTTTATTTTTTTTCTCCACAAACAGTGCTTTCCATGCGTTTCACCGTTTTAGTACGTAAGCTGAAAAACTCTCGACACATTGTTTTAATATATATATATATATATATATATATATATATATATATATATATATATATATATATATATATATATATATATATATATATATATATATATATATATATATATATATATATATATATATATATATATATATATATATATATATATATATATATATATATATATTTATTTATTTATTTATTTTTTTCCATACAGGGTGCTTTGCATGCACTTTGGTGATTTAGCACCTAAGAAGCTCAAAAACATATGAAAGACGTTTTTAGTAATGTTGTTCTGTTTCTAGATATAGTGTGCTATTGACGTTTTTTAGCGCTTTTTAACTTAAGAAGCTGAAAATACTCATAATACTCTTTCAATATCATTTTTTTTTTATCCAGTATCGTGATATTTTCATTGAATTTCACGTTTTGGTTCCTAACAAGTTGGAAGTCGTTCAAATCACACTTTTTTTTTTGTAATGTGTCCCCATAAAACGTGTTTTCCACGCGCTTTAGCGTTTTGATACATAAGAAGCTCAAAACACTAAAAAAATATCTTTCTGGTAATGTCGCTCCGTGCTTTGCATGCATTTTGCAGTTTTGGTAGATAAGAAGCTCAAAACACTCAATAAACACGTTTTATGCAATGTTTTTTTTTCTGTTTCTCTATAAAGGGTACGTAAGAAGCTGAAAAAAAAAAACACTAAAAATACATGTTTTTGGTTATGTTGTTTGCTTTTCCAATATAGAGTGTTTTGGTACATAAGATTTTGAAAAACACTCAAAAAGAATTTTTTTTTTTTTTTTTTGGTAATCTCGTTCGGCTACTAAAATGGTGATTTCATTCATTTTGCAGTTTTGATAGCTAAGAAGCTCAACAACACTCAATATGGTCTTTTTTTGCAATTTTTTCTTTCTCCATGAAGGATTTTTTGTATGCACTTTTAGCGTTTTGGTAAATAACAAGCTCAAAACACTTATAATACACGTTTTAGATAATGTTCTGATTTCTTTATATAGGGTGTTTTGTATGCATTTTGGCGTTTTAGCACTTAACATAGAGAAAATCATCCATAATAAATGTTTTTTTTTATATAATGTTCTGTTTCTCCTTATACTCGTAGATTCCTATTCATGTGTTTTAGCGTTTTGGTACATAAGAAGCTAAAAAAACGCTTATAATACACATTTCTGTTAATATCGTTTCCTTTAGATATATCAAATCATTCATTTTGGCATTTTAATACCTAGACCTAACAATCTGGAAAAAAACACAAATCATACGTTTTTGGTAATGTTGTTCAGTTTCTCTGTAAAGGGTATTTAACACGTGTTTTAGCGTTTTAGTACGTAAGAAGCTTAAAGAAAAAAAACACAAAATACACAGTTTTGATATTTTATAATGAATGTTTTTCTTCCTTTTTACCGTTTGTTGCCTAATATCCTAAAAAAAAAAAAAAAAAAACCTTTTGACACGTTTCTGGGAATGTCGTATTCTAACCCCGGATAGGGTGATTTGTATATATTTTGGAGGGTTGGTATCTAATAAGCTGGAACTACTGAAAAGATGTTTTTGGTAATGTTGTTTGCTATTCACATATAGGGTAATTTGCGTGCATTTTGGCGTTTTGGTACCTAACAATCTTAATAACACTCATAATACACCATTTTAGTAATTTATTTATTTTTTTTTGTTATATAGGGTGCTTGTCTGCATTTGACGTTTTAGTACGTAACATGGTGAAAACACTCATAATACACGTTTTTGGTAATGTTGTTCTATTTTTCCATATAGAGAGCGATTCACGTAATTTAGTGTTTTGGTATCAATAATGTTGAAAAACACTTATAACACACGTTTCTGTTAATATCGTTTCGTTTCCCAGTAACGGATACTTTGGATGCATTTTGGCGTTTGTTACTTAAATAGCTCAAAAACACTCAAAATATAGTTTTAATATAGTTTTGTTTCACCTTAAAGGGTGTTTTACATAAGTTTTAGCGTTTTGGTACCTAAGAAGCTTAAGATTTCTTAAAAGACACGTTGTTGATAATGTTGCTTTGTTTCCCTCTGCTTTCTAGCGTTTTCGTGCCTAATATGCTCAAATCACACAAATTACACGTTTCTGGTGATGTCGATTCGCTACCCAAATAGGGTGCTTTGCATGCATTTTCACGTTTCGGTACCCAACAAGTTGGAAAACAATGAAAAGACAAATTCTTGGTTATGTACTTCTGTTTCTCCATAAACAACGTTTTGTATGCGTTTTCGCATTTTGGTACTAGGAAGCTGAAAAACGTTGAAAAGACACGTTTTTGTTATTGTTATTTGTTTTTGCCTTATTGGCAGTTTGCATGCACTTTAGCGTTTTGGTAAAAACACTCATAATACACATTTTTGTAATATTATTCTGTTTCTTCTTATAGGGTGCTTTATATACATTTTAGCATTTTGTTTGTACCTAACATTGAGAAAAGCACTCGTAATAAAAGTTTTGATGATGCTGTTCTGTTTCTCAATATAGTGATATTCACGTGTTTTTAGCGTTTTGTTACTGAAAAAGTTGAAAAACAATTATAACAAACGTTTCTGCTAATATCGTTTCGTTTCCCCATATCGGGTGATTATCATAGACTTTGGTGTTTTGTTACCTAACAAGCCCAAAAACAATGAAGAAACACATTTTTTGGTAATGTTGTTCTGTTTCTCTATAAACAGTGTTACACTGTTTTAGCCTTATGGTTCGGAAGAAGCTCAAAAACACTTAAAAGACGTGTTTTTGATAAAGAGTGTTTTCAATGTTTTTATAGCTTTTTTTGTGGCTAATATGCTCAAAAAACACAGAAATGACACATCTCTGGGAATGCCGTTTCGTTACCTCAAATAGGATGTTTTGCATGTGTTTTGTTATTTTGGTACCCAGCATGTTGGAAAAAAAAGAAAAAAAACTCAAAACACGTTTTTGGCAACGTTGCTTTGTTTCTCCATAAAGAGCGTTTCGCATGTTTTTACTTTTCTGGTATATTACGAGCTTAAAAAAAAAAAAAAACATAACGCACGTTTTTGTATCCAAAATGCATATAAAGCAATTTGTATGAGTGTTTTGTATGCATTTTGGGGTTTTGTTACCTAAACACAAAGAAAAACACTCACAGTAGGTTTTTGGTAATGTTATTCAGTTTCTCCATATATATAAATATTCGCGCGTTTTAGCGTTTTGGTACATAAGAAGATAACCCTCAAAATACACACGATGATAATGTTATTTTGTTTTCCCATGTAGGGTATTTTTTATGCGTTTTAGAGTTTTGGTGCTTAATATGCTCAAAAACATCCAAATGGCACGTTTTCTGTAAATGTCGTTCTAGTATCTAACCAGCTGGAAAATACTAAACACACACACGTTTTCGGTAATGTTGTTAGGTTTCTCAATAAGATAATAATAATATTTTTTAGTTCCTTACGTAATAAAACGCTAAAACGCATGGAAAATAACCTTTATGGAGAAAAAGAACATTACCAAAAACATGCATTTTTAGAGTTTCTAAGCTCCTTAGGTAACAAAACACCAATAAGCATGCAAAACACCCTCAATCGGGTAACGGAATGACTTTAACAGAAACGTGTCATTTGGGAGTTTTGAGCATATTAGATTAAATCCCTGGAGAACACTCCATTTGGGAAAAGAAAGGATTATTAAAAATGTGTCTCTTGAAACTTCTTTGAGTTTCTTACGTACCAAACGTGCTAAAACGCATGAATAACACCATTTATGAAGAAACAGAAAAGCATTACCAAAAACGGGTGTATTGAAAGTTTTGAGCTTGTTAGGTACGAGAACGCCAAAATAAATGCAATACATACTGAGAAACGAAACGATATTACATAAATGTGTATTATAAGTGTTTTTGAACTTCATAGGTAAGAAAATGCTAAAACACGTGAATAACACAATATATGGAAAAACAGAACAATATCACCAATAACGTGTATTATGAATATTTTTGAGTTTGTAAGGTACCAAAACGGTAAAGTTCATGCAAAGCACCCTATATGAAGAAATAAAACATTACCAAAAATGTGTATTAACAATAATTTTGAGCTTGTTAGGTATCAAAATGCTAAAGTGCATGCAGAGCATCCTGTATGGGAAAAGCAAACATTACAAAAAAATTTGTGTTTTGAGTATCTCTCAGCTTCTTACTTACCAAAACACTGAAACGCATACAAAACACTCTTCATGGAGAAATAGAAAAACATTAGCAAAAAAGTGTACTTTGAGATTTTTAGAGCATGTTAGGTAACAAAACACCAAAATGCATGAAAATCACCGGATATTAAGAAACAAAAGGATATTAACAGAAACTTCTATTATGAGTGTTTTCAGCTTTTTATGTACCAACACGCTTAAACACGTGAATAGCACTCTATATAGAGAAATAGAACATTACCAAAACTTTTATTATGAGTGTTTTTCCTCATATTAGGTACCAAAATGCAAAAATGCATACAAAGCACCCTATATGAAGAAACAAAGCAACATTACCAAAAATGTGTATTGAGTATTTTTGAGGTTGTTAGGTACCAAAACGCTAAAGGGCATTATTATAAAAGTGTCTTTTAAGTGTCTTTTGAGGTATTTTGCACGCATTTTAACTTTTTGGTACGTAAGAGGCTTTTTGAGCCTCTTACGTACCAAAGAGATAAAACGCGTGCAAAATACCGTGTATAAGGAAAAAGAATTACATTACTAAAAACGGAAGTTTTGAAAGTTTTGAGCTTGTTAGGTAACACAACGCCAAAATGCATGCAAATTAACTGATATTGGGAAGCGAAACGATATTAACACAAAAGTGTTTTATGATTGTTTTACAGCTTATGTAGCAAAACGCTAGAACGCTAGAAGCTTTATTCAGCTTCTTATGTGCCAAAAGGCTAAAACTTGTGAATATCAGTCTATATGGGGAAACCGAATAACAATACCAAAAACGTTTATTATGAGTTTTCCCCCATATTGCGTACCAAAACGACGAAATACATGCAAAGAACTCTACGAAAAAAAAAAGATTACCAAATACGTGTATCATGAATGTTTTTGATCTTGTTAGGTACCACAAATTCCAAAGTGCATGCAAAGCACCCTATATGGGAAAAGAAGAGAACTTTGCCAAAAACGTGTCTTATCAGTGTTTTTTTTTTTTTTTCCTTTTTAGCTTCTTACGTACCAAAACGCTAAAACGCATGGAAAACACCCTTTATGGAGAATCAGAACAACATGACCAAAAACATGTGTTTCGAGTTTTTTCTTGCTTGGTATTTACCAAAACTCCAAAATGCTTGCAAAACACCCTATTTGGGGTAACGAAAGGACTTTACCAGAAACGTGTCATTTGGTGTTTTTGAGCATATTAGGCAACAAAACGTAGAATAGTATATAAAACACTATTTGGGAAAAAGAAAACATTAAAATAAACGTGACTTTTGAGTATTTTTCAGCTTCTTACGAGTACGTACCAAAACAATAAAACGCGGGCAAAATATCCTTTATGAGGAAACTTTACCCATAACATAAGTGTTTTCCAGCTTAATAGGTACCAAAACGCAAAAATGCATGCAAATGTCCCGATATGGGGAAACGAAACGATATTTACAGAATTTTGTTTTATAAGTATTTTCCACCTTCTTAGGTAACAAACCGATAAAACATATGAATAGTAATTTATAGGGAGAAACAGAAAAACACTACGAAAAACGTGTTGTTTTCCTAGGTACGAAAACGCAACTGTTCATGCAAGGCATTTTATATGGAAAAAGAGAACAGCATTACTAAAAAGGTGTCTTTTCAGTGTTTTTATATGCAAAGCACCTTATATGTAAAAAAAAATAAAAATAAAATAAATAAAAGCAAGTTTTTGAGTGTTTTTTGTTTTGTTTTTATCTTACGTGCTAAAGCGCTAAAACGCATTCAAAACATCCTTTATGAGGAAATTTTTTATTTTATTTTTTTTTACAAAAGCGTGTACTTTGAGATTTTTCAGCTTATTAAATAACAAAACGTTAATATGCATGCAAACCACTCTATTTGGGGTAACAACGTGTAATTGAGGTGTTTTTGAGCGTATTAACCATCAAACGCTAAAATGCATTAATGCAACATTAGCAAAAAAAAGTGTGTTTTAATTGTTATGAGGTTCTTAGATAACCAAACGCCAAAATCCATGCAAAGGGCCCGATATGGGAAAACGAAACGATTCTAACAGAAATGTGTATTATGATACCAAAACCCCAAAACACTCTATATGGAGAAGCAGCATTACATAAAACGTGTATTATGAGAGTTTTTCCAGTTATTCCAAAACGCCAAAATGCAAACAATGCACCCTATAAAAAGAATTACAACAACCTTACCAAAAACGAATATTATAAGTGTTTTCGAATTTCTTAGGCACCAAAACGTCAAAGTGCATGCAAAGCATCTTATATGGGAAAAGAAATAAAACATTACCTAAAACGTGTGTTTTTAATGCTTTCAGCTTCTTAGGTACAAAAACGTATGTAAAACATCCATCATGGAGAAACAGAACAGCCTTACCAAAAACGTATGTTTCGAGTGTTTCCCAGCTTGTTAGGATCAAAACGCTAAAATGCTTGCAAAGCACGCTAATTTGGACAACCAGACGATATTACCAAAAACGTGTCATATGGGTGTTTTTGACCATATTAGGCACAAAAACGCTAAAAAAAAAAAAGCATAGAAAACACTATACATGGGAAAACAAAACATTATCAAAATGTAACTTGATTTTTTTTTTTTTGAGCTTCTAATGCACCAAAACCCTAAAACGTTTGTAAAATACCCTTTATGGAGAAACAGAATAGTATAACCAATAACGGGTGTTTTGAGTATGCATGCAAAAATGCATGCAAATCACATGATACTCGTATTTAGAAATTAAACGATATTAACGAAAACAAGTATTATGAGCTTTTTTCAGCTTATGTGCCAAAAGGCTAAAACTTGTGAATACCAGTCTGCATTGAGAAACAGAACAACATTGCCAAAAATGTGTATTATGAGTGTTTATCCCTATGTTACATACCAAATCGGCAAAACGCATATAAAGCATATATGAAGAAACAGGACGACATTATTAAAAACGTGTGTTTTAAGTGTTTTTCATCTTGTTATATAGCAAAACCAAAAATGCATGCAAACCACCCTGTTTGGGATAACGGAACATCACCATAAACGTGTCATTTGGGTGTTTTTCAGTATATTTTTAATTCTAAGCGCTAGAAAGTATGGAAAACACTCTATATGGAAAAAGAAAACACTAATCACGTGTTTCAGTATTTTATTACCTAAGAAGCTCAAAAACACTTATAATATACGTTTTTGGTAATGTTTTTTTCTGTTTTTCATATATGGTATTCTGTATAGATTGTCATACCTAACATGAGGAAAACACCTATTTTTTTGGTTAATGTTTTTTTTTCTCCATATAGAGTGATATTCACGTGTTTTAGTGTTTTCGTACATAAGAAGTTAAAAAACACTCATAATAATATTTTTTTCTTAATAACTTTTAGTTTGTCAATGTCCGTTAATTTGTGTGCATTTTGGCGTTTTCGTACCCAACAAGCTCAAAAACACTCAAAACTCACATTTTTGGTAATGTTCTATTTCACCATAAAGGATGTTTTGCACGCTTTTTAGAAATTTGGTACGTAAGAAGCTCAAAAACATTCAAAAGAAACGTTTTCGATGTTATATATATATATATATATATATATATATATATATATATATATATATATATATATATATATATATATATATATATATATATATATATATATATATATATATATATATATATATATATTTCTTTTTTTTTTTTTTTGTTGGGGTTGGTTGCTAATATGCTAAAAAACACTGAAATGACACGTTTCCGGTAATATAATTTTTTTTACATCAAATAGTGTGCTGTCTGCGTTTTGGCATTTTGGTAGCTAATGATCGGGAAAACTCTCAAAAAACGCGTTCATAGTAATGTCCTCCTTCTCCACAAAGGGTGCTTTTCATGCGTTTTAGAGTTTTAGTACGTAAGAAACTGAAAAACACTCAAAAGACAAGTTTTTGTTAATATTGATTGTTTTTCCTATACAGGTTGTCTTGCATGCACTTTGGTGTTTTTGTATCTAACTAGCTCAAAAACACTCAGCATAGAAGTTTTTCGTAATGTTGGTCTGTTTCTTTATGTATGGTGTTCACTATGCTTTTAGGTGTTTTGGTACCTATCATGGGGAAAAAACTCATAAAGTACGCTTTTGGTAATGTTGTTTTGTTTCTGCAAATATAGTATTATTTACGTGTTTTAGACTTTTGGTATCTATGAAGCTGAAAAAGACATAATACACCTTTATGTTAATATCGTTTCAATTACCTATATAGGGTAATTTGCATACATTTTGGCGTTTTGTTACCTAACAAGCTAAAAAAATCTCAGAACATACGTTTTTGCTAATATTGTTTCGGACATCTTTTATCGTTTTGGTACATAAGAAGCTCAAAAACACTCGATTTTCTTAATTTAAGGTTATCTCGTTTTCCCATATAGGGTGTTTTCCTTGATTTTTAAGCGTTTTGCTGCCTAATATGCTCAAAACGCCTAAATGACAAGTGATAAAAAATGATAAAAAAAAATAAAAACACTCATAATACACGTTTCTGTTAATATCGTTTCGTTTCCTCAAATAGGGTCCTTTGCATGCAATATGAGGTTTATGGGGCAATATGGGTAACTAACAAGTTAAAAGACTGAGATAAGAATTTTTTGCTAAAGTTTCCCATAAATGTTTCTTTGCTCACATTTTAGTGTTTTGTACTCTCAAAAACACTAAAAAGAAACGTTTTTGACAATGTTGTTTTCTTTTCTCATATAGAGCTATTTCCATGCTTTTTAGCTTTTTGTTGCCTAATTTGCTCGAAAATTTCCAAATGGCACGTTCCAGGTACTATCTTTTAGTTACTTCAGACAAGGTATTCTACATGTATTCTGTCGTTTTGGTACCTAACTTAAAAACACTTAAAACACACGTTTTTTTTTTAATATTCTATTTCTCAGTAAAGTGCGTTTTCAATCCCTTTTAGAGTTTCGGTACGTAAGAGGCTGAAAAACACTCAAAAGATATGTTTTTGGTAATATTTTTTTTTCTTGTTCTATAGGGTGCTTTGCATGTACTTTGGCGTTTTGATAACTAACAAACTCAAAAATATTCATAATACATGTTTGTGATCATGTCGTTCTGTTTCTTCATATAGGGTGCTTTATATGTATTTTGGCGTTTTGGTCCCTAAGATGGGGAAAAGCACCCATAATACACGTTTTTCGTAATGATGTTCTGTTTCTTCATATAGAATGCTATTTACGTGTTTTAGCGTTTCGTTACATAAGAAGCTGAAAAACAGCGTTAATATCTTTTCTTTTCCCCATATCTGAAACTTTGCATGCATTTTGGCGATTAGTTATCTAAGAAGCTCAAAAACACTCAAACACAAGTTTTTGTTTAGTTTAGTTATCGTTTTGTTACGTAAGAAGCTCAAAAGCACACAAAGGACATGATTTTGTTGAAGTTGTTTCATTTTCCTATATAGGGTATTTTCCATGTTTTTTTTTTTTTTTTTTTAGCGTTTTGGTGCCTAATACCATAAAAAAAAAAAAAAACACACACCTAAATGATATGTTTTTGGAAATGTCGTTTCGTTACTTCATATAGGCGCTCTGCATGCATTTTGGCGTTTTACTACTTATTACGCTGATAACTCAAAATACACATTATTGGTATTTTTTTTTCTCCACAAACAGTGCTTTCCATGCGTTTTACCGTTTTCGTATGTAAGCTGAAAAACACTCGACACATTTTTTTTAAATGTGTGTGTGTGTAATTTCCCCATATAGTTGGCTTTGCATGCACTTCCGTGTTTCGTACATAACTCTGGAAAAAGCTAAAAAAAAAATTTTTCTTTTTTTCACATAATTTCCCTGAATTTTCTCAGAATTTTGGCATCTCGGTACCTATGAAGATGAATAACAAAAAAAAATATTTTTTTATTTTTTTTTCTATAAAGAGTGTTATTTGTGGGTTTTAGATTTTTGGTACTTAAGGAACTTAAAAATACTCATAATAAACGATTTTCGTTTCACAAACATAGCGTTCTTTACATGTATTTAAGCGATTTTATAGGTAACATGATCAAAAACACTAAAAATACATGTTTTTGGTAATGTTATTCTGTTTCTCCATAAAGGTTGTTTTGTATGCGTTTAGCGTTTTGGTATGTAAGGAGTTAAGAAACACTTAAAGGCAAGTTCTTTGTAAAATTTGGTTTTATTCCAATGTAATGTGATTGTTCTGCTTTTTAGTGTTTTGTTGCATATAACGCTCAAAAACACTGAAAAGACACTTTTCTGGTAATGTCATTTTTTTCCGACAGAAAGCTAGTTTCGCATGTAATTCGGGATTTTCGTAACTAAGAATGTGAAAAACACTCAAAATACACACATTTGGTAAGGTAGTTCTGTTTCTCGATTAAAAGTTATTCATGCATTTCATCATTTTGGTATGTAAGAAACTTCTCTATATACACGAGTTTTTGCGTTTATTGCCTTGTGGTTCTTGTGAAACTATAAAACACTCATTATTTTTCATTTCTCATAGTGTTCTTTTGTTTCCTAAAATAGAGTGCTTTCCATCCATTTTTGCATTTTTTGTAGGTAACAAGCTTAAAAACACTCAAAATATATCTTTTTGGTAATGTTATTCTATATCTTCATATTGGTTGGTTTGCATCCGTTTTAGCGTTTTTCTACGTAAATCTCTGAGAAGACTCGTTTTCAGTAATATTGTTGAAATTGCTTCTGGTACAGGTTTCTGGTAAAGTCGTGTAATTTTCCCATATAGGTGGCTTTGCATGCACTTCAGGGTTTGGTACATAACTCCGGAAAAAGGTAAAAATTTTTTTTTGTTAATTTTTTTTCTTTGCCTAATTTCTCTGAATTTTGCCAGAATTTTACCTATGAACCTATGTACCTATGAAGATGAATAAAAAAATAAAAAAAAATTATTCATTCATTTATTTATTTATTTTTTCTTTATAAAGAGTATTATTTGTGTGTTTTAGCTTTTTGGTTCTTAAGGAACCTAAAAACTCTCATAATACATAATTTTCGTAATATCCTTTCGTTTCACAAACATAGAGTTCTTTGCATGTATTTAAGCGTTTTTATAGGTAACATCATCAAAAACACATAAAATTCATGTTTTTAGTAATGTTATTTTGTTTCTCCATAAAGGGTGTTTTGCATGCGTTTTAGCGTTTTCTTATGTAAGGAGTTAAAAACACTTAAATGCATGTTTTTGGTAAAAGTTGGTTTTATTCCCATGTAATGTGATTGTTCTGCTTTTTAGTGCTTTGTAGCATATCACGCTCTAAAACACTCAAAAGACACTTTTCTGGTAATGTCATTTTTTCCCACATAAAACTAGTTTCGCTTGTAATTTCGGATTTTCGTATTTAAGAATGTGAAAAATACTCGAAATACTCACATTCGGTACGATAGTTCTGTTTCTCAATTAAAAGTCTTATTCATGAGTTTCAGCATTTTGGAATATAAGAAACTTCTTTATATACACGAGTTTTTTGCGTTTTTTGTCTTGTGGTTCTTGTGAAACTATAAAACACTCATTATACTCGTTTCTCGTAATGTCCATTTGCTTCCCAATATAGAGTGCTTTCCATGCATTTTCGCTTTTTTTGTAGGTAATAATTTCAAAAACACTCAAAATATACCTTTTTGGTAATGTTATTCTATTTCTTCATTTTAGCTGGTTTGCATCCGTTTTAGCGTTTTCTATGTAAAACACAGAAAAGACACGTTTTCAGTTATTTTGTTTTGGATTCCCATATAGATTGACTTCCTTGGGTTTTATCGTGTTGGTTCCTAACATGCTGAAAAAACACTCATAAGACAGTTTTCTGGCAAAGACGTTTAATTTCCCCTATAGGTGGCTTTGAATCCACTTTAGGGGTTTGGAACATAACAGTCCGAAAAAAAAAGCTAAATTTAAATTTTTTGATAATGTTCTTTTTTCATATAATTTCCTGAACTTTGCCCAAATTTTGACACCTCGTTACCTGTGAAGATGAATAAGAATGAAAAAAAATATCGTATTTTTTTTATTTATTTAATTTTTTTTCTCAATAAAGAGTGTAATTTGTGGCTTCTAGCTTTTTCGTACTTAATGAACTTAAAAACACTCATAATACACGTTTCTCGTAATTTCTTTTCGTTTCCCAAAAATAGGGTTCTTTGCATGAATTTAAGGGTTTTTATTGGTAACATAATCAAAAACACTCAAAATACATGTTTTTGGTAATGTTATTCTGTTTCACAATAAAGTGCATTTTAGTGTTTTGGTATATAAGGAGCTCAAAAACACTTAAAGGCAAGTTCTTGTTAAAAATTGTTTTTATTCCAATATAATGTGATTGCCCTGCTTTTTAGTGATTTATTGCCTATCACGCTCAAAAACACTCAAAAGACATTTTTCTGGTAATATCTTTTTTTTTTCCCCACATAAAGCTGGTTTCGCATGCAATTTGGGGTTTTAATAACTAAGAATGTGAAAAGCACTGAAAATACACGCATTTAGTAAGATTTTTCTGTTTCTCAATTACGAGTGTTGTTCATGAGTTTCAGCATTTTAGTATCTACGAAACTTCTTCATATACAGTAGTTATTGCATTTTTTGCCTTGTGGTTCTTTTGAACTATAAAACACTCATTATACACTCTTCTTGCAATTTTCTTTTTTATTCCCATTATAGAGTGCTTTGCATCAATTTTCGTGTTTTTTATAGGTAACAATCTCAAAAACACTTAAAATATACCTTTTTGGTAATGTTTTTCTATTTCTTTATATTGGTTGGTTTGCATCCGTTTTAGCGTTTTTCTACGTAAAACACTGAGAAGACAAGTTTTCAGTAATTTTGTTTTGAATTCCCATATAGGGTGAGTTCCTTATTATTTATCGTTTTGGTGCGTAACATGCTGAACAACACTCAAAAGACAGATTTCTGATAAGGTCGTTCAATTTCCTCATATAGGAGGCTTTGCATGCACTTTAGGGTTTGGTACATAACAGTCCGAAAAAAAGCTAAAATTAACTTTTTTGATAATATTCTTTTATCATATAATAGCCCTGAATTTTCCCAGAATTTTGGCATCTCGGTATCTATGAAGATAAATAACAAAAAAAAAAAAAAATGAATCCTATTTTTTTTATTTTTTATTTATTTATTTATTTTTCTCAATAAAGAGTGTTATTTGTAGGATTTAGCTTTTTGGTACTTAAGGAACTTAAAAACACTCATAATACACGTTTCTCGTAATGTTATTTCGTTTCCCAAACATAAGGTTCTTTGCATGTATTTAAGAGTTTTTATAGATAACATGATCAAAAACACTCAAAAAACAAGGTTTTGGTAATGTTTTTCTGTTTCTCCATAAAGTGTGTTTTCCATGCGTTTTAGCAGTTTTGTATCTAAGGAGCTCAAAAACAATTAAAAGCAAATTTTTGGTATAAATTGTTGTTATTCCAATGTAACATGATTGCCCTGCTTTTTAGTGCTTTATTGCCTATCACGCTCAAAAACACTTAAAATACACTTTTCTGGTAATGTCATTTTCTTCTCACATAAAGGTGGTTTTGCATGCAATTTGGGGTTTTGGTAACTAAGAATGTGAAAAGCGCTCAAAATACACGCATTTAGTAAGGTTGTTCTGTTTCTCAATTAAGAGTGTTATTCATGAGTTTCAGCATTTTGGTATCTAGGAACCTTCTCTATACACACGAGTTTTTGTGTTTTTTGCCATTTTGGTTCTTTTGAAGTATAAAAAACTCATTATACACTTTTCTTGGAAAGTCCTTTTGTTTTCTAATATAGAGTGCTTTGCATCAATTTTCGCGTTTTTTTTGTAGGTAACAAGCTCAAAAACACTCAAAATATACCTTTTTGGTAATGTTTTTCTATTTCTTGATATTGGTTGGTTTCATCCGTTTTAGCCTTTTTCTACGTAAAACACTGAAAAGACACGTTTTCAGCAATTTTGTTTTGGTTTCTCATATAGAGTGAGTTCCTTATTATTTATCGTTTTGGTGCCTAACATGCTGAAAAACACTCAAAAAACAGATTTCTGGTAAGGTCGTTTAATTTCCTTATATAGGAGTCTTTAAATGCACTTTAGGGTTTGGTACATAAGAGTCCGAAAAAAAGCTAAAATTAACTTATTTGATCATTTTCTTTTATCATATAATAGCCCTGAATTTTCCCAGAATTTTGGCATCTCGGTACCTATGAAGATGAATAACAAAAAAAAATCCTATTTTTTTATTTTCTTTTTGGTACTTAAGGAACTTAAAAACACTTATAATTCACATTTCTCGTAACGTCCTTTCGTTTCGCAAACATGAGGTTCTTTGCATGTATTTAAGCGTTTTTATAGATAACATGATAAAAAAACACTCAAAATATATATTTTTGGTAATTTTATTCTGTTTTTCCATAAAAGGTGTTTTACATGCATTTTAGCGTTTTGGTATGTAATGAGCTCAAAAAAACTTAAAGGCAAGTTCTTGGTAAAAGTTGTTTTTATTCCCATGTAATGTGATTGCCCTGCTTTTTAGTGCTTTATTGCCTAACACGCTCAAAAACACTCAAAATACACTTTTCTGACAATATCATTTTTTTTTTTTTCCCACATAAAGCTAGTTTTGCATGGAATTTGGGGTTTTGGTAACTAAGAATGTGAAAAAAAACTCAAAACACAGGCATTTAGTAAGGTTGTTCTATTTCTTAATTAAAAGTGTTATTCATGAGTTTCAGCATTTTAGTATGTAAGAAACTTTTCTAATACACACATTTGGTAAGGTATTTCTGTTTCAAAATTAAAAGTGTTATTCATGAGTTTCAGCTTTTTGGTATGTAAGAAACTTCTTGATGTACACGAGTTTTTGAGTTTTTTATCTTGTGGTTCTTGTGAAACTATAAAACACTCATACACGTTTATCGTAATGTCCTTTTCTTTGCCAATATAAAGTGCTTTCCATCCATTTTTGCATTTTTTGTAGGTAACAAGCTCAAAAACACATCAAAATATATCTTTTTAGTAATGTTATTCTATTTCTTCATATTGGTTGGTTTACATCCGTTTTAGCGTTTTTCTACGTAAATCCCTGAAAATACACGTTTTCAGTAATATTGTTGAAATTGCTGAAAAAAACACTCAAAAGACAGGTTTCTGGTAAAGTCGTGTAATTTGCCCATATAGGTGGATTTGCATGCACTTCAGGGTTTGTACATAACTCCGGAAAAAAGCTAAAATTATTATTTTTTTATAATGATTTTTTTTTACAAAATTTCCATGAATTTTGCCAGAATTTTGGCATCTCGGTACCTATGAA
Organism: Scylla paramamosain; assembly: GCF_035594125.1. NCBI lineage: Eukaryota > Metazoa > Arthropoda > Malacostraca > Decapoda > Portunidae > Scylla > Scylla paramamosain. Next base: position 11,858,445 of record NC_087156.1, read on the forward strand.
GAATAACAAAAATTTTTTTTTTCTCTCTCTATAAAGTGTTATTTGTGGGTTTTAGCTTTTTGGTACTTAAGGAACTTAAAAACACGATTTTCGTAATGTCCTATTTTTATACAAACATGTTTACATGTATTTAAACATCTTTACATGTATTTAAACGTTTTTATAGGTTACATGATCAAAAACACTCAAAATACATGTTTTTGGTAATGTTATTCTGTTTCTCCATAAAGGGTGTTTTGCATGCGTTTTAGCGATTTGGTATGTAAGGAGTTAAAAAACACTTAAAAGCAAGTTCTTCGTAAAAGTTGGTTTTATTCGCATGTAATGTGATTGTTCTCGTTTTTAGTGCTTTTTTGCATATCACGCTCAAAAAGACTAAAAAGACACTTTTTTGGTAATGTCATTTTTTTCCCACATGAAGGTAGTTTCGCATGTATTTTGGCATTTTCGTAACTAAGAATGCGATAAACACTCAAAATACACAATTTGGTAACGTAGTTCTGTTTATCGATTAAAAGTGTTATTCATGCATTGATTCATTTGGTATGTAAGAAATTTTTCTATATACACGAGTTTTTGCGTTTATTGCCTTGTGGTTCTTTTAAAACTATAAAACACTAATTATACACGTTTCTCGTAATGTCCTTTTGTTTCCTAATATAGAGTGCTTTACATCCATTTTTGCATTTTTTTGTAACAAGCTTAAAAACACTGAAAATATATCTTTTTGGTAATGTTATTCTATTTCTTCATATAGGTTGGTTTGCATCCGCTTTAGCGTGTTTCTACGTAAAACACTGAAAAGACACGTTTTCAGTAATTTTGTTTTGGATTCACATATTGACTGACTTCTATATTATTTATCGTTTTGATGCTTAACATGCTGAAAAACACTGAAAAGACAGGTTTCTGGTAAAGTCGTTTAACTTCCCTATATAGGTGGCTTTGCATGCACTTTAGGGTTTGGTACATAACAATCCGAAAAAAAGCTATAATTAACTTTTTTGGTAATATTCTTTTTTCCACATAAATTCCCTGAAATTTGGCAGAATTTTTGCATCTCGGTACCCATAAGGATGAATAACAAAAAAAAAAAAAAAAAACCCTTTTTTTTATCTTTTATTTATTTATTTATTTTTTCTAAATAAAGACTGTTATTTGTGGGTTTTAGCTTTTAGGTACTGAAGGAACTTAAAAAAAACACTCATAATACACGTTTCTCGTAATGTCCTTTCGTTTCCTAAACATAAGGTACTTTGCATGTATTTAAGCGTTTTTATAGATAACATGATCAAAAACACAAAAATAATATTATTCTGTTTCTCCATAAAATGTGTTTTGCATGCGTTTTAGCGTTTTGGTATGTAAGGAGCTCAAAAACACTTAAAGGCAAGTTCTTGGTAAAATTTGGTTTTATTCCCATGTAATGTGATTGCCCTTCCTTTTAGTGCTTTATTGCGTAACACGCTCAAAAACACTCAAAAGACATGGAAGGCCTCGCATATGAGGAAATTAAAGAACTTACCAGAAATCTGTCTTTTGAGTGTTTTTCAGCATGTTAGGCACCAAAATGATAAATAATAAGGAACTCACTCTATGTGGGAATCCAAAAGAAAATTACTGAAAACGTGTCTTCTGTGTTTTACGTAGAAAAACGCTAAAACTGATGCAAACCAACCAATATGAAGAAGCAGAAAAATATTACCAAAAATGTATATTTTGAGTGTTTTGAGCTTGTTACCTACAAAAAAAAAAAACGCAAAAATTGATACAAAGCACTATATATTGGGAAACAAAGGGACATTGCGAGAAAACTGTATAATGAATGTTTTATAGTTCAAAAAAACCACAAGGCAAAAAACGGAAAAACTCGTGTATATGGAGAAGTTTCTTAGATACCAAAATGCTGAAACTTCGTAAAAGTTGGTTTTATTCCCATGTAATGTGATTACCATGCTTTTTTAGTGCTTTTTTGCCTAACACGCTGAAAAACACTCAAAGACACTTTTCTGGTAATGTCAATTTTTTCCCATATAAAGCTAGTTTCGCATGGAATTTGGGGTTTTAGTAAATAAGAATGTAAAAAAAACACTCAAAGTACACGCATTTAGTAAGGTTGCTCTGTTTCTTGATTAAGAGTGTTATTCATGAGTTTCAGCATTTTGGTGTCTTAGAAACTTCTCCACACAGACGAGTTTTTGCGTTTTTTGCCTTGTTAAACTGGTGAAACTATAAAATACTCATTATACACGTTTTGTCGTTATGTCCTTTTTTTTCCTAATATACAGTGCTTTGCATCCATTTTTGCGTTTTTATTTTTTTTATGTAACAAGCTCAAAAACACACAAAAATAATGTTATTCTATTTTTTTCATATTGGTTGGTTTGCATCCGTTTTAGCGTTTTTCTACGTAAATCTTTTAAAAGACACGTTTTCAGTAATTTTGTTTTGGATTTCAATATAGAGTGACTTTCATATTATCTATCGTTTTTGTGCCTAACATGCGGAAAAATACTCAAAAGACAGGTTTCTTGTAAAGTCGTTAAATTTTCCCAAATAGGTGGCTTTGCATACACTTTATGGTTTGGTACATAACTCCGAAAAAAAGGTAAAATTAACTTTTTCGATAATGTTCTTTTTTTCCACATAATTTCCCTGAATTTTGGCAGAATTTGGCATCTTGGTACCTATGAACATCATTAACAAAAAAATATAAATGCTATTTTTTTATTTTTTTTATTTTTTCTCTATAAAGAGTGTTGTTTGTAGGTTTTAATGTTTTGATACTTAAGGAACTTAAAAACATTCATAATACACATTTCTCGTAATGTCCTTTCGTTTCCCAAATATAGGGATCTTTGCATGTATTTAAGCGTTTTTATAGGTAACATGATAAAAAACACTCAAAACACTTGTTTTTGGTAATGTTATTCTGTTTCTCCATAAAGGAGTGTTTTGCATGCGTTTTTAGCGATTTGGTATGTAAGGAACTGAAAAACACTTCAAGGCAAGTTCTTGGTAAAAGTTGGTTTTATTCCAATGTAATATGATTGCCCTGCTTTTTAGTGCTTTATTGCCTAACACGCTCAAAAACGCTCAAAAGACACTTCTAGTTATGTCATTTTTTTCCCACATAAAGCTAGTTTCGCATGCTATTTGGGGTTTTGCTAACCAAGAATGTGAAAAAATACTCAAAATACACGCATTTGGTAATGTTGTTCTGTTTCTCAATTAAGATTGTTATTCATTAGTTTCAGCTTTTTGGTATCTAAGAAACTTCTTTATATACACGAGTTTTTGCGTTTTTTGCCTTGTGGTTCTTGAGAACCACAAGTTCTTTTGCCGGAAAATAATAAGACACTCATTATACACGTTTCTCGTAATGTCCTTTTCTTTCCCAATAGGGAGTGCTTTGCATCCATTTTCGCGTTTTTTGTAGGTAACAAGCTCAAAAACACTCAAAATATACTTTTTTGGTAATGTTATTTTATTTCTTCATATTGGTTAATTAGCATCCGTTTTAGCGTTTTTCTACGTAAAACACCGGAAAGACACGTTTTCAGTAATTTTGTTTTCGTTACCAGAAACGTGTCATTTGGGTGTTTTTGAGCGTATTAGGCAACAAAACGCAGAATAGTATATAAAACACTATTTGGGAAAAAGAAAACATTGAAATAAACGTGACTTTTGAGTATTTTTCAGCTTCTAACGAGTACGTACCAAAACAATAAAACGCGGGCAAAATATCCTTTATGGGGAAACTTTACCCATAACATAAGTGTTTTCCAGCTTAATAGGTACCAAAACGCAAAAATGCATGCAAATGTCCCGATATGGGGAAACGAAACGATATTAACAGAATTTTGTTTTATGAGTATTTTCCACCTTCTTATGTAACAAATCGATAAAACATATGAATAGTAATCTACAGGGAGAAACAGAAAAACACTACGAAAACATTAGTAAAAAGGTGTCTTTTCAGTGTTTTTATATGCAAAGCACTTTATATGTAAAAAAAAATAAAAAAAAAAAAAATAAATAAATAAAAACATGTTTTTGAGTGTTTTTTGTTTCGTTTTTGTCTTACGTACTAAAGCGCTAAAATGCATTCAAAACATCCTTTATGAGGAATTTTTTTTTTTTTACAAAAGCGTGTACTTTGAGATTTTTTCAGCTTATTAAATAACAAAACGTTAATATGCATGCAAACCACTCTATTTGGGGTAACAACGTGTAATTGAAGTGTTTTTGAGCGTATTAACCATCAAACGCTAAAATGCATTAATGCAACATTAGCAAAAAAAGTGTTTTAATTGCTTTGAGGTTCTTAGATAACAAAACGCCAAAATCCATGCAAAGGGCCCGATATGGGGAAACGAAACGATTCTAACAGAAATGTGTATTATGATACCAAAACCCCAAAACACTCTATATGGAGAAGCAGCATTACATAAAACGTGTATTATGAGAGTTTTTCCAGTTATTCCAAAACGCCAAAATGCAAACAATGCACCCTATAAAAAGAATTACAACAACCTTACCAAAAACGTATATTATAAGTGTTTTCGAATTTCTTAGGTACCAAAACGTCAAATTGCATGCAAAGCATCCTATATGGTAAAAGAAATAAAACATTACCTAAAACGTGTGTTTTTAATGCTTTCAGCTTCTTAGGTACAAAAACGTATGTAAAACATCCATCATGGAGAAACAGAACAGCCTTACCAAAAACGTATGTTTCGAGTGTTTCCCAGCTTGTTAGGATCAAAACGCTAAAATGCTTGCAAAGCACGCTAATTTGGACAACCAGACGATATTACCAAAAACGTGTCATATGGGTGTTTTTTTACCATATTAGGCACAAAAACGCTAAAAAAGCATAGAAAATGCTATACATGGGAAAACAAAACATTATGAAAATATGTCTTTATTTATTTATTTTTTTTGAGCTTCTAATGCACCAAAACCCTAAAACGTTTCCAAACACCCTTTATGGAGAAACAGAATAGTATAACCAATAACGGGTGTTTTGAGTATGCATGAAAAAATGCATGCAAATGACATGATATTTAGAAATTATGAGTGTTTATCCCTATGTTACATACCAAATCGGCAAAACGCATATAAAGCAAATATGAAGAAACAGGACGAAATTATTAAAAACGTGTGTTTTAAGTGTTTTTCATCTTGTTATATAGCAAAACCAAAAAATGCATGCAAACCACCCTGTTTGGAATAACGGAACATCACCACAAACGTGTCATTTAGGTGTTTTTCAGTATATTTTTAATCTAAGCGCTAGAAAGTATGGAAAACACTCTATATGGAAAAAGAAAACACTACCCAACTTCGGGAAACGAAAAGATATTAACAGAAAAGTGTATTATTATTGTTGTTTTTTTTAAGCTTCTTTTTTACCAAAATCCTAAAATACATGAACAGCAGTCAATATCGAGAAACACAACATTACCAAAAACGTTTATTATGAGATTTCTTTTCCCGATGTTAAATATTAAAACTCCAAAATACATACAAAGAACATTATATGAAGAAACAGAAGAATATTACCAAAAAACAAAAAAAAAAATTTTACCAAAAAACATGTATTCTTTTTAAGGTTGTCAGGTACCAAAACGCCAAACTGCATGCAAAAGAATCTGTATTGAAAAAGAAAAGAACTTTACCGAAAACTCTTATGAATGTTTTTTTTTTTACTCATTTTCCTACGTACGAAAACTCTAAAACGCATGCAAAACGTCTTTATTGACAAATAACGTGTGTTTTGAGTGTTTTTTTCAGCTTATTAGGTACCTAAACGACAAAATACATGCAAAACACCCTACTTTGTGTAATGAAACGACATTACCTGAAACGTCCCATTTGAGTTTTTTTTTTTTTTTTTTTTGCATATTAGACACCAAAAGGGTAAAAAGGATATAAAACTTATATTACCGGAAAAGAAAATAAACCAACATTATCAAAAACGTGTCTTTTGAGTGTTTTGAGCTTATTACGTACCAAATCGCTAAAACGCTCAAAAACTCAATGGGAAAACTGAACATCATTACCAAAAACTGGTATTTTGAGTGTTTTTGAACTTGTTAGGTACTAAAACGCCAAAATGCATGCAAATTAAATGATATTTGGAAATGAAAATATATTATTATTTTTGTGCTTGTTACTTAACAAGACACTAAAGTGCATGCAAAGAACCGTATTTGAGACAATCAAACAACATTATAAAAAACTTCTTTTGTGTGTTTTCTGCTTCTTAAGTACCAAAACGTTAAAACGCGTGGAAAACACCACTTATGGAAAAACAGAACAACATTAACAAAATCATGAGTTTTTTTTTATTTTTTCCACAAAGTTAAGAAGCAAAACCCGAAAATGCATGCAAATCACCTTATTTGGGGTAAGGAAATAACATTACCAGAAACGTGCTTTTTATTATTATTATATGAGGCATCAAATGCTAGAAAAAAAAAAATCGTGGAAAACACTCTATATGGAAAAATAAAAATGCTTGATTAAAAACGTGTCATTTGAGTGCTTCTTACGCACCAAACTGCTAAAACGCATCCAAAACACCGTTTATGGAGAAACAAAAACATCAGCAAAAAATATTTCTTTTGAGTGTTTTTGAGCTTGTTAGGTACCAAAACACCAAAATGCATGCAAATTACCAGATATTGGGAAAAGAAACGATTTTAACAGAAATGTTATGTCTTTTCAACTTCTTATGCAATAAAATGCTAAAATACATGAATAACACTCTATATGAAGAAACGGAGTAACATTTTGAAAAACTTGTATTATGAGGGTTTTTCCACATATTAGATACTAAAACTCGAAAATGCATCCAAAGAACCATATATAAAGAAGCAGAACAACAATACCTATGTTGTAATGTACTATGTAATGTACGTGTACTATGAGTGCTTTTCCTCATGTTAGGTACGAAAACGCCAAAATACATACATGAAGAAACTCTACATGAAGAAAAAAATGAACAACATTAACCAAAAACGTGTATTAAAAGATTTTTGAGCTTGTTAGGTACAAAAGCGCCAAAGTGCATGAAAACATCCTTTATGGGAAAAGAAGAGAACATTACTAAAACTTGTCTATTGAGTGTTTTACGACTTCTTGCGTACCAAATCGCTATAACGCATGGAAAGCGCTTTTTTTTTTTTTTTTATGGAGAAATAGAACATTACCAAAAATGTGTATTTTGAGTATTATCCAGATTTTTAGGTACTAAAACGCCAAAATGCACGTAAAGCACTCTATTTGGGGTAACGAAATGACATTACAGGAAATCTGAGTATTTTCTAGCTTATTTTTACCAAAACGCTAAAGTGGATGCAAATCACCCTATTTGGGGAAAACAAACAACATTGTAAAAAACGTATCGTTTGAGTGTTTTTCTTCTTACGTATCAAAACGCTAAAATGCATGCAAAACATCCTTTATGGAGAAACAGAACAAAATTACCAAACCTGTGTTATAAGTGTTTTACAGCTAGTTAGCAAAACTCCAAAATGCATGCAAAGCAACTTATTTGGGATAAGGAAACGACACCACCAGAAACATGTTACATGCGTGTTTTTGAGCATATTAGGCAACAAACGATAAAGAGCATGGAAAACTATCTATATTTGAAAACAAAACATTATGAAAAACGTGTCTTTTGAGTGTTTTTTTTTTTTTAGTTTCTTACGTACCAAAACGCTAAATCGCGTCCAAAACACCTTTTATTGGGAAAAAAACAGGTAAAATTTTTTTTTCCATTTTTTTTTAGCTTGTTAGTTAACAAAACGCCAAAAATGCAAGCAAAGGAACCGATATGGGGAAACGAAACGATATTAACAGAAACGTGTATTAGGAATTTTCTTTTCGGATTTTTAGGTGAGAAAAGGCTAAGACAAGTTTATGGCATTCTATATGGATAAGCAAAACAACATAAAAGAAAAAAAACGTGTATATTGAATGTACTTAAAGGCCAAATTCCATGCACGACACATTTAATGGTAAAAGAAAACAACGTTACAAAAAACGTGTCTTTTAAGTTTTTTTTTTTTCTTTTCTTTTTTTTTAAGCTTGTTTGGTACCAAATCACCGGTGTATGCAAAAATTCCCTTTATAGGAGAAGAAAACACAATACTAAAAAAAAGTATCTTTTCTTTGTTTTTTTTTCAGCATATTACATATTAAAACGTTAAAACGCATGCAAAACGCCCTTCATGGAGAAATAGAACAGCATTGCCAAAAACGTGTTTTTAAATTTTTTTTTTAAGATTGTTAGGTACTAAAACGCAAAAAATGCATGCAAAGCACTCTATTTAACCGTAAAAAAGATATAACAAGGAACGTGTCATCTGGGTGTTTTGAACATATTATGCACCAAAAAACTAAAAAGCACGGAAAGCACGCGAAAACAAAACATCATTATAAATATATATATATATATATATATATATATATATATATATATATATATATATATATATATATATATATATATATATATATATATATATATATATATATATATATATATATATATATATATATATATATATGTATGTATTTTGAGTGTTTTCAGCTTCATATGTACCAAAACGTTAATGCACGTTTCGTTTCTTTTCCACATATAGTATGGTTTGGATGCACTGAAAATACATGTTTTTTGAAATGGTGTTCGGTTTTTCCACATAGCAGGTATTCACACGTTTTAGCGTTTTGGTACCAAAGAAACTCAAAACATACATAATATACGTTTCTCATAAATTCCTTTCTTTTCTCCATATGGGGTGATTTTCAAACATTTTAGCGTTTTGGTACATAATGTGAAAAAAACACTCAAAAAGCACATTTTTGGTAATTTTGTTATCTTTCATCCTTTTTAGCGTTTTGGTATCTAAAAAGCTCTAAAACTCTCATAATACATGGTTCTTGTAATGTTTTTTTTTTTTCGTTTCCTAATAGTGCTTTCCATGCATTTTAATTTTTTTCTACGTAAGAGACTCAAAAAACCTTCAAAATACATTTTTTTTTCCGTTTCTCTGTCAAGCGTGTTTTGCATGTGTTTTAGGGTCTTAGTAGGTAAGTAGCTCAAAAACACTCAAAAGTTACAAGGTTTCATTTCCTATATAGTGAGCTTTCGATGCTTTTTCGCGTTTTCGTGACAAGCATGGCTATAAACATTCAAAAGACATGTTACTGGAAATGTTGTTTCGTTGCCCAGTACATGGTGCTTCACATACTTTTAGCGTTTTAGTACATAACATTGTGAAAAAAAAAAAAAATCAAAACACACTTTTTTGGTAATTTTGATCTTTTTATTTATATAGAGTGCTATTCGTATTTAGGTACCTAAGAAGCTCTAAAACACTCAAATTACTCGTTTCTCGTATTATCTTTTCGGTTCATTATATAGGATACTTTGCATCCATTTTGACGTTTTTCTATGTAACAAGCTCAAAAACTCTAAACACACGTTTTTTGATAAAGTTGTTCTGTTCCCCATTAAGGGTATTTTACATGTGTTTTCGCGTTTTGGTACATAACTAGCTCAAAAACACTCAAAATACACGTTTTTGGTTAAGTCATTTTGTTTTTCCATATTTGGTGCTTTGCATTCTTTTGGTATTTTGGTGCTCAATACGTTCATAAACACTGAAAAGATACGTTCCTTTAACAATGTTAAAAACGCTTAAAAACATGTTTTTGATAATGTTGTTCTGTTTCTCCATGAAGAGTGCTATTCACAAGCATTAGCGTTTTGGTACCTAAGAAACTAAGAAAACAATAAAGAAAAAAACAATGCACATTTCTCAAAATATACTTTCTTTTTTCCATATATGGTGCTTTGCAATCATTTTGGCGTTTTTTTTTAGATAACAAGCTAAAAAGACTCAAATATCACGTTATTGTGTTTCTCCACAAATTTTGTATGCGTTTTAACGTTTTGGTACGTAAGAAGCTCAAAAACACTCAAAAGACACTTTCTTGGTGATGTTTTTATTCCCATATAGGGTTATTCCCCTGCTATCTGGCGGTTTGGTGCCTACCACTCTCAAAAACATTCAAAACACATCTTTTCTCGTAATGTCCTTTCGTTTCCGCACATAGGAGCCTTTGGTCCTATAATAATACACGTGTCTCGTAATGTCCTTTTCTTTCTCCATATAGAGTGCTTTCCATGCATTCTGGCGTTTTTTGTAAGGAAAAAAAATAATAATTTTTCTTTTTTTTTTTTGTAATGTTATTCTTTTCTCTATAAAGGGTGTTTTACATGCGTTTTAAGGATTTTGAAAATATTCAAAAGACACGTTTTTGGTGATGTTGTTTTGTATTCCCATATCCGGTGTTTTGAATGCTATTTAGCGTTTTGTTGCTTAACACGCTGAAAATCACGCAAAAGACGTTTCTGGAATTATAGTTTCATTTCCCTATATAGGGAATTTTGCATCCATTTTGGCGTTTTGGTACCTAACACTGTAAAGAATATTTTAATTACACGTTTTTGGTAATGTCATTTTTCTCCATAGAACGCTATTTATGCGTATTAGCGTTTTGGTACCTAAGAAGCTCTAAAACACTTATAATACACGTTTTTCGTAATGTCCTTTGGTTTCGCCATATAGGGTGCTATGCATGCATTTTTAGTGTTTCGTTACATAACATGGTGAAAAACACTCAAAAACCACGTTTTTGGTAATGTTATTATGTTTCTCCATTAAGAGTGCTATTCAGTTGATCTAATGTTTTGTACTTTAAGAAACTCAGACACTCATAATACACGTTTCTCGTAATTTCCTTCCGTAATTTCGTAATTTCGTAATTTCCTTTCCTTTTCGTTTCCCCTTTGCATGTTTTTTGGTGTTTTTGTATGTAACAAGCTCAAAACACTCAAAATACACGTTTTTGGTGATGTTATTCTGTTCCTCCATAAAAGGTGTTTTGGATGTGTTTTAGCATTTTGGAACGTAAGAAGCAAACGCTTAAAAGACACGTTTTTGGTGATGTTATGTTGTATTCTCATATAGGATACTTTCCATGCTAATTAGGATGCGGTTTCATTTACCCCTGTAGAGGAATTTGCAAGCACTTTGGCATTTTATAACCTAACAATGTGAAAAACACACAAATTACACGTTTTTTTTTCGTAATTATGTACTGTTTCTCCAAAACAGTGTGCTACTCATTCGTTTTAGCGTTTTCGAGCCAAAGAAGCGCAAAATAACTCATAATACACGTTTCTCGTAATATCTTTTCGTTTCCCCATATAGGATGCTTTTGCATGCATTTTGTCGTTTCGGTACCTGAGATGGTTAAACACACACACACACACACACACACACACACACACACACACACACACACACACACACACACACACACACAAAAAAAAAAAAATAAATAAAAAAAATAAATAAATAAATAAAATTTCTCCATTAAGAGTGCTGTTCACGCTTTGTAGCGTTTTGGTACCTAAGAAACTCAAAAACACTCATAATAAGTGTTTTTGTAATGTCGTTTTGCTTCATCATATGTGGTGCTTTGGATGCATTTTGGTCTTTTTGTACGTAAGAAGCTGAAAAACACTAGAAATAGCCGTTTTTTTATTTTATTTTTTTTTTATTTATGAAATACACGTTACTTTATGATGGTTGTTTTGCACGCATTTTAGCGTCTTGGTATACACAGAACATTACTAAAAACGTTTATTTTGAGTGTTTTTCACAATTTTATGTACCAAAACGTCAAAATGCCTCCAGAGCACCATCTATGGGAAAATTAAACGACATTTCCAGAAACATGTCTTTTGAGTGTTGATGAACGTGGTAGGTACCAAAGTTATAAAAAGCATGGAAAGCTACCTATATGAAAGAACAAGACAACCAAAAATTTATCTTTTGGGTATTTTCAGCTACTTACGTACCATAACGCTGAGATGTATGCAAAACACCCTTTATTACAATAAACAATTTTTTTTCTTTTTACATATAAAAAGAAACATAAATGCATGCAAAATACTTTGCAAGGGGAAACGAAAAGACATTAAAGGAATTTTTATTGAGTGTTTTTTTTTTTATTTATAAGGTACCAAGACCTATTTGACACATTGAAGAGCACTCAATATAGAGAAAAGAACAAAATTACAAAAATGTGCTTTTTGAGTGTTTTTCACATTGTTAGGTAAGAAAACACTCTATAAAGAGTGTTATTTGTGGGTTTTAGCTTTTTCATACATAACGAACTTAAAAAAAACTCATAATACACGTTTCTCGTAACATCCTTTCATTTTCCAAACATAGGATTCTTTGCATGTATTTAGGCGTTTTTATAGGTAACATGATCAAAAACACTCAAAATACATGTTTCTGGTAATGTTATTCTGTTTCTCCATAAAGGGTGATTTGCATGCGTTTTAGCGTTTTGGTATGTAAGAAGCTCAAAAACACGTAAAGGCTGGTTCTTGGTAAAAGTTGGTTTTATTCCCATATAATGTGATTGCCCTCCTTTTTAGTGCTTTATTGCCTATCACGCTCAAAAACACTCAAAAGACACTTTTCTGGTAATGTCATTTTTTTTCCCACATAAAGCTAATTTCGCATGCAATTTTTGGTTTTGGTAACGAAGAATGTGAAAAGCACTCAAAATACATGCATTTGGTAAAGTTGTTCTGTATTCTCAATTAAGAGTGTTATTTCTGAGTTTAAGCATTTTGGTATCTAAGAAACTTCTCCATATATACCGAGTTTTTGCGATTTTTGCCTTGTGGCTGTTGTAAAACTATAAAACACTTATTATACACGTTTCTTGTAATGTCCTTTTGTATCCCAATATAGAGTGCTTTCCATCCATTTTCGCGTTTATTGAAGGTAAGAAGCTCAAAAACACTCAAAATATACCTTTTTGGTAATGTTATTCTATTTCTCCATATTCGTTGGTTTGCATCCGTTTTAGCGTTTTTCTACGTAAAACACTGAAAAGACACGTTTTCAGTAATTTTGTGATGGATTCCCACATTGAGTGACTTCCATATTATTTATCGTTTTGGTGCCTAACATGCTGAAAAAAAAACACAAAAACAGGTTTCTGGTAAGGTCGTTTAATTTCCCCATATAGGTGGCTTTGCATGCACTTTAGAGTTTGGTACATAACAGTCCGAAAAAAAGCTAAAATTAACTTTTTTTCATAATGTTCTTTTTTCACATAATTTCCCTGAATTTTTGGCAGAATTTTGGCATCTCGGTACCTATGAAGATGAATAAAAAAAATCCTATTTTTTATTTATTTATTTATTTATTTTTCTCTATAAAGAGTGTTATTTGTGGGTTTTAGCTTTTTGGTACTTAAAGAACTCAAAAACACTCATAATACACGTTTCTCGAAATGTCCTTTCGTTTCCCAAACATAAGATTCTTTGCATGTATTTAAGCGTTTTTATAGGTAACATGATCAAAAACACTCAAAATACATGTTTTTGGTAATGTTATTCTGTTTCTAAATAAAGGGTGTTTTGCATGCGTTTTAGCGTTTTGGTATATAAGGAGCTCAAAAACATTTAGAAAAAACACTTGGTAAAAGTTGGTTTTATTCCCATGTAATGTGATTGCCCTGCTTTTTAGTGCTTTATTGCCTATCATGCTAAAAAAAAAAAAAAAAAAACACTTAAAAGACACTTTTCTGGTAATGTCATTTTTTTCCCACATAAAGCTACTTTCACATGCAATTTGGGGTTTTGGTAACTAAGAATGTGAAAAACACTCAAAACACACGCATTTGGTAAGGTTGTTCTGTTTCTCAATTAAGAGTGTTATTCAGGAGTTTCACCATTTTGGTATCTAGGAAACTTCTCCATATATATGAGTTTTTGCGTTTTTTGCCTTGTGATTCTTGAGAATCTATAAAACACTCATTATACACGTTTCTCGTAATGTCCTTTTGTTAACCAATAGAGAAAGCTTTGCATCGATTTTCGCGTTTTTTGTAAGTAAAAAGCTCAAAAAACACTCCAATTATACCTTTTTGGTAATCTTATTCTATTTCTTCATATTGGTTGGTTTGCATCCGTTTTAGCATTTTTTTACGTAAAACACGAAAAAGACACGTCTAAAGTAATTTTGTTTTGGATTCCCACATAGAATGACTTCAATATTATTTATTGTTTTGGTGACTAATATGCTGAAAAACACTAGAAACACAGGTTTCTCGTAAAGTCGTTTAATTCGCCCATATAGTTGGCTTTGCATGCACTACATAGTTTGGTACATAACAGTCGGAAAAAAAGCTAAAATTAACTTTTTTGATAATATTCTTTTTACACATAATTTCCCTGAATTTTGCCAGAATTTTGGCATCTCAGTACCTATGAAGAAGAATAAAAAAAAAATCCTATTTTTTTTTATTATTTCTTTATTTTTCTCTATAAAGAGGTTTTAGCTTTTTGGTACTTATGGAACTTAAAAACACGCATAATACATGTTTCTCGTAATGTCCTTTCGTTTCCCAGACATAGGGTTATTTGCATGTATTTAAGCGTTTTTAGAGGTAACATGATCAAAAACACTCAAAATACATGTTTTTGGTAATGTTAATCTGTTTCTCCATAAAGGGTGTTTTGCATGTGTTTTAGCGTTTTGGTATATAAGGAGATAAAAAACACTTAAATGCAAGTTCTTGGTAAAAGTTGGTTTTATTCCCATGTAATGTGATTGCCCTCCTTTTTAGTGCTTTATTGCCTCTCTCAAAAACCCTCAAAAGACACTTTACTGGTAATGTCATTTTTTTTCCCACATAAAGCTAGTTTCGCATGCAATTTGGGGTTCTAGTAACTAAGAATGTGAAAAACACTCAAAATACACGCATTTAGTAATGTTATTCTGTTTCTTAATTAAGAGTGTTATTCAGGAGTTTCAGCATTTTGGTATCTAAGAAACTTCTCCATATACACTAGTTTTTGCGTTTTTTGCCTCGTGGTTCTTGTGAAACTATATAATACACATTATACACGTTTCTCGTAATGTCTTTTTGTTTCCCAATATAGAGTGCTTTGCATCCATTTTCGCGTTTTTTTTTTTTGTTGGTTACAAGCTCAAAAACTCTTAAAATATACCTTTTTGGTAATGTTATTCTATTTCTTAATATTGGTCTGTTTGCATCCGTTTTAGCATTTTTTTACGTAAAACACTGAAAAGACACGTTTTCAGTAATTTTGTTTTGGATTCCCATATAGAGTGTCTTCCATATTATTGATCGTTTTGGTGCCTAACATGCTGAAAAACACTCAAAAGCCAGTTTTCTTGTAAAGTTGTTTAATTTCCCCAAATAGATGGATATGCATGCACTTTAGTGTTTGGTACATAACAATCCGAAAAAAAAAGCTAAAATTAACTTTTTCGATAATGTTCTTTTATCCACATAATTTCCCTGAATTTTAACAGAATTTTGGAATCTTGGTACCTATGAAGATGAAGAACAAAAAAAAAAAAATTCATTTTAGTTTATTTCATTTATTTATTTATTTATTTTTTTTTTTTTGTTTCTTTATAAAGAGTGTTATTTGTGGGTTTTAGCTTTTTGGTATTTAAGTAACTTAAAAACACTTATAATACACGTTTCTCGTAATGTCCTTTCGTTTCCCAAACATAGGATTCTTTGCATGTATTTAAGCGTTTTTATAGGTAACATGATCAAAAACACTCAAATTACATGTTTTTTGTAATGTTATTGTGTTTCTCCATAAAGGATTTTTTGCATTCGTTTTAGCGTTTTGGTATGTAAGGAGCTCAAAAAAATTTATCGGCAAGTTCTTGGTAAAAGTTTGTTTTATTCACATGTAATGTGATTGGCCTTCTTTTAAGTACTTTATTGCCTAACACGCTCATAAACACTCAAAAGACATTTTCTGGCAATATAATTTTTTACCACATAAACCTAGTTTCACATGCAATTTCGTGTTTTGGTAACTAAGAATGTGAAAAACACTCAAAATACACTCATTTGGTAAGGTTGTTCTGTATATCAATCAAGAGTGTTATTCATGAGTTTCAGCATTTTGGTATCTAAGAAACATTTGCCTTGTGGTTGTTGTGAAACTATAAAACACTCATTATACAGGTTTCTCGTAATGTCCTTTTGTTTCCCAATATAGAGTGCTTTGCATCCATTTTCGAGTTTTTTGTAGGTAACAGGCTCAAAATCACTCAAAATATACCTTTTTGGCATGTAATGGCATGCAATTTTGGCATGCAATTTAGGTTTTGGTACATAACTGTCCGAAAAAAAGCTAAAATTAACTTTTTTGATAATGTTCTTTTTTCCACATAATTTCCCTGAATTTTGCCAGAATTTTGGCATCTCGGTACCTATGAAGAAAAATAACAAAAAAAAAGAAAATTATTTTTTTCCTCTATAAAGAGTGTTATTTGTGGGTTCTAGCTTTTTGGTGCTTAAGGAATTTAATAACAATCATAATACACGTTTCTCGTAATGTCCTTTCGTTTCCCAAACATAGGGTTCTTTCCATGTATTTAAGCGTTTTTATAGGTAACATGATCAAAAACACTCAAAATACATGTTTTTGGTAATTTTATTTTGTTTCTTCATAAAAGGTGTTTTGCATGCGTTTTAGCGTTTTGGTATGTTAGGAGCTCAAAAACACTTAAAGGCACGTTCTTGGAAAAAGTTGGTTTTATTCCCATGTAATGTGATTGCCCTGCTTTTTAGTGCTTTATTACCTAACACGCTCAAAAACACTCAAAAGACACTTTTTTGGAAATGTCTTTTTTTTTCTTTCCACATAAAGCTAGTTTCGTATGCAATTTGGGGTTTTGGTAACCAAGAATGTGAAAAACACTCAAAATACACGCATTTGGTAAGATTGTTCTGTTTCTCAATTAAGAGTGTTATTCATGAGTTTCAGCGTTTTGGTATCTAAGAATCTCAAAAACACTTATAATGCACGTTTCTCGTAATGTCCCTTTTTTTCCTCATTTAGGGTGCTTTGCATGCATTTTGGCATTATTTTTCACGGAATAGCTGAAAAACACTGAAAATACACGCTTTTGGTAATGAGAACATAAGAACATAAGAAATAAGTAAATATGCAAGAAGGCATCAGGCCTACACGTGGCAGTACTTGTATGAAATATGCCTACGTATTTCCACCTATCATCCCCATCTATAAATGTGTAATTTTCTCTTACAGTTGCGAAATGCCTCAGGACTAACAGCTTGATTACTAAGTCCCTTCCAATCATCTACTACTGTATTTGAAAACCAATTCCTTCCTGTTTCCTTTTTGAACATCAAGTTTTCAGGCTCAAGCCTGAAAACTTGATGTTCTATTTTTCTTGTTCTATCATGGTTACAGATTCTAAGAATTTTCCTTATGTTCCCCTTGTTATAACCCATATACCACTTAAAGACTTCTCTCAGGTCCACTCTTAACTTACGTCTCTCTAAAGAATATAAATTTAACAGCTTGAATCTCGCTTCGTAAGGAATACTCCTCATCCCCTGTATCCTTTTAGTCATTCTCCTTTGAAGTGATTCTAATAGACCTTTATCCTTCCTGTGATGTGGTGACCAGAATAGGACAGCGTAGTCTAGATGAAGTCTGACTAGCGCTAAATGTAACTTTAATATTACTTCGGGAGTTTTACTTTTAGCACTCCTGAAAATGAATCATAATACACTATTTGCTTTGTTTCTGGCCTCTTTGCATTGCTTTCTTAGACGGAGTTCAGAGCTAACTTTAAATCTCAAATCTTTTTCTTACCCTGAACCTACCAGAACTTGGTTGTTCATTGTGTAAATACTTTGTGGGTTTCTTCTACTTATGCTAAGTGCTTTGCATTTGTTGATATTAAACTGCATTTGCCATCTGTCTGTCCATTCGTTCATCCTATCCAAATCTGCCTGCAAGGCGATGGTATGCTATTCTGACCTAATTAATCTACATACTCTCGTGTCATCCGCAAATTTACTAACAACACTACTAATTCCACTATCCAAGTCATTGACATATATTACAAACAACATCGGCCCTAATACTAATAATCCCTTTGTCACCCCACTAATTACTTGACCCCACTCGGATTTAGAGCCGTTTATTACAACACTCTGTCGCCTGCCGCTTGGCCATGACTTTATCCAGATTACTTATAACCTTTTTCCAATTCTTAAATACTCTGGAATATATTTCATCTGGTCCTGGTGACTTGAACTTTTCAGCTTATCTATCTCTTGTTCCACTATCTCTTTAGTTATGGTAATATCTGTCAGCTTCTCATTTTTTTCTACTCTAAATATCTTGTCACTATTCGGCAAATTCTGCATGTTTTCCTGGGCAAAGACAGTTAAAAAATACTCGTTCACAATTTTACTAATCTCCTCTCAACAACTAAGCAGGTCCCATTCTGCTGTCTTTAAGGTACTATTGTTTCTCTATTCTTCGTCTTATATGCCTAATAAAATCCCTTGGGGTCCTTCTTCGCTTGGCTGGCTACCTTTAATTCATAACTATTTTTAGCTTTCCTTGTTAAACTCCTGACTTTTCTAATTCATTATATTATGGCCTTAAAACCACTTCCCCTGTCTTTAATCTCATATATACTTCTCTTTCGCCCTTTGTAGTGTTTTAACCTCAGTCATCCATTTAGGACCATTTTTCTGTGATCTTATTCTTCTGTAAGGGATGTTCCCTAACTGTCCTGAATGTAATTTATCAACGAAATATTTATTTCGGTTCTCCATAAAGGGTGTTTTGCTAGGGTTTTAGCGTTTCTGTACATATGAACCTATAAAACACGCTTTTAGTAATGTTGTTTTGTATTCCTTTATAGAGCGCTTTCCATGCTTTTTTAGCGTTTTGGTGTCTAACACGTTCAAAAACAATGAAAAGACACGTTGATGATAATGTCGTTTCGTTTCCCGATAAAGGGGGCTTCCAATGCATTTTGTCTTTTGGTACTTAACAATATGAAAAAAAGTTCAAGTGAAAGTTTTCGGTAGAGTTGTTTTTCGATATAAAGTGCTAATCATGTGTTTTTGAGTCTTGGTACCTAAAAAGCTCAAAATCTCTCATAATACACTTTTTTCGTAATGTCCTTTCTTTTCTCCATGTAGGATGCTTTGCGTGTAATTTGGCATTTTTGTACTTAACAAGCACAAAAACAATCAAAATACAAGTTTTTGGTAATGTTATTCTGTTTCTCCGTAAAGGTTGTTTTGCATGCGTTTCAGCGATTTCGCACGTAAGAAGGTCAAAAACACTCTAAAGATACTTTCTTGGTAATGTTATTTTATATTGCCAAATAGGGTGCTTTCAATGCTTTTTAGCATTTTGATTCCTAACACTCAAGTAAACACTCAAAAGACACGTTTCCTGTAATATAGTTTTGCTTCTTCATATAGGGATCTGCATGCATTATGATGTTTTGCTACATAATATGAGAAACGCTCAAAATAAAGGTTTCAGGTAATGTTCTTTTTCTCTCTATATGGTGCTATTCATGCGTTTTAGCGTTTTGGTACTTAGGAAGCTCAAAAACACTAATAAAACTTTTTTCTCCTAATGTCTTGCTATTTCCCCATATAGGATGCTTCGTATGTATTTTGACGTTTTGGTACATAACAAGGTAAAAAAAATAAAAAAATATATAAAAACGTTTTTGGTGATGTTCTGTTTCTCTATTAAGAAATATAGGATATATTCAATTTTCATTCAAGCTGTTTAGTGTTTGATACCTAAGAGACTCAAAACACTGACAATGGACGTTTCTCGTAATGTTCTATTGTTTCCCCATACAGGGTGCTTTACATGCATTTTTAATATAATGTACGTAACAGACTCAAAAAGACTCAAAATACACGTTTTTGGTAAGGTTTTTCTATTTGGTAAGGTTATTCGTGTTTGTTGCACGTGTTTTAGCGTTTTGGTACGTAAAAAGTTTAAAACACTTAAAAGACATGCTTATTATTTTGCATTTCTATATAAGGTGCTTTCCATGCTATTTAGCATTTATGTGAAAAACACATAAAAACACATTTCTTACATTATTGCTAAATTTTCTCGTATAGCGAGCAAGCATTATCGTGTTTTGCTACCTGACAATGTGAAAAACATTCAAATTACACGATTTTGGTAATTTGTTTCTTTTTCTCCATACAGTGTGCTACTCATTTATTTTAGCGTTTTGGTACCTAAGAAGCTAGAAAAAAAAAACCTCATAATACACGTTTTTTGTTATGTCCTTTCATTTCCTCATATAGGGTCTTTTTGGTGCTTTGGTACCTAACAGGGTGTTTGCATGTATTTTGACATTTTAGTTCGTAAGAACCTAAAAAAACACTCTAAAGACACGTTTTAGTAAAGTTGTTTTGTATTCCCCTATGGGGTGATTTCGTTGCTTCTTACTGATTTGGTGCCTAACACGCCCAAAAAATAACAAAAGACAAGTTTCTATTGATTTCGTTTCGTTTTTCAATATATGTTGCTTTACATGCATGTTGGCGTTTTGGTAATTATCAATGTAAAAAAATACACGTTTTTGGTAAGGTTGTTCTTTTTCTTCAGAGGACTATTGAAGCTTTTTACTGATTTGGTACTTAAGAAAGTAATAAAAAAAAATTACATAACAAACGTTTTTCGTAATGTCCTTTTATTTCCATATGCATGGTGTTTTGTTTGATGATAGGCGATTTTGTACATAATACGCTCAAAGACTCTCAAAATACACGTTTTTGGTAAATGTATTCTGTTTCTCTATATAGGGTATTTTCATGCGTTTATAATGTCGTTTCATATATCTATTTCTTCATATAGGGTGTTATTCATGCGTTTTACCCTTTTGATACTAAGAAGGTCAAAAACACTCATAATACACGTTTTTCGTAATGACTTCATTTTTCCCATATAGGGTATTTTCGATTCATTTAGGCGTTTTTTACGTAACAATCTTACAAAACACTCAAAATACTTGTTTTTGGTCATATTATTCTGTTTCTCCATAAAGGATGTTTTCTATGTTTTTTTTTGTTTTTTTTTATCGTTTTGGTACGTAGGACACTCAAAAGAAACGTTTTCTTAATGTTGTTTTGTATTCCCATATCAGGTGATTTGTATGCTTTTTAGCATTTTTGTGCCTAACACGCTGAAGAACACATTTTAGATACGTTTCTGAAATCTCGTTTCCTTTCCCCAAATAGGGGGCTTTACATGCATTATGGCGTTTTGATTCATGACAATGTGAAAAAACTGAAAATTTACGTTTTTGGTAATGTTATTTCATATAGAGTGTTATTCATGCATTTTAGCGACTTCGTACCTAATAAGTTAAAAAAAAAAAACACCAATAGTACACATTTTAGTAACGTCTTTTCATTTTCCCATTTAAGATATTATATATGCATTTTGGCGTTTTTCTACTTAACTAACTCAGAAACACTCGAAATATTTGTTTTTGATATTATTTCTCTATGTTTTTTTTTTTTCATGCGACTTAGGGTTTCGATACGTAAGAAAGTCAAAAATAATGAAAACACCCGTTTATGGTAAAGTTGTTTTGTTTTCCTTTATAAGGTGCTTTCCATGTTTTTTAGCGTTTTGGTGCCTAGCACGCCAATAAACATTGGAAAGGCACTTTTCTGGAAATCGCGTTTCCTTTCCTCATATAGGGTACAAAAACATGTATTAGTAGTGTTTTCGAAAACGCCAAAGTGCATGTAAAGTAAGCTATACGGGAGAAACAAACAAAAACGTGTCTTTTGAATGTTTTCAGCAGTTTACGTAACAAACACTAAAATGCATGGAAAAGAAACTTCATGGAGAAGCAAAATATTATTGCCAAAAAAAGTGTATTTTGAATGTTTTTAAGCTTATTACGTACCAATACGCAAAAATTCATCCATTTCATTTTATTTCGGTGCTTTTCAACGTTAGCACCAAAACTCTAAAGAGCATGGAAGACACTCTATATAGAAATCAAAACAACATTATCAAAATGGTGTCTTTTGAGTGTTTTTGAGCTTCTTACGTTCCAAAATGCTAAAACGATAAATAGCCTTTATCGGGAGACATTACCAAAAACGTATGATTTAAGCGTTTTCCAGCTTTTTAGAAACCAAAACGCCTAAATATATGTACTAATCACGTGTTTCAGTATTTTATTACCTAAGAAGCTCAAAAACACTTATAATATACGTTTTTGGTAATATTTTTATGTTTTTCATATATGGTATTCGGTATAGATTGTCGTACCTAACATGAGGAAAACACCCATTTTTTTGGTTAATGCTTTTTTCTCCATATAGAGTGATATTCACGTGTTTTAGTGTTTTCGTACATAAGAAGTTAAAAAACACTCATAAGAATATTTTTTCTTAATAACTTTTATTTTGTCAATGTCCGTTAATTTGTGTGCATTTTGGCGTTTTCGTACCCAACAAGCTGAAAAAGATTCAAAACACACATTTTTGGTAATGTTCTGTTTCACCGTAAAGGATGTTTTGCACGCATTTTAGAAATTTGGTACATAAGAAGCTCAAAACATTCAAAAGACACGTTTTCGATGTTATATATATATATATATTTTTTTTTTTTTTTTTTGTTGGGGTTGGTTTCTAATATGCTCAAAACAATGAAATGACACGTTTCCGGTAATATAATTTCTTTACATCAAATAGTGTGCTGTCTGCACTTTGGCGTTTTGGTAGCTAATGATAAGGAAAACTCTCAAAAAACGCGTTTATAGTAATGTCCTCTTTCTCCATAAAGGGTGTTTTTCATGCGTTTTAGAGTTTTAGTACGTAAGAAACTGAAAAACACTCAAAAGACAAGTTTTTGTTAATATTGATTGCTTTTCCTATACAGGTTGTCTTGCATGCACTTTGGTGTTTTTGTATCTAACAAGCTCAAAAACACTCAGCATACAAGTTTTTCGTAATGTTGGTCTGTTTTTTTTTTTTTTTTTTATGTATGGTGCTCACTATGCTTTTAGGCGTTTTGGTACCTATCATGGGGAAAAAAAAACTCATAAAGTACGCTTTTGGTAATGTTGCTTTGTTTCTGCAAATATAGTATTATTCACGTGTTTTAGACTTTTGGTATCTATGAAGCTGAAAAAGACATAATACACCTTTATGTTAATATCGTTTCATTTACCTATATAGGGTAATTTGCATACATTTTGGCGTTTTGTTACCTAACAAGCTAAAAAAATCTCAGAACATACGTTTTTGCTAATATTGTTTCGGACATCGTTTTGGTACGTAAGAAGCTCAAAAACACTCGATTTTGTTAAGGTTATCTCGTTTTCCCACATAGGGTGTTTTCCTTGCTTTTTAAGCGTTTTGCTGCCAAATATGCTCAAAACACCTAAATGACAAGTTTCTGGTGATGTTTTGCTACTGGTTTTGTTAATGTTTTTTTTTCCCCTCATATAGAGTAATATTCACGTGTTTTAGTGTTTTGTACATAAAAAAAAAAAAAACACTCATAATACACGTTTCTGTTAATATCGTTTCGTTTCCTCAAATAGGGTCCTTTGCATGCAATATGGGGTTTATGGGGCAATATGGGTACCTAACAAGTTAAAAGACTGAGATAAGAATTTTTTGCTAAAGTTTCCCATAAATGTTTCTTTGCTCACATTTTAGTATTTTGTACTCTCAAAAACACTAAAAAGAAACTTTTTTGACAATGTTGTTTTCTTTTCTCATATAGAGCTATTTCCATGCTTTTTAGCTTTTTGTTGCCTAATTTGCTCGAAAATTTCCAAATGGCACGTTGCAGGTACTATCTTTTAGTTACTCCAGACAAGGTATTCTACATGCATTCTGTCGTTTTGGTACCTAACTTAAAAACACTTAAAACACAAGTTTTTTTTTTAATGTTCTGTTTCTCAGTAAAGTGCGTTTTCAATCTATTTTAGAGTTTCGGTACTTACGAAGCTGAAAAACACTCAAAAGATATGTTTTTGGTAATGTTTTTTTTCTTCTTCTTCTATAGGGTGCTTTGCATGTACTTTGGCGTTTTGATAACTAACAAACTCAAAAATATTCATAATACATGTTTGTGATCATGTCGTTCTGTTTCTTCATATAGGGTGCTTTATATGTATTTTGGCGTTTTGGTCCCTAACATGGGGAAAAGCACCCATAATACACGTTTTTCGTAATGATGTTCTGTTTCTTCATATAGAATGCTATTTACGTGTTTTAGCGTTTCGTTACATAAGAAGCTGAAAAACAGCGTTAATATCTTTTCTTTTCCTCATATCTGAAACTTTGCATGCATTTTGGCGATTATTTATCTAACAAGCTCAAAAACACTCAAACACAAGTTTTTGTTTAGTTTAGTTATCGTTTTGTTACGTAAGAAGCTCAAAAGCACACAAAGGACACGATTTTGTTGAAGTTGTTTCATTTTCCTATATAGGGTATTTTCCATGTTTTTTTTTTGTTTTTTTTTTTGGCGTTTTGGTGCCTAATACCCTAAAAAAAAACACCTAAATGACACGTTTTTGGAAATGTCGTTTTGTTACTTCATATAGGCGCTCTGCATGCATTTTGGCGTTGTACTGATAACTCAAAATACACATTATTGGTATATTTTTTTCTCCACAAACAGTGTTTTCCATGCGTTTTACCGGTTTAGTACGTAAGCTGAAAAACACTCGACACATTTTTTTTAAATATATATATATATATATATATATATATATATATATATATATATATATATATATATATATATATATATATATATATATATATATGGTAAATAACAAGCTCAAAACACTTATAATACACGTTTTAGATAATGTTCTGATTTCTCTATGTAGGGTGTTTTGTATGCATTTTGGCGTTTTGGCACTTAACATAGTTATAATGTTGTTTTGTTTCTCCATATAGATTCCTATTCATGTGTTTTAGCGTTTTGGTACATAAGAAGTTAAAAAAAAAAAAAACGCTCATAATACACGTTTCTGTTAATATTGTTTCCTTTAGACATATCAAATCATTCATTTTTAATACCTAAACCTAACAATCTGGAAAACACACAAATCATACGTTTTTGGTAATGTTGTTCATTTTCTCTCTAAAGGGTATTTAACACGTGTTTTAGCGTTTTGGTACGTAAGAGGCTTAAAAAAAAACACACACACAAAATACACAGTTTTGATATTTTATAGTGAATGTTTTTCTTCCTTTTTACCGTTTGGTGCCTAATATCCTCAAAAAACACCCTTTCTGAGAATGTCGTCTTCTAACCCTCGATAGGGTGATTTGTATATATTTTGGAGGGTTGTTACATAATAAGCTGGAACTACTGAAAAGATGCTTTTGGTATTGTTGTTTGCTATTCACATATAGGGTAATTTGCGTGCATTTTGGCGTTTTGGTACCTAACAATCTTAATAACACTCATAATACACCATTTTAGTAATCTTTTTTTTTTTTTTTTTGTCATATAGGGTGCTTGTCTGCATTTGACGTTTTAGTACGTAACATGGCAAAAACACTCATAATACACGTTTTTGGTAATGTTGTTCTATTTTTCCATATAGAGAGCGATTCACGTAATTTAGTGTTTTGGTATCAATAATGTTGAAAAACACTTATAACACACGTTTCTGTTAATATCGTTTCGTTTCCCAGTAACGGATACTTTGGATGCATTTTGGCGTTTGTTACCTAAATAGCTGAAAAGCACTCAAAATACGTTTTTCTTAATATAGTTTTGTTTCACCTTAAAGGGTGTTTTACATATGTTTTAGCGTTTTGGTACGTAAGAAGCTTAAGATTTCATAAAAGACACGTTGTTGATAATGTTGCTTTGTTTCCCTCTGCTTTCTAGCGTTTTCGTGCCTAATATGCTCAAATCACACAACTTACACGTTTCTGGTGATGTCGATTCGCTACCCAAATAGGGTGCTTTGCATGCATTTTCACGTTTTGGTACCCAACAAGTTGGAAACAATGAAAAGACAAATTCTCGGTTATGTACTTGTTTCTCCATGAACAACGTTTTGTATGCGTTTCCGCGTTTTGGTACTAAGAAGCTGAAAAACGTTCAAAAGACACGTTTTTGTTATTGTTATTTGTTTTTGCCTTATTGGGAGTTTGCATGCACTTTAGCGTTTTGGTAAAAACACTTATAATACAGGTTTTTGTAATATCATTCTGTTTCTTCTTATAGGGTGCTTTATATGCATTTTAGCATTTTGGTACCTAACATTGAGAAAAGCATTCATAATACAAGTTTTTGATGATGCTGTTCTGTTTCTCAATATAGTGATATTCACGTGTTTTTAGCGTTTTGGTACAGAAGAAGTTAAAAAACAATTATAACACACGTTTCTGTTAATATCGTTTCGTTTCCCCATATCGGGTGATTATCATGGACTTTGGTGTTTTGTTACCTTACAAGCTCAAAAACAATGAAGAAACACATTTTTTGGTAATGTTGTTCTGTTTCTCTATAAACAGTGTTACACTGTTTTAGACTTTTGGTACGGAAGAAGCTCAAAAACACTCAAAAGACGTGTTTTTGATAATGTTTTAGTTCCCATATAGTGTGTTTTCAATGTTTTTATAGGTTTTTTGTGGCTAATATGCTAAAAAAAACACACAGAAATGACACATCTCTGGGAATGCCGTTTCGTTAACTCAAATAGGATGCTTTGCATGTGTTTTGTTATTTTGGTACCCAGCATGCTGGAAAAAAAAAAAATCGTTTTTGGCAACGTTGCTCTGTTTCTCCATAAAGAGCGTTTCGCATGTTTGAACTTTTTTGGTATGTTACGAGCTTAAAAAAAAAATACATAACGCACGTTTTTGTATCTAAAATGCATATAAAGCAATCTGTATGAGTGCTTTGTATGCATTTTGGAGTTTTGGTACCTAAATGCAAAGAAAAACACTCACAGTAGGTTTTTGGTAAGGTTATTCAGTTTCTCCATATATACAAATATTCGCATGTTTTAGCGTTTTGGTACATAAGAAGATAAACCCTCAAAATACACACGATGATAATGTTATTTTCTCCTCCCATGTAAAGTATTTTTCATGTGTTTTAGAGTTTTGGTGCTTAATATGCTCAAAAAACATCCAAATGGCACGTTTTCTATTAATGTCGTTCTAGTATCTAACCAGCTGGAAAATATTAAACACACACGTTTTCAGTAATGTTGTTAGGTTTCTCAATAAAAGGTGTTTTGCACGCGTTGTTAAAAGACAAGTTTTTTTTTTGCAATGTTGTTTGCTTTTCTCAAATAGAGTGCTTTGCATGCACATTATCGTTTTGGTAAATAACAAGCCCAAAAAAACACTCTTAATAGACTTTTCTGTTAATATCGTTTTATTTCAAAATATCGGGTAATTTGCATGCATTTTGGCGTTTTGGTACCTTTCAAGCTCGAAAACACTCAAAATACCCGTTTTTGGTAATGTTCTGTTCCTCCATAAAGATTGTTTTGGAGCGTTTTAGCGATTTGGTACGTAATAAGCTCAAAAACACGCAGACACGTTTTTGATAATGTTTTTTTTTCCCATGTATAGTGTTTTCCATTCTTATCAGCGTTTTGATGTAAAAAAAAAAAAACACCCAAATGACACGTTTCTGGTAAAATCGTTTTATTACCCAAATAGGATATTTTGCATGCATTTTGTCGTCTTTGTACCTAACAAGATGGAAAACGCTTAAAACACACAAGTTCGTAATGTTGTTCTACTTGCCCATGAATGGCGTTTTGCATGCATTTTAACGTTTTAGTACGTAAGCAGAAAAAAAAAAACAATCAAAAGAATGTTCTTTATTTTTCCCATACAGCGTGCTTTGCATGCATTCAAGCGTTTTGGTACCTAACAAGCACAAAAACACTCATTATATTTTTTTTCTAATAAATTTGTTCTGTTTCTTCATATTGGCTACTTTGTATGTATTTTATCGTTTTAGTACCTAAGACAGGGAAAAAAATCATAATACACGTGTTTGGTAATGTTCTGTTTCTTCGATAGGGTGATTTGTATGCATTTTGGAATTTTATTATCTAACATTGCGAAAAAAAAACCCTTGTAATACACGTTTTTCGTAACATTGTTCTGTTTCTTTATATAGAGTGTTATTCATATATTTTTGAGTTTTGGACAAAATCTCATAATGCACTTCTCTGTTAATATCGTTTCGTTTCCTAATATCGGGTAATATGCATGCATTTTGGTGTTTTGCGATCTAAAAAAGCTGAAAAACATTCAATACAAATGTTGTTTCTCCATAAAAAGTTATTTTCCACGCGTTTGAGTGTTTTGGTACGCAAGAAACTTAAAAAAAAAAAAAATTCAGCGATATGGTGCTTAATGTACCCCAAAACAACCCATATGACAATTTTCTGGTAATATCGTTCCGTTACTGCAACGAGGGTTCTTTGCATGTATTTTGGCATTTTGGTACTTATGAAGCTCAAAAACACTCAAAATACACGTTTTTGGCAATGTTGTCCTGTTTCTCCATTACACGTTATTTTGTATATGTTTTAACGTGTCTGTACATAAGAAATAGAAAAAAAAAAATTTATTTTTTTGTCCCATATAGGGTGCTTTGCTTGCACTTTCTCGTTTTAGTACCTAACAAGCTCCAAAATTTTCATAACACAAGATATTGGTAATGTTGTTCTGTTTCTTCATTTAGGGTTGTTTGTATGCATTTTCTCGTTTTGGTACCTGACATGGGGAATATTGTTAATATCGTTTCGTTTCCCTATATAAGGTATTTTGCATGAATTTTGGCGTTTTATTACCTAATAAGCTCAAGAAAAAAATCAAAACACACCTTTTTGCTAACGTTCTTCTGTTTCTTTAATAATGGGTGGTTTCGACGCATTTTAGAGTTTCTGTACGTAATAAGCTCAAAACACACAAATTTTTTTTTTTCAGGAAGTTGTTTTGTTTTCCTATATAGAGTATTTTCCATATTTTTTTTTCTAGCGTTAGGTGCCTACTATGCTTAAAAGTAATAAAACAACATGTTTCCGGGAATGTCGTTTCGTTACCCGAAATAGGGTCCTTTACATATATTTTGAAAATTTTAAATATAACAAGCTGGAAAACACTCAAAGCACATGTTTTTGATAATGTTTTTCTGTTTCTCAATAAAGGGCGTTTTCTATGCGTTTTAGCGTTTTTGGTATGTGAGAAGCTTTAAAACACTTAAAGGCAAGTTCTCGGTAAAAGTTGGTTTTATTCCCATATAATGTGATTGCCCAGCTTTTTAGTGCTATATTACCTATCACGATCAAAAACACTCAAAAGACACTTTTCTGGTAATGTCATTTTTTCCCACATAAAACTAGTTTCGCATGCAATTTGAGGTTTTGGTAACTAAGAATATGAAAAGCACTCAAAATACACGCATTTCGTAAGGTTGTTCTGTTTTTCAATCATGAGTGTTATTCATGAGTTTCAGCATTTTGGTATCTAAGAAACTTCTCCATATACACGAGTTTTTGCGTGTTTTGCCTTGTGGTTCTTGTGAAACTATAAAACACTCATTATACACGTTTTTCGTAATGTCCTTTTGTTTCCCAATATACAGTGCTTTCCATCCATTTTCGCGTTTTTTGTAGGTAACAAGCTCAAAAACACTCAAAATATACCTTTTTGGTAATGTTATTCTATTTCCTCATATTGGTTGGTTTGCATCTGTTTTAGCGTTTTTCTACGTAAAACACTGAAAAAAAAACGTTTTCAGTAATTTTGTCTTGGATTCCCATATAGAGATACTTCCATATTATTTATCGTTTTGGTGCCTAACATGCTGAAAAACACTCAAAAGGCAGGTTTCTGGTAAAGTCGTTTAATTTCCCCATATAGGTGGCTTTGAATGCACTTTAGGGTTTAGGACATAACAGTCCTAAACCAGAGATAAGGATTTCATGGATAGAGACCTTTGGAGAAGATTCGTAGAGGCCGGACACTGACAGGCATTGCCTACCTTGCGTCTGGTGAGAGTGAGAGGTGAGAGACATAACAGTCCAAAAAAAAGCTAAAATTAACTTTTTTCATGATGTTCTTTTTTCACATAATTACCCTGAATTTTGCCAGAATTTTGGCACCTTAGTACCTATGAAAATTAATTAAAAAAAAATCCTATTCTTTATTTATTTATTTTTCCTCTATAAAGAGTGTTATTTTTGGGTTTTAACTTTTTGGTACTTAAGGAACTTAAAAACATTCATAATACACGTTTCTCGTAATGTCCTTTCCTTTCCTAAACATAGGTTTCTTTGCATGTATTTAAACGTTTTTATAAGTAACATGATCAAAAACACTCAAAATACATATTTTTGGTAATGTTATTCTATATTATTTATCGTTTTGTTGCTTAACATGCTGAAAAACACTCAAAAGACAGGTTTCTGGTAAAGTCGTTTAATTTTCCCATGTAGGTGGCTTTGCATGCACTTTAGGGTTTGGTACATAACAGTCCAAAAAAAAAGCTAAAATTAACTTTTTGGATAATGTTCTTTTTATCACATAATTGCCCTGAATTTTGCCAGAATTTTGTCGGTACCTATGAAGATGAATAACAAAAAAAAAAAAAAATCATATTTTTTATTTTTTTTTTTTTTTTTTTTCTAAAAAAAGAGTGTTATTTGTGGGTGTTAGCTTTTTGGTACTTAAGGAATTTAAAAACACACATAATACACGTTTCTCGTAATGTCCTTTCCTTTCCCAAACATAAGGTTCTTTGCACGTATTTAAGCGTTTTTATAGATAACATGATCAAAAACACTCAAAATATATGTTTTTGTAATGTTATTCTGTTTCTCCATAAAGGGTGTTTTGCATGCGTTTTAGTGTTTTGGTATGTAAGGAGATCAAAAACACTTAAAGTCAAGTTCCTGGTAAAAGTTGGTTTTATTCCCATGTAATGTGATTGCCCTGCTTTTTAGTGCTTTATTGCCTAACACGCTCAAAACACTCAAAAGACACTTTTCTGGTAATGTCATTTTTTTTGGTAATTAAGGAACTTATAAATACTCATAATACACATTCCTCGTAATGTCCTTTCATCCCCAAACATAGGGTTCTTTGCATGTATTTAAGCGTTTTTATTGGTAACAAGCTGAAAAACAGGCAAAATACATGTTTTTGATAATGTCATTCTGTTTTTCCATAAAGGGTGTTTTGCATGGGTTTTAGCGTTTTGGTATGTAAGGAGCTCAAAAAAAAATTAAAGGCAAGTTCTTGGTAAAAGTTGGTTACATTCCCATGTAAAGCACTGCTTTTTAGTGCTTTATTGGCTAACACGCTGAAAAACACTAAAAAGACACTTTTCTTGTAATTTTTTTTTTTCCACAGTTTCGCATGTAATTTGGGGTTGGAACACTAAGAATGTGCAAAAACACTCAAAATACACTCATTTCCTAAGATTGTTCTGTTTTTCAATTAAGAGTGTTATTCATGAGTTTCAGCATTTTGGTATCTAAGAAACTTCTCCATATATACGAATTTTTGCGTTTTTTGCCTTATGGTTCTTGAAAACTATTAAAACATTCATTATACAATTTTCTTGTAATATCCTTTTGTTTCCGAATATAGACTGCTTTGCATTCATTTTTGCGTTTTTTGTAGGTAACAAGCTCAAAAACACTCAACTTTTTTGTAATGTTATTCTATTTCTTCATATTGGTTGGTTTGCATCCGACACGTTTTTAGTAATATTGTTGAAATTGCTGAAAACACCCAAAGTCGTGTAATTTCCTCATATTTGCATGCACTTCCGGGTTTCGTACATAACTCCGGAAAAAGCTAAAATTATTTTTTTTGTTTTTTTTTTCACATAGCGTTTAGCGTTTAGCATTAACGTTTTGGTATGTAAGGAGTTAAAAAAACAAAGGCAAATTCTTCGTAAAATTTGGCTTTATTCCAATGTAATGTGATTGTTCTGCTTTTTAGTGTTTTGTTGCATATAACGCTCAAAAACACTCAAAAGACACTTTTCTGGTAATGTCATTTTTTTCCCATATAAAGCTAGTTTCGCATGTAATTTGGGATTTTCGTAACTAAGAATGTGAAAAACTCTCAAAATACACACATTTGGTAAGGTAGTTCTTTTTTTCAATTAAAAGTGTTATTCATGAGTTTTAGTGTTTTGGTATGTAAGAATCTTCTCTATATACACGAGTTTTTGCGTTTTTTGCCTTGTGGTTCTTGTGAAACTATAAAACACTCATTATACACGTTTTTCGTCATGTCCTTTTGCTTCCCAATATAGAGTGCTTTCCATCCATTTGCGCGTTTTTTGTAGGTAAAAAGCTCAAAAACACTTTTTGGTAATGTTATTTTATTTTTACATATTTGTTGGTTTGCATCCGTTTTAGCGTTTTACTACGTAAAACACTGAAAAGACACGTATTCTGTAATTTTGTTTTGGATTCACATATTCACTGACTTCTATATTATTTATCGTTTTAGTGCCTAACATGCTGAAAAACACTGAGAAGACAGGTTTCTGGTAAAGTCGTTTAACTTCCTTATATAGGTGGCATGCACTTTAGAGTTTGGTACATAAAAATCCGAAAAAGAGCTATAATGAACTTTTTTGATAATATTCTTTTTTCCACATAAATTCCCTGAATTTTAGCAGAATTTTGGCATCTTGGTACCTATGAAAATCAATATAAAAAAAACTATTTTTTTATTTATTTTATTTTTTCTATAAAGAGTGTTATCTGTGGGTTTTAACGTTTTGGTACTTAAGGAACTTAAAAACGGTCCTAATACACGTTTCTCGTAATGTCCTTTCGTTTCTCAAACATAGGGTTCTTTGCATGTATTTAATCGTTTTTATAGGTAACATGATCAAAAACACTTAAAACACATGTTTTTAGTAATGTTATTCTGCTTCTTCATAAAGGAGTTTTTTGCATGCGTTTTAGCGTTTTGGTTTGTAAGGAGGTCAAAAACACTTCAAGGCAAGTTCTTGGTAGAAGTTGGTTTTATTCCCATGTAATGTAATTGCCCTGTTTTTTTTTTTTTTTTGTGATTTATTGCCTAACACACTCAAAAACACTCAAAAGACACTTCTGGTTATGTCATTTTTTTCCAACGGAGTTTCGCGTGCTATTTGGGGTTTTGCTAACTAATAATGTGAAAAACACTCAAAATACACGCATTTCGTAAGGATGTTCTGTTTCTCAATTAATTTTGTTATTCATGAGTTTCAGCATTTTGGTATCTAAGAAACTTCTTTATATACACGAGTTTTTGCGTTTTTTTTTTACGTAAAACACTGAGAAGATACATTTTCAGTAATTTTCTTTTGGATTCCAATATATAGTGAGTTCCTTATTATTTATCGTTTTTTTGCCTAACATGCTGAAAAACACTCAAAAATCAGATTTCTGGTAAGGGCGTTTAATTTCCTCATATAGGAGGCTTTGCATGCACTTTAGGGTTTGGTACATAACAGTCCGAAAAAAAAGCTAAAATTTACTTTTTTGATAATATTCTTTCGTTCATATAATTTTCCTGAATTTTCCAAGAATTTTGGCATCTCGGTACCTATGAAGATGAAAAAAAATTCCTATTTTTTTTTCTAAATAAAGTGTTATTTGTGGGTTTTAGCTTTTTGGTACTTAAGAAACTTAAAAAAAAACACTCATAATTCACGTTTCTCGTAATGACCTTTTGTTTCCCAAACATAATGTTTTTTGCATGTATTTAAGCGTTTTTATAGATAACATGATAAAAAACACCCAAATTACATGTTTTGGTAATGTTATTCTGTTTCTCCATAAAGTATTTTTTCCATGCGTTTCAGCTGTTTGGTATATAAGGAACTCAAAAATATTTAAAGGCAAGTTCTTGGTAAAAATTAGTTTTATTAAAATGAAAAGTGATTGCCCTGCTTTTTAGTGCTTTATTGCCTATCACGCTCAAAAACACTCAAAAGACATTTTTCTGGAAATGTCATATTTTCCCACATAAATCTGGTTTCGCATGAAATTTGTTTTTTTCATAACTAAGAATATGAAAAACACTCAAAATACACGAATTTGGTAAGGTTGTTTTGTTTCTCAATTAAGAGTGTTATTCATGAGTTTCAGCATTTTGGTATCTAGGAAACTTTTCCATATACACGAGTTTTTGCGTTTTTTGCCTTGTTGTTCTTTTGAAGTATAATACACTCATTATACACTTTTCTCGCAATGTCCCTTTGTTTCCCAATATAGAGTGCTTTGTATCAATTTTAGCGTTTTTTTTTTGTAGGTAACAAGCTCAAAAACACTCAAAATATCCCTTTTTGGTAATGTTTTTTTCTATTTCGTGATATTGGTTGGTTTGCATCCATTTTAGCGTTTTTCTACGTAAAACACTGGGAAGACACGTTTTCAGTAATTTTGTTTTGGATTCCCATATAAAGTGAGTTCCTTATTATTTATCATTTTGGTACCTAACATGCTGAAAAACACTCAAAAGACAGATTTCTGGTAAGGTCGTATAATTTCCTTATATTGGAGGCTTTGCATGCAGTTTAGGGTTTGTTACATAACAGTCCGAAAAAAAGCTAAAATCAACTTTTTTGATAATATTCTCTTATCATATAATTGCCTTGAATTTTCCCAGAATATTGGCATTTCCGTAACTATGAAGATGAATAACAAAAAAATAAAAGAATCCTATTTTTTTTTTCTAAATAAAGAGTGGGTTTTAGGTTTTTGGTACTTAACAAACTTAAAAACACTCATAATATATGTTTCTCGTAATGTCCTTTTGTTTCCCAAACATAAGGTTCTTTGCATGTATTTAAGCGTTTTTATAGATAACATGATCAAAAACACTCAAAATACATGTTTTTGTTAATTTTATTCTGTTTCTCCATAAAGTTTGTTTTGCATGCGTTTTAGCGGTTTAGTATATAAGGAGCTCAAAAACACTTAAAGGCAAGTTCTTGATAAAAATTGATTGCCCTGCTTTTTAGTGCTTTATTGCCTATCAGACTCAAAACACTCAAAAGACATTTTTCTGGTAATGTGAAAAGCTCTCAAAATACACGCATTTAGTAAGGTACTTCTATTTCTCAATCAGGAATGTTATTCATGACTTTCAGCATTTTGGTATCTAGGAAACTTCTCCATATCCAAAAGTATTTGCGTTTTTTGCCTTTTGGTTCTTTTGAACTATAAAACACTCATTATACACTTTTCTTGCAATGTCCTTTTATTTCCTAATATAGAGTGCTTTGCATCAATTTTCGCGTTTTTTGTAGTTAACAAGCTCAATTACATTCAAAATATACCTTTTTGGTAATGTTTTTCTATTTTTTTTATAATGGTTGGTTTCCATCCGTTTTAGCGTTTTTTTCTACGTAAAACACTGAGAAGACACGTTTTCAGTAATTTTGTTTTGGATTCCCATATAGAGTGAGTTCCTTATTTATTTATCGTTTTGGTGCCTAACATTCTGAAAAACACTCAAAAGACAGATTTCTTTTAAGGTCGTTTAATTTCCTCATATAGGAGTATGTATGCACTTTAGGGTATGGTATATAACAGTCCGAAAAAAAGCTAAAATTAACTTTTTTGATAATTTTCTTTTATCATATAATAGCCCGGAATTTTCCCAGAATTTTGGCATCTTGGTACCTATGAAGATAAATAACAAAAAAAAAAAAAATCCCATTTTTTTATTTTTTATTTATTTATTTTTCTAAATATTTGTGGGTTTTAGCTTTTTGGTACTTAAAAAACTAAAAAAACAGTCATAATACATATTTCTCGTAATGTCCTTTCGTTTCCCAAACATAAGGTTTTTTGCATGTATTTAAGCGTGTTTATAGATAACATGATCAAAAACACTCAATATACATGTTTTTGGGAAGGTTATTCTGTTTGTCCATGAAAGGTGTTTTGCATGCGTTTTAGCGTTTTGGTATGTAATGAGCTCAAATATACCTAAAAACAAGTTCTTGGTAAAAGTTGGTTTTATTCCCATGTAATGTGATTGCCCTTCTTTTTAGTGGTTTATTGCCTAACATGCTCAAAAAAACTCGAAAGACATTTTCTGGTAATATTATTTTTTTCCCACATAAAGCTAGTTTCGCATGGAATTTGGGGTTTTGGTAACTAAGAATGTGAAAAACACTCAAAATACAGGCATTTAGTAAGGTTGTTCTGTTTCTTAATTAAAAGTGTTATACATGAGATTCAGCATTTTGGTATGTAAGAAACTTCTCTAATACACACATTTAGTAAGGAAGTTCTGTTTCTCAATTAAAAGTGTTATACATGAGTTTCAGCATTTTGGTATGTAAGAAACTTCTTTATGTACACGAGTTTTTGAGTTTTTTGCCTTGTGGTTCTTGTGAAACTATAAAATAATCATTATACACGTTTCTCGTAATATCCTTTTCTTTCCTAATATAGAGTGCGTTTCATCCATTTTCGCATTTTTTTTGTAGGTAACAAGCTCAAAAACACATCAAAATTGTTTTTTTTTTTTTTTGGTAATGTTATTCTATTTCTTCATATTGGTTGGTTTGCATCCGTTTTAGCGTTTTTCAACGTAAATCACTGAAAAGACACGTTTTCAGTAATATTGTTCAAATTGCTGATAAAACACTCAAAAGACAGGTTTTTGGTAAAGTCGAGTAATTTCTCCATATAGGTGGCCTTGCATGCACTTCAGGGTTTGGTACATAACTCCGGAAAAAAGCTAATTTTTTTTTATAGTGATTTTTTTTTACAAAATTTTCCTGAATTTTTCCAGAATTTTGGTATCTCGGTACCTATGAAGATAAATAACAATTTTTTTTTCTCTATAAAGTAATATTTGTTAGTTTTAGCTTTTTGGTAATTAAGGAACTTAAAAATACTCATAATACACGATTTTCGTAATGTCCTTTTCTTATACAAACATAGGGTTCTTTACATGTATTTAAGCGTTTTTATAGGTAACATGATGAAAAACACTCAAAATACATATTTTTGGTAATGTTATTCTGTTTCTCCAGAAAGGGTGTTTTACATGCGTTTTAGCGTTTTTGGTATAAATTGGTGTTATTCCAATGTAATATAATTGCCCTGCTTTTTAGTGTTTATTGCCTATAACGCTCAAAAACACTTAAAAGACTCTTTGCAGATAATGTCATTTTTTTCTCATATAAAGGTGGTTTTGCATGCAATTTGGGGTTTTGGTAACTAAGAATGTGAAAAGCACTTAAAATACACGCATTTAGTAAGGTTGTTCTGTTTTTTTTTAATTAAGAGTGTTATTTATGAATTTCAGCATTTTGGTATCTAGGAAATCTCTCCATATACACGAGTTTTTGCGTTTTTTGCTTTGTGGTTCTTTTGAACTATAAAACACTCATTATACACTCTTCTTGGAATGTCCTTTTGTTTCCCAATATAGAGTGCTTTGCATCAATTTTCGTGTTTTTTGTAGGTAAAAAGCTAAAAAACACTCAAAATATACCTTTTTGGTAACGTTTTTTCTATTTCTTGATATTGCTTGGTTTCCATCCGTTTTAACGTTTTTCTACGTAAAACACTGAGAAGACACGTTTTCAGTAACTTTGTTTTGGATTCCCATATAGAGTGAGTTCCTTATTTTTTATCGTTTTGGTGCCTAACATGCTAAAAATCACTCGAAACACAGATTTCTGGTAAGGTCGTTTAATTTCCTCATATTGGGGGCTTTGCATGCATTTTAGGGTTTGGTACATAACAGTCCGAAAAAAAGCTAAAATTTACTTTTTTGATAATATTCTTTTATCGCATAATTGCCCGGAATTTTCCCAGAATTTTGGTATCTCGGTACCTATGAAGATGAATAAAAAAAAAAATATCCTATTAATTTCATTTTTTTATTATTTTTTTTCTATTTTCTAAATAGTGTTATTTGTGGGTTTTAGCTTTTTGGTACTTAAGGAACTTAAAAAAAAAACACTTATAATACACGTTTCTCGTAATGTCCTTTTGTTTCCCAAACATAATGTTCTTTGCATGTACTTAAGCGTTTTTATAGATAACATGATGAAAAATACTCAAAATACATGTTTTTGGTAATGTTATTCTGTTTCTCCATAAAGTTTGTTTTGCATGCGTTTTAGCGGTTTGGTATATAAGGGGTTAAAAACACTTAAAGGCAAATTCTTCATAAAAGCTGGTTTTATTCCCATGTAATGTGATTGTTCTGCTTTTTAGTGCTTTGTTGCATATCACGCTGAAAAACACTCAAAAGACACTTTTCTGGTAATGCCATTTTTTTCCCAACATGAAGCTAGTTTTGCATGTAATTTGGCATATTCGTAGCTAAGAATGTGAAAAACACTCAAAATACACAATTTGGTAAGGTAGTTCTGTTTATCGATTAAAAGTGTTATTCATGCATTTATCCATTTTGATATGTAAGAAATTTCTCTATATACACGAGTTTTTGCGTTTATTTCCTTGTGGTTCTTTTAAAACTAAAAAACACTCATTATACACGTTTCTCGTAATGTTCTTTTGTTTCCTAATATAGAGTGCTTTACATCCATTTTTGCATTTTCTGTAGGTAACAAGCTCAAAACACTCAAAATATATCTTTTTGGTAATGTTATTCTATTTCTTCATATAGGATGGTTTGTATCCGCTTTAGCGTTTTTCTACGTAAAACACTGAAAAGACACGTTTTCAGTCATTTTCTTTTGGATTCACATATTGACTGACTTCCATATTATTTATCGTTTTGGTGCCTAACATGCTGAAAAACACTGAAAAGACAGGTTTCTGGTAAAGTCGATTAACTTCCCTTTGTAGGTGACTTTGCATGTACTTTATGGTTTGGTGCATAACAATCCGAAAAAAAAATGCTATAATTAACTTTTATGATAATGTTTTTTTTCTACATAAAATCCCTGAATTTTGGCAGAATTTTGGCATCTCGGTACCTATGAAGATGAATAACAAAAAAAAAAAATCCCATTTTTTTTATATTTATTATTATTTTTTCTAAAGAGTGTTATTTGTGGGTTTTAGCTTTTTTGTACTGAAGGAACTTAAAAATCACTCATAATACACGTTTCTCATAATGTTCTTTCGTTTCCCAATCATAAGGTTCTTTGAATGTATTGAAGCGTTTTTATAGATAACATGATCAAAATGGTAATGTTTGGTAATGTTATTCTGTTTCTCCATAAAATGTATTTTACATGGGTTTTAGCGTTTTGGTATGTAAGGAGCTCAAAAACACTTAAAGGCAAGTTCTTGGTAAAATTTGGTTTTATTCCCATGTAATGTGATTGCCCTGGCTTTTATTGCTTTATTGCGTAACACGCTCAAAAACACTGAAAAGACATGCGAAGCCTCCCATATGACGAAATTAAAGACCTTACCAGAAATCTGTCTTTTGAGTGTTTTTCAGCATGTTAGGCACCAAAACGATAAATAATAAGGAACTCACTCTGTGGGAATCCAAAAGAAAATTACTGAAAACGTGTCTTCTCAGTTTTTTATGTAGAAAAACGCTAAAACTGATACAAACCAACCAATATGAAGAAGTAGAAAAACATTACCAAAAATGTATATTTTGAGTGTTTCTGAGCTTGTTACCTAGAAAAAAAACGCGAAAATAGAAACAAAGCACTCTATATTGGGAAAGTAAGGGATATTGCGAGAAAAGTGTATAATGAATGTTTTATAGATCAAAAAAAACAAGGCAAAAAAACGCAAAAACTCATGTATATGCTGAAACTCATGAATAACACTCTTAATTGAGAAACAAAGCAACCTTACTAAATGCGTGTCAAAAACACTAAAAGGCAAGTTCTTCGTAAAAGTTGGTTTTATTCCCATGTAATGTGATTGCCCTGCTTTTTAGTGTTTTATTGCCTAACTCGCTCAAAAACACTCAAAGACACTTTTCTGGTAATGTCATTTTTTTCCCACATAAAGCTAGTTTCGCATGGAATTTGGGTTTTGGTAACTAAGAATGTAAAAAAACACTCAAAATACACGCATTTAGTAACGTTGTTCTGTTTCTTGATTAAGAGTGTTATTCATGAGTTTCAGTATTTTCGTATCTTAGAAACTTCTCCATACAGTCGAGTTTTTTTCAATTTTTTGCCTTGTGATTCTGGTGAAACTATAAAACACTCATTATACACGTTTCTCGTTATGTCCTTTTTTTCCCTTATATAGAGTGCTATGCATCCATTTTCGCGTTTTTTTTTCATGTAACAAGCTCAAAAACACTCAAAATATACTTCTTTGGTAATTTCTTCATATTGCTTGGTTTGCATTCGTTTTAGCGATTTTCTACGTAAATCTTTTAAAAGACACGTTTCCAGTAATTTTGTTTTGGATTTCCATACAGAGTGACTTTCATATTATGTATCGTTTTGGTGCCTAACATTGAGAAAAACACTCAAAAGACAGATTTCTTATAAAGTCGTTAAATTTCATCAGATACGTGGCTTTGCATACACTTTATGGTTTTTAACATAACTCCGAAAAAAAAGTAAAATTAACTTTTTCGATAATGTTTCATTTTCCACATAATTTCCCTGAATTTTGGCAGAATTTTGGCATCTTGGTACCTGTGAACATCTATAACAAAAAAATAAAAATGTTATTTTTTATTCATTTTTATTTTTTTTTCTCTATAAAATGTTATTTGTAGGTTTTAACGTTTTGGTACTTAAGGAACTTAAAAACATTCATAATACACATTTCTCGTCATGTCCTTCCGTTTCCCAAATATGGGGACCTTTGCATGTATTTCAACGTTTTTATAGGTAACATGATAAAAAACACTCAAAACACTTGTTTTTGGTAATGTTATTCTGCTTCTCCAGAAAGGAGTGTTTTGCATGCGTTTTAACGATTTGGTATGTAAGGAGCTGAAAACACTTCAAGGCAAGTTCTTGGTAAGAGTTGGTTTTATTCCAATGTAATATGATTGCCCTGCATTTTAGTGCTTTTTTGCCTAACACGCTCAAAAACACTCAAAAGACACTTCTGGTAATGTCATTTTTTTCCCACATAAAGCTAGTTTTGCATGCTATTTGGGGTTCTTTGCATGTATTTAAGCGTTTTTATAAATAACATGATCAAAAACACTCAAAATACATGTTTTTGGTAATGTTACTCTGTTTCTCCATAAAGGGTGTTTTGCATGCGTTTTAGCATTTTGGTATGTAAGGAGTTAAAAAAAAAACTTAAAGGCAAGGTCTTCGTAAAAGTTGGTTTTATTCCCATGTAATGTGATTGTTCTGCTTTTTAGTGCTTTGTTGCATATCACGCTCAAAAACACTCAAAAGACACTTTTTTGGTAATAACATTTTTTTTTCCCACATAAATCTAGTTTCGCATGTAATTTGGGATTTTCGTAACTAAGAATGTGAAAAACACTCAAAATACACACATTTGGTAAGGTAGTTCTCTTTCTCAATTAAAAGTGTTATTCATGTATTTCAGCCTTTTGGTATGTAAGAAACTTCTCTATATACACGAGTTTTTGCGTTTTTTGCCTTGTGGTTCGTGTGAAACTATAAAACAATCATTATAGACATTTCTCTAAATGTCCTTTTGCTTCCCAGTATTAGAGTGCTTTTACATCCATTTTCCCGTTTTTTGTAGGTAAAAAGCTCAAAAACACTTTTTGGTAATGTTATTCTATTTTTCCTCATATTCGTTGCTTTGCATCTGTTTTAGCGTTTTTTTCTACGTAAAACACTGAAAAGACTCGTTTTCAGTCATTTTGTTTTGGATTCACATATTGACTGACTTCCTTATTATTTATCGGTTTGGTGCCTAACATCCTGAAAAACACTGAAAAGACAGGTTTCTGGTAAAGTCGTTTAATTTCCTCATATAGGTGGCTTTGCATGCACTTTAATGTTTGGTCAATAACAATCCGACAAAAAAGCTATAGTAACTTTTTTGATAATTTTCTTTTTTCACATAAATTCCCTGAATTTTGGCAGAATTTTGGCATCTCGGTACTTATGAAAATCAATAAAAAAAATGCAATTTTTTTATTTTTTTTTTTATTTTTTTCTTTTTCTCTTTAAAGAGTGTTATTTGGTACTTAAGGAACTTAAAAACAGTCATAATACACGTTTCTCGTAATGTCCTTTCGTTTCCCAAAGATAGGGTTCTTTGCATGTATTTAAACGTTTTGATAGGTAACATGATCAAAAACACTTAAAACATATATTTTTTGTAATGTTTTCCTGCTTCTCCATAAAGGAGTGTTTTGCATGCGTTTTAGCGTTTTGGTATGTATGGAGCTCAAAACACATAATGATTTGTTTGATGACAGGCGATTTTGTTCATAATTAGCTCAAAAAAAAAAAAGACACAAAATACACGTTTTTGGTTAATGTATTCTGTTTCTCTCTATATGGTATTTTCATAAGTTTTTAAAGTCGTTTCATATATCTATATATGGGTCTTTGCATGAATTTTCGCTTTTTGGTAACTAACAATGTCATAACACTCAAAATGCACGTTTTTTTTTTGGCAGTATTGTTCTGTTTCTCCATATAGAGTGTTTTTCATGCGTTTTACCCTTTTGATACTAAGAAAATAAAAAACACTCATAATACACGTTTCTCGTAATGTCTTTTAATTTTTCCCATATAGGGTATTTCCGATTCATTTAAGCGTTTTTTTACGTAACAATCTTACAAAAGACTTAAAATACTTGTTTTGTATGCGTTTTAGCGTTTTCGTATATAAGGAGCTTAAAAACACTTAAAGGCAAGTTATTGATAAAAGTTGGTTTTATTCCCATGTAATGTGATTGCTCTGCTTTTTAGTGCTTTATTGCCTAACACGCTCAAAAAAACTCAAAAGACACTTTTCTGTTAATATTTTTTTTTTCACACGTAAATGGAATTTGGGGTTTTGGTAAGTAAGAATGTTAAAAAGATTCAAAATACACCCATTTGGTAAAATTGTTCTGTTTCTCAATTAAGAGTGTTCTTCATGAATTTCAGCATTTTGGTATCAATGAAACATCTCAATATACACGAGTTTTTGCGTATTTTGCCTTGTGGTTCTTGTGAAACTATAAAACACTCATTATACAAGTTTCTCGTAATGTCCTTTTCTTTCCCAATATAGAGTGCTTTGCAACTATTTTCGCGTTTTCTGTAGGTAACAAGCTCAAAAACACTCAAAATATAACTTTTTAGTAATATTATTCTATTTCTTCAAATTGGTTGGTTTGCATCCGTTTTAATGTTTTTCTAAGTAAAACACTAAAAAGACACGTTTTCAGTAATTTTGTTTTGGATTCCCATATAGAGTGACTTCCATATTATTTATCGTTTTGGTGCCTAACTTGCTGAAAAACACTCAAAAGACAGAAATCTGGTAAAGTCGTTTAATTTCCTCATGTTGGTGGCTTTGCATACACTTTAGGGTTTGGTACATAACAGTCCGAAAAAAAAAGAAGCTAAAATTAACTTTTTTCATAATATTATTTTTTCACATAATTTTCCTGAATTTTGCCAGAATTTTGGCATCTCGGTACCTATGAAGATAAATAAAAAAAAATCCTAGTTTTTATTTATTTATTTATTTTCTCTATAAGGAGTGTTATTTGTGGGTTTTAAATCTTTTCGTACTTATGAAACTTAAAAACACTCATAATACACGTTTCTCGTAATGTCCTTTCGTTTCCCAAACATAGGGTTCTTTGCATGTATTTAAGCGTTTTTATACGTAACAGATAAAAAACACTGAAAATTCATGTTTTTCGTAATGTTATTTTGTTTCTCCATAAAGGGTGTTTTGCATGCATTTTAGCGTTTTGCTATGTAAGGAGCTGAAAAACACTTAAAGTAAATATTGGTTTTATTCCCATGTAATGTCTTTGCCCTGCTTTTTTGTGCTTTATTGCCTAACACGCTCAAAAACACTCAAAAGACACATTTTTTTCTGGTAATGTCATTTATTTCCCACATAAAACTAGTTTCGCATGTAATTTCGGGTTTTGGTAACTAAGAATGTGAAAAACATTCAAAATACACGCAGTTGGTAAGGTTGTCCTGTTTCTCAATTAAGAGTGTTATTCATGAATTTCAGCATTTTGGTATCTAAGAAACATCTCCATATACACGAGTTTTTGCTTGTTTTGCCTTGTGGTTCTTGTGAAACTATAAAACACTCATTATAAACGTTTCTCGTAATGTCCTTTTGTTTCACAATATAGAGAGATTTGCATCATTTTCGCTCAAAAACACAAAAAATACCTTTTTGGTAATATTATTCTGTTTCATGATATTGGTTGATATGCATTCATTTTAGCGTTTTTCTACGTAAAACACTGAAAAGACACGTTTTCAGTAATTTTGTTTTGGATTCCCATACAGAGTGACTTCCATATTATTTATTGTTTTGGTGCCTAACATACTGAAAAACAGGCAAAAGACAGGTTTCAGGTAAAGTCGTTTAATTTCCTCATATAGGAAGGTACATTTAAGGTTTGGTACATAACAGTCTGAAAAAAAAGCTAA
This sequence comes from Scylla paramamosain, assembly GCF_035594125.1. Taxonomy (NCBI): domain Eukaryota; kingdom Metazoa; phylum Arthropoda; class Malacostraca; order Decapoda; family Portunidae; genus Scylla; species Scylla paramamosain. The sequence continues at coordinate 11,902,984 of NC_087156.1, forward strand.
AATTAACTTTTTTTATATTCTTTCTTCACATAATTTCCCTGAATTTTGCCAGAATTTTGGTATCTCGGTACCTATGAAGATCAATAACAAAAAAAAAAATTACTATTTTTTTAATTTATTTATTTATTTTTTCTCTATAAAGAGTGTTATTTGTCGGTTTAAGCTTTTTGGTACTTAAGGAACGTAAAAACACTCATTATACTCGTTTCTCGTAAGGTTCTTTTGTTTCCTAAAGATAAGGTTCTTTGCATGTATTTAAGCGTTTTTATTGGTAACATGATCAAAAACACTCAAAATATACCTTTTTGGTAATGTTATTCTATTTCTTCCTATTGGTTGGTTTCCATCCATTTTAGCGTTTTTCTACGTAAAACACAGAAAAGACACGTTTTCAGTAATTTTGTTTTGGATTCCCATATAGATTGACTTCCATGTTATTTATCGTTTTGGTATCTAACATGCTGAAAAACACTCAAAAGACAGGTTTCTTGTAAAGTCGTTTAATTTCCCCTTAAAGGTGCCTTTGCATACACTTTAGGGTTTGGTACATAACTCCGAAAAAAAAAACTAAAATTAACATTTTTCATAATATTCTTTTTTTACGTAATTTTCCTGAATTTTGCCAGAATTTTGGCATCTCAGTACCTATAAAGATCAATTTAAAAAAAATGCTATTTTTTTTTCTCTCTATAAAGAGTGTTATTTCTGGGTTTTAGCTTTTTGGTACTTAAGGAACTTATAAACACTCATAATACACATTCCTCGTAATGTCCTTTCATTCCCAAACATAGGGTTCTTTCCATGTATTTAAGCGTTTTTATTGGTAACAAGCTCAAAAACACGCAAAATACATGTTTTTGATAATGTTATTCTGTTTTTCCATAAAGGGTGTTTTGCATGGGTTTTAGCATTTTGGTAGGTAAGGAGCTCAAAAAAACTTAAAGGCAAGTTGTTGGTAAAAGTTGGTTATATTCCCATGTAATGTGATTGCACTGCTTTTTAGTGCTTTATTGCCTAACACGCTGAAAAACACTAAAAAGACACTTTTCTAGTAATTTCATTTTTTTCCACATTTTTTGCATGTAATTTGCGGTTGAAACACTAAGAATGTGAAAAAACACTCAAAATACACTCATTTCCTCAGATTGTTCTCTTTCTCAATGAAGAGTGTTATTCATGAGTTTCAGGATTTTTGGTATCTAAGAAACTTCTCCATATATACGAGTTTTTGCGTTTTTTGCCTTATGGTTCTTGAAAACTATTAAAACATTCATTATACAATTTTCTTGTAATATCCTTTTGTTTGCATATATAGACTGCTTTGCATTCATTTTTGCGTTTTCTGTAGGTAACAAGCTCAAAAACACTCAACTTTTTTGTAATGTTATTCTATTTCTTCATATTGGTTGGTTTCCATCCGTTTTAGCGTTCTACGCTAAAACAGAAAAGACAGGTTTTCAGTAATATTGTTGAAATTGCTGAAAACACCCAAAGACACGTTTCTTGTAAAGTCGTGTAATTTCCATATATAGGTGGCTTTGCATGCACGTCCGGGTTTCGTACATAACTCCGGAAAAAGCTAAAATAATTTTTTTTATGTTTTTTTTTCACATAATTTCCCTGAATTTTCTCAGAATTTTGTCATTTCGATACCTATGAAGATGAATAACAAAAAAAAAATCTATTTTTTTAATTATTATTTTCTCTATAAAGAGTGTTATTTGTGGGTTTTAGATTTTTCGTACAAAAGGAACTTAAAAATACTCATAATACATAAACAAAACACTCAGAATACATGTTTTTGGTAATGTGATTCTGTTTCTCCATAAAGATTGCCTATCGCGCTCAAAAACACTCAAAAGACATTTTTCTGGAAATGTCATGTTTTCCAACATAAATCTGGTTTCGCATGAAATTTGGGTTTTTGGTAACTATGAATATGAAAAACACTCAAAATACACGAATTTGGTAAGATTGTTCTGTTTCTCAATTAAGAGTGTTATTCATGAGTTTCAGCATTTTGTTATCTAGGAAACTTCTCCATATACACGAGTTTTTGCGTTTTTTGCCTTGTTGTTCTTTTGAACTATAATACACTCATTATACACTTTTCTCGCAATGTCCCTTTGTTTCCCAATATAGAGTGCGTTGTATCAATTTTAGCGTTTTTTTGTAGGTAACAAGCTCAAAAACACTCAAAATATACCTTTTTGCTAATGTTTTTTTCTATATCTTGATATTTGTTGGTTTGCATCCATTTTAGCGTTTTTCTACGTAAAACACTGGGAAGACACGTTTTCAGTAATTTTGTTTTGGATTCCCATATAAAGTGAATTCCTTATTATTTATCATTTTGGTGCTTAACATGCTGAAAAACTCTCAAAAGACAGATTTCTGGTAAGATCGTTTAATTTCCTTATATAGGAGGCTTTGCATGCAGTTTAGGGTTTGGTACATAACAGTCCGAAAAAAAAGCTAAAATAAACTTTTTTTGATAATATTCTCTTATCATATAATTGCCTTGAATTTTCGCAGATTTTTGGTATTTCAGTACCTATGAAGATGAATAAAAAAAAATGCTATTTTTTTTATTTTTTTTTCTAAATAAAGAGTGGGTTTTAGGTTTTTGGTACTTAAACTTAAAAACACTCATAATATACGTTTCTCGTAATGTCCTTTTGTTTCCCAAACATAAGGTTCTTTGCATGTATTTAAGCGTTTTTATAGATAACATGATCAAAAATACTCAAAATACATGTTTTTGGTAATTTTATTCTGTTTCTCCATAAAGTTTGTTTTGCATGCGTTTTAGCGATTTAGTATATAAGGAGCTCAAAAACACTTAAAGGCAAGTTCTTGATAAAAATTGGTTTTATTGAAATGTAATGTGATTGCCCTGCTTTTTAGTGCTTTATTGCCTATCAAGCTCAAAAAAACTCAAAAGACTTTTTTCTGGTAATGTCATTTTTTTTCTCACATAAAGCTGGTTTCGCATGCAATTTGGAGTTTTGGTAACTAAGAATGTGAAAAGCTCTCAAAATACACGCATTTAGTAAGGTTGTTCTGTTTCTCTATTAGGAATGTTATTCATGAGTTTCAGCATTTTGGTATCTAGGAAACTTCTCCATATCCACAAGTTTTTGCGTTTTTTGCCTTTTGGTTCTTTTCAACTATAAAACACTGATTATACACTTTTCTTGCAATGTCCTTTTATTTCCTAATATAGAGTGCTTTGCATCAATTTTCGCGTTTTTTGTAGGTAACAATCTCAAAAACAATCAAAATATACCTTTTTGGTAATATTTTTCTTTTTTTTTATATTGGTTGGTTTGCATCCGTTTTAGCGTTTTTCTACGTAAAACACTGAGAAGACACGTTTTCAGTAGTTTTGTTTGGATTCCCGTATAGAGTGAGTTCCTTATTTATTTATCGTTTTGGTGCCTAACATTCTGAAAAACACTCAAAAGACAGATTTCTTTAAAGGTCGTTTAATTTCCTCATATAGGAGGAGGCTTTGCATGCACTTTAGGGTTTGGTATATAACAGTCCGAAAAAAAAGCTAAAATTAACTTTTTGATAATTTTCATTTATCATATAAAAGCCCGGAATTTTCCCAGAATTTTGGCATCTCGGTACCTATGAAGATAAATAACAAAAAAAAATCCAATTTTTTTATTTTTTATTTATTTATTTTTCTAAATAATGAGTGTTATTTGTGGGTTTTAGCTTTTTGGTACTTAAGGAACTAAAAAACAATCATAATACATATTTCTCGGAATGTCCTTTCGTTTCCCAAACATAAGGTTCTTTGCATGTATTTAAGCGTTTTTGTAGATAACATGATCAAAAACACTCAAAATACATATTTTTTGGTAATGTTATTTTGTTTCTCCATAAAAGGTGTTTTGCATGCGTTTTAGCGTTTCGGTATGTAATGAGCTCAAAAACACCTAAAAACAAGTTCTTGGTAAGAGTTGGTTTTATTCCCATGTAATGTGATTGCCCTACTTTTTAGTGGTTTATTGCATAACACGCTCAAAATCACTCGAAAGACATTTTCTGGTATTATTATTTTTTTCCCACATAAAGCTAGTTTCGCAAGGAATTTGGGGTTTTGGTAACTAAGAATGTGAAAAACACTCAAAATACAGGCATTTAGTAAGGTAGTTCTGTTTCTCAATAAAAAGTGTTATTCATGAGATTCAGCATTTTGGTATGTAAGAAACTTCTTTATGTACACGAGTTTTTCAGTTTTTTGCCTTGTGGTTCTTGTGAAACTATAAAACACTCATTATACACGTTTCTCGTAATGTCCTTTTCTTTCCTAATATAGAGTGCGTTTCATCCATTTTCGCATTTTTTTGTAGGTGACAAGCTCAAAAACACATCAAAATATATCTTTTTGGTAATGTTATTCTATTTCTTCATATTGGTTGGTTTGCATCCGTTTTAGCGATTTTCTACGTAAATCACTGAATAGACACGTTTTCAGTAATATTGTTGAAATTGCTGAAAAAAACACTCAAAAGACAGGTTTGTCGTAAAGTCGAGTAATTTTTCAATATAGGTGGCTATGCATGCACTTCAGGGTTTGGTACATAACGCCAGGAAAAAGCTAAAATTATTTTTTATATAATGATTTTTTTTTTACAAAATTTCCCTAAATTTTTCCCTATTTTTGGTATCTCGGTACCTTTTTTTTTCTCTATATAAAGTGTTACTTGTGTGTTTTACCTTTTTGGTACTTAAGGAATTTAAAAACACTCATAATACACGATTTTCTTAATGTCCTTTTCTTATATAAACATAGGGTTCTTTACATGTATTTAAGCGTTTTTATAAGTAACATGATCAAAAACACTCAAAATACATATTTTTGGTAATGTTATTCTGTTTCTCCTTAAAGGGTGTTTTACATTCGTTTTAGCGTTTTGGTATGTAAGGAGCTAAAAAACACTTAAAGGCAAGTTCTTCGTAAAAGTTGGTTTTATTCCCAAGTTATGTGATTTTTCTGCTTTTTAGTGCTTTGTTGCATATCACGCTCAAAAATACTTAAAAGACATTTCCTGGTAATGTCATTTAAGCGTCTTTATTGGTAACATGATCAAAAACACTCAAAATAAATGTTTTTGGTAATGTTATTCTGTTTCACCATAAAGTGTATTTTGCATGCGTTTTAGTGTTTTGGAATATAAGGAGCTCAAAAGCACTTAGAGGCAAGTTCTTATTAAAAAACTGGTTTAATTCCAATGTAATGTGATTGCCCAGCTTTTTAGTGCTTTATTGCCTAACACGCTCAAAAACACTCAAAAGACATTTTTCTGGTAATGTCATTTTTTTCCCACATAAACCAGGTTTTGCATGCAATTTAATAAGATTGTTCTGTTTCTCAATTAAGAGTGTTGTTCATGAGTTTCAGCATTTTGGTATCTACGAAACTTTTTCATATACCCTATTTTTTGCATTTTTTGCCTTGTGGTTCTTTTGAACTATAAAACACTCATTATACACTTTTCATGCAATGTCCTCTTCTTTCCCATTATAGAGTGCTTTGCATCAATTTTCGTGTTTCATATAGGTAACAAGCTCAAAAACACTCAAAATATACCTTTTTGGTAATGTTTTTCTATTTCTTTATATTGGTTTGTTTCCATCAGTGTTAGCGTTTTTCTACGTAAAACACTGAAAAGACACGTTTTCAGTAATTTTGTTTTGATTTACCATATAGAGTGAGTTACTTATTATTTATTGTTTTGGTGCCTAACATGCTGAACAACACTCAAAAGAGAGATTTCTGATAAGGTCGTTTAATTTCCTTATATAGGAGGCTTTCCATGCACTTTAGGGTTTGGTACATAAGAGTCCGAAAAAAAAGCTAAAATTAACTTTTTTGATAATATTCTTTTATCATATAATTGCCCTGAATTTTTCCAGAATTTTGGCATTTGCTACCTCTGAAGATAAATAAAAAAAATAAAAAATCCCATTTTTTTTATTTTTTATTTATTTATTTATTTTTTTCTCAATAAAGAGTGTTATTTGTGGGATTTACCTTTTTGGTACTTAAGGAACTTAAAAACACTCATAATACACGTTTCTCGTAATGTCCTTTCGTTTCCCAAACATAAGGTTCTTTGCATGTATTTAAGCGTTTTTATAGATAACATGATCAAAAACACTGAAAATACAAGGTTTTGGTAATGTTATTCTGTTTCTCCATAAAGTGTGTTTTGCCTGCGTTTTAGCAGTTTTGTATATAAGGAGCTCAAAAACACTTAAAGGCAAGTTCTTGGTAAAAAATGGTTTTACTCCAATGTAATGTGATTCTACTGCTTTTGAGTGCTTTATTACCTATCACGTTGAAAAACATTCAAAAGAAAGCTATTTTCGCATGTTATTTGGTGTTTTTGGTAACTAAGAATGTGAAAAGCATTGAAAATACACGCATTTAGTAAGGTTGTTATGTTTCTCAATTAAGAGTGTTATTCATGAGTTTCAGCATTTTGGTATCTAAGAAATCTCTCCATATACACGAGTTTTTGCGTTGTTTGCTTGGTGGTTCTTTTGAACTATAAAACACTCATTATACACTTTTCTTGCAATGTCCTTTTGTTTCCCAATATAGAGTGTTTTGCATCAATTTTCGCGTTTTTGTAGGTAAAAAGCTAAAAAAAAAGACTCAAAATATACCTTTTTGGTAACGTTTTTCTATTTCTTGATATTGGTTGGTTTGCATCCGTTTTAACGTTTTTCTACGTAAAACACTGAGAAGACACGTTTTCAGTAACTTTGTTTTGGATTCTTATATAGAGTGAGTTCCTTATTATTTATCGTTTTGGTGCCTAACATGCTAAAAAACACACAAAACACAGATTTCTGGTAAGGTCGTTTAATTTCCTCATAATGGAGGCTTTGCATGCACTTTAGTGTTTGGTACATAACAGTCCGAAAAAAAAAAGCTGAAATTAACTTTTTTGATAATATTCTTTCATCACATAATTGCCCTGAATTTTCCCAGAATTTTGGCATCTCGGTACCTATGAAGATGAATAACAAAAAAAAAAAAAATTATATTTATTTTATTTTTCTATTTTTTATTTTGTAAATAAAGAGTGTTATTTGTGAGTTTTAGCTTTTTGCTACTTAAGGAACTTATAAAAACACTCATAATACACGTTTCTCGTAATGTCCTTTTGTTTCCAAAACACAATGTTCTTTGCATATACTTAAGCGTTTTTATACATAATATGATCAAAAACACTCAAAATACATGTTTTTGGTAATGTTATTCTGTTTCTCCATAAAGTTTGTTTTGCATGCGTTTTAGCGGTTACGTATATAAGGGGTTAAAAAACACTTAAAGGCAAATTCTTCGTAAAAGTTGGTTTTATTCTCATGTAATGTGATTATTCTGCTTTTTATTGCTTTGTTGCATATCACGCTCAAAAACACTCAAAAGACACTTTTATGGTAATGTCATTTTTTTTCCCCAAATGAAGATAGTTTTGCATGTAATATGGCATTTTTGTAACTAAGAATGTGAAAAACACTTAAAATACACAATTTAGTAAGGTAGTTCTGTTTATCGATTAAAAGTGTTATTAATGCATTTCATCCTTTTGGTATGTAAAAATTTCTCTATATACAGGAGTTTTTGCGTTTATTGCCTTGTGGTTCTTTTAAAACTATAAAACACTCATTATACACGTTTCACGTAATGTCCTTTTGTTTCCTAATATAGAGTGCTTTACATCCATTTTTGCATTTTTTGTAGGTAACAAGCTCAAAAACACTCAAAATATATCTTTTTGGTAACGTTATTCTATTTCTTCATATAGAATGGTCTGTATCCGCTTTAGCGTTTTTCTACGTAAAACACTGAAAAGACACGTTTTCAGTAATTTTGTTTTGGATTCACATATTGACTGATTTTCATATTATTTATCGTATTGGTGGCTAACATGCTAAAAAACACTGAAAAGACAGGTTTCTGGTGAAGTCGTTTAACTTCCCTATATAGGTGGCTTTGCATGCACTTTAGGTTTTGGTACATAACAATCAGAAAAAAAAAAGCTATAATTAACTTTCATGATAATGTTCTTGTTTTTACATAAATTCCCTGAATTTTGGCAGAATTTTGGCAATTCGGTACCTATGAAGATTAAAAAAAAAAATCCCATTTTTTTGTTTTTTATTTATTATTTTTTTTTTTTTCTAAAACGTTTTATTTGTGGGTTTTAGCTTTTTCGTACTGAAGGAACTTAAAAAACACTCATCATACACGTTTCTCGTAATTTCCTTTCGTTTCCCAAACATAAAATTCTCTTTACATGTATTTAAGCGTTTTTATAGATAACATGATCAAAAACACTCAAAATACATGTATTTGGTAAGTTATTCTGTTTCTCCATAAAATGTACTTTGCATGCGTTCTAGCGTTTTGGTATGTAAGGAGCTGAAAAACACTTAAAGGCCAGTTCTTGGTAAAATTTGGTTTTATTCCCATGTAATGTGACTGCATTGGCTTTTAGTGCTTTATTGCGTAACACGCTCAAAAACACTGAAAAGACACTTTTCAGGTAATGTCATTTTTTTCTCACATAAAGGTGGTTTCGCATGCAATTTGGGGTTTTGGTAACTAAGAATATGAAAAGCACTCAAAATACACACATTTAGTAAGGTTGTTCTGTTTCTTAATTAAGAGTGTTATTCATGAGTTTCAGCATTTTGGTATCTAGGAAATCTCTCCATATGCACGAGTTTTTGCGTTTTTTGCTTTGTGGTTCTTTTGAACTATAAAACACTCAATATACACTCTTCTTGTAATGTCCTTTTGTTTCCCAATATAGAGTGCTTTCCATCAATTTTCGTGTTTTTTGTAGGTAAAAATTTCTTGATATTGTTGGTTTCCATCCGTTTTAACGTTTTTGCTACGTAAAACACTGAGAAGACATGTTTTCAGTAACTTTGTTTTGGATTCCCATATAGAGTGAGTTCCTTATTATTTATCGTTTTGGTGCCTAATATGCTAAAAACACTCAAAACAGATTTCTGGTAAGGTCGTTTAATTTCCTCATATTGGAGGCTTTGCATGCTCTTTAGGGTTTGGTACATAACAGTCCGAAAAAAAAGCTAAAATTTACTTTTTTGATAATATTCTTTTATCACATAATTGCCCTGAATTTTCCCAGAATTTTGGCATATCGATTCCTATGAAGATGAATAAAAAAAAATATTTATTTTATTTTTTTATATTTTTTTTTTCATTTTCTAAATAAAAAGTGTTATTTGTGGGTTTTAGCTTTTTGATATTTAAGGAACTTAAAAAAAAAAAACACTCATAATACACGTTTGTCGTAATGTCCTTTTGTTTCCCAAACATAATGTTCTTTGTATGTACTTAAGCGTTTTTATAGATAACATGATCAAAAACACTCAAAATACATGTTTTTGGTAATGTTATTCTGTTTCTCCATAAAGTTTGTTTTGCATGCGTTTTAGCGGTTTGGTATATAAGGGGTTAAAAAATACTTAAAGGAAAATTCTTCGTAAAAGTTGGTTTTATTCCCATGTAATGTGATTATTCTGCTTTTTAGAGCTTTGTTGCATATCACGCTGAAAAAGACTCAAAAGACACTTTGCTGGTAATGCCATTTTTTCCCCCACTTGAAGCTAGTTTCGCATGTAATTTGGCATTTTCGTAACTAAGAATGTGAAAAACACACAAAATACACAATTTGGTAAGATAGTTCTGTTTATCGATTAAAAGTGTTATTGATACATTTATTCATTTTGATATGTAAGAAATTTCTCTATACACACGAGTTTTTGCGATTATTGCCTTGTGGCTCTTCTAAAACTATAAAACACTAATTATACACGTTTCTCGTAATGTCCTTTTGTTTCCTAATATAAAGTGCTTTACATCCATTTTTGTATTTTTTGTAGGTAACAAGCTAAAAAACACTCAAAATATATCTTTTTTGGTAATGTTATTCTATTTCTTCATATAGGATGGTTTGTATTCGCTTTAGCGTTTTTCTACGTAAAACACTGAAAAGACACGTTTTCAGTCATTTTCTTTTGGATTTACATATTGACTGACATATTATTTATCGTTTTGGTAAAACTGGTTCTTGGTAAAATTTGGTTTTATTCCCATGTAATGTGATTGCCCTGGCTTTTAGTGCTTTATTGCGTAACACGCTCAAAAACACTAAAAAGACATGCAAAGCCTCCCATATGACGAAATTAAAGACCTTACCAGAAATATGTCTTTGAGTGTTTTTTTCAGCATGTTAGACACCAAAACGATAAATAATAAGGAACTCACTCTGTGGGAATCCAAAAATAAAATTACTGAAAACGTGTCTTCTCAGTGTTTTACGTAGACAAACGCTAAAACTGATACAAACCAACCAATATGAAGAAGTAGAAAAACATTACCAAAAATGTATATTTTGAGTGTTTCTGAGCTTGTTACCTACAAAAAAAAAACGCGAAAATGGAAACAAAGCATTCTATATTGGGAAACAAAGGGACATTGCGAGAAAAGTGTATAATGAATGTTTTATAGTTAAAAAAAAAACACAAGGCAAAAAACGGAAAAATTCGTGTATATGCTGAAACTCATGAATAACACTCTTAATTGAGAAACAGAGCAACCTTACTAAATGCGTGTAAAAAACACTAAAAGGCAAGTTCTTCGTAAAAGTTGGTTTTATTTCCATGTAATGTGATTGCCCTGCTTTTTAGTGCTTTATTGCCTAACACGCTCAAAAACACTCAAACACACTTTTCTGGTAATGTCATTTTTTTCCCACATAAAGCTAGTTTCGCATGGAATTTGGGTTTTGGTAACTAAGATTGTAAGAAAAACACTCAAAATACACGCATTTAGTAAGGTTGTTCTGTTTCTTGATTAAGAGTGTTATTCATGAGTTTCAGTATTTTGGTATCTTAGAAACTTCTCCATACAGTCGAGTTTTTCCAATTTTTTGCCTTGTGATTCTGGTGAAACTATAAAACACTCATTATTCACGTTTCTCGTTATGTCCTTTTTTTTCCCTTCTATATAGTGCTTTGCATCCATTTTCGCGTTTTTTTTTTCATGTAACAAACTCAAAAACACACAAAATATACTTCTTTGGTAAGGTTATTCTATTTCTTAATATTGGTTGGTTTGCATCCGTTTTAGCGTTTTCTACGTAAATCTTTTAAAAGACACGTTTCCAGTAATTTTGTTTTGGATTTCCATATAGAGTGACTTTCATATTATGTATCGTTTTGGTGCCTAACATGCAGAAAAACACTCAAAGACAGATTTCTTATAAAGTCGTTAAATTTCATCAGATAGGTGGCTTTGCATACACTTTATGGTTTGGAACATAACTCCGAAAAAAAAAGTAAAATGAACTTTTTCGATAATGTTCTTTTTTCCACGTAATTTCCCTGAATTTTGGCAGAATTTTGGCATCTTGGTACCTATGAAAATCAATAACAAAAAAATAAAAATACTTTTTTTTTATTTTAATTTTTTTCTCTATAAAGTGTTATTTGTAGGTTTTAACGTTTTGGTACTTAAGGAACTTAAAAAACAATCATAATACACATTTCTCGTAATGTCCTTTCGTTTCCCAAATATGGAGATCTTTGCATGTATTTAAGCGTTTTTATAAGTAACAAGATAAAAAACACTCAAAACACTTGTTTTTGGTAATGTTATTCTGCTTCTCCATAAAGGAGTGTTTTGCATGCGTTTTAGCGATTTGGTATGTAAGGAGCTGAAAAACACTTCAAGGCAAGTTCTTGGTAAAAGTTGGTTTTATTCCAATGTAATATAATTCCCCTGCATTTTAGTGCTTTATTGCATAACACGCTCAAAAACACTCAAAAGACACTTCTGGTAATGTCATTTTTTTCCCACATAAAGCTAGTTTCGCATGCTATTTGGGGTTTTGCTAAGAATGTGAAAAACACTCAAAATACACGCATTTGGTAATGTTGTTCTGTTTCTCAATTAAGATTCATGAATTCAATTCAATTCAATTAAGATTCATGAATTAAGATTCATGAATTTCACCATTTTGGTATCTAAAAACTTCTTTATATACACGAGTTTTTGCGTTTTCTGTCTTTTGGTTCTTGTGAACCACAAGTTCTTTTGCCCGAAAATAATAAGAGACTCATTATACACGTTTCTCGTAATGTCCTTTTCTTTCCCAATAGGGAGTGCTTTGCATCCATTTTCGAGTTTTTTGTAGGTAACAAGCTCAAAAACACTCAAAATATACCTTTTTGGTAATGTTATTCTTATTCTTCATATTGGTTGGTTTGCATCCGTTTGAGAGTTTTTCTACGTAAAACACCGAAAAGACACGTTTTCAGTAATTTTGTTTAGGATTCCCATATAAATTGAGTTCCTTATTATTTATCAATTTGGTGACTAACATGCTCAGAATTTTGGCATCTCGGTACCTATGAATGAATATGAATGAATAACAATATATAATATATATATATAATATATGAATGAATAACAAAAAAATATATATATTTTTTAATTATTATTTTCTCTATAAAGAGTGTTATTTGTGGGTTTTAGATTTTTTGTACATAAGGAACTTGAAAATACTCATAATACATGATCAAAAACACTCAAAATACATATTTTTGGTAATGTTATTCTGTTTCTCCATAAAGGTTGTTTTGCATGCGTTTAGCGTTTTAGTATGTAAGAAGTTAAAAAACACTTAAAGGCAAGTTCTTCGTAAAATTTGGTTTTATTCCAATGTAATGTGATTGTTCTGCTTTTTAGTGTTTTGTTGCATATAACGTTCAAAAACACTCAAAAGACACTTTTCTGCTAATGCCATTTTTTCCCACATAAAACTAGTTTCGCATGTAATTTGGGATTTTCGTAACTAAGAATGTGAAAAACACTCAAAATACACACATTTGGTAAGGTAGTTCTGTTTTTCAATTAAAAGTGTTATTCATGAGTTTTAGTGTTTTGGTATGTAAGAAACTTCTCTATATACACGAGATTTTGCGTTTTTTGCCTTGTGCTTCTTGTGGAACTATAAAACATTCATTATACACGTTTTTCGTCATGTCCTTTTGCTTCCCAATATAGAGTGCTTTTCATCCATTTGCGCGTTTTTTGTAGCTAAAAAGCTCAAAAACACTTTTTGGTAATGTTGTTCTATTTCTTGATATTTGTTTGTTTGCATCAGTTTTAGCGTTTTACTTCGTAAAACACTGAAAAGACAAGTATTCAGTAATTTTGTTTTGGATTCACATATTGACTCACTTCCATATTCCTGAAAAGACAGGTTTCTAGTAAAGTCGTTTAACTTCCTTATATAGGTGGCATGCACTTTAGAGTTTGGTACATAAAAATCGGAAAAAGAGCTATAATTAGCTTTTTTGATAATGTTCTTTTTTCCACATAAATTCCCTTAATTTTGGCAGAATTTTGACATCTTGGTACCTATGAAAATCAATATAAAAAAAAGTTTTTTTAATTTATTTATTTTTTTCTCTATAAAGAGTGCTATTTGTGGGTTTTAACGTTTTGGAACTTAAAAACGGTCCTAATACACGATTTTCGTAATGTCCTTTCGTTTCCCAAACATAGGGTTCTTTGCATGTATTTAAGCGTTTTTATAGGTAACACGATGAAAAACACTTAAAACACATGTTTTTAATGTTATTCTGCTTCTCCATAAAAAAGTTTTTTGCATGCGTTTTAGCGTTTTTGTTTGTAAGGAGGTCGAAAAAACTTCAAGGCAAGTTCTTGGTAAAAGTTGGTTTTATTCCCATGTAATGTGATTGCCCTGTTTTTTTTTTTTTTTGATTTATTGACTAACACGCTCTAAAACACTCAAAAGACACTTCTGGTAATGTCATTTTTTTTCCAACAGAGTTTCGCGTGCTATTTGGGATTTTGCTAAGAATGTGAAAAACACTCAAAATACACACATTTGGTAAGGTGTTTCTGTTTTTCAATTAATATTGTTATTCATGAGTTTCAGCAATTTGGTATCTAAGAAACTTCTTTATATACACGAGTTTTTGCCTTTTTCGCCTTGTGGTTCTTGTGAACTTCAAGTTCTTTTGCTCAAAAATAATAAGACACTCATTATACACGTTTCTCGTAATGTTCTTTTGTTTCCCAATAGGGTGTGCTTTGCATCCAATTTCGCGTTTTTGTAGCTAACAAGCTCAAAAACACTCAAAATGTACCTTTTCGGTAATGTTATTTTATTTCATCTTATTGGTTGGTTTGCATCCGTTTTGGCGTTTTCTACGTAAAACACCGAAAAGACACGTTTTCAGTAATTTTGTTTTACATTCCCATATAGAGTGACTTGCATGTTATTTACCGTTATGGTGCCTAACAAGCTGAAAAACACTTATAAGACAGTGTTCTGGAAAAGACGTTTAATTTCCCCATATGGGTGGCATGCATTTTAGGGTTTGGTACATAACAGTACGAAAAAAAAAAGCTAAAATTAACTTTTTTGATAATTGACTCATAATTTCCTGAATTTTGCCCAAATTTTGGCATCTCGGTACCTGTGAAGATAAAAAAGAAAGTAAAAAAATATCATATTTATTTATTTATTTATTTATTTTTCTCAATAAAGAGTGTTATTTGTGGCTTTTAGCTTTTTGGTAAATAATGATCTTAAAAACACTCATAATACACGTTTCTCGTAATGTCCTTTCGTTTCCCAAAAAATAGGGTTCTTTGCATGTATTTAAGCCTTTTATTGGTAAAATGATCAAAAACACTCAAAATATATGTTTTTGGTAATGTTATTCTCTTTCTCCATAAAGTGTGTTTTGCATGTGTTTTAGCGTTTTGGTATATAAAGAGCTCAAAACACTTAAAAGCATGTTCTTGGTAAAAATTGATTTTATTGCCATGTAAAGTGATTGCCCTGCTTTTTAGTGCTTTATTGCCTAACACGCTCAAAAACACTCAAAAGACACTTTTCTGGTAATTACATTTTTTTCCCGCATAATGCTGGTTTCGCATGGAATTTGGGATTTTGGTAACTAATAATGTGAAAAGAACTCAAAATACACCCATTTAATAAAGTTGTTCTGTTTCCCAATTAAGAGTGTTATTCATGAGTTTCAGCATTTTGGTATCTAGGAAACTTCTCCATATACACGAGTTTTTGCGTTTTTTGCCTTGTGGTTCTTTTGAACTATAAAACATTCATTATACACTTTTCTCGTAATGTCCCTTTGTTTCCATATATAGAGTGCTTTGTATCAATTTTCAAGCTGAAAAACACTCCAAATATAACTTTTTGGTAATGTTTTTCTACTTCTTGATATTGTTTGGTTTGCATCCGTTTTAGCGTTTTTTTCTACGTAAAACACTGAGAAGACACATTTTCAGTAATTTTGTTTTGGTTTGCCATATAGAGTGAGTTCCTTATTATTTATCGTTTTGGTGCCTAACATGCTAAAAAACACTCAAAACACAGATTTCTGGTAAGGTCGTTTAATTTCCTCATATTGGAGGCTTTGCATGCACTTTAGTGTTTGGTACATAAGAGTCCGAAAAAAAGCTAATATCAACGTTTTTGATAATATTCTGTAATCATAAAATTGCCCTAATTTTTCCCAGAATTTTGGAATCTCGGTACCTATGAAGGTGAATAACAAAAAAAAAAAAAAAAATCCTTTTATTTATTTATTTTATTTTTAATTTTTTTCTAAATAACGAATGTTATTTGTGGGTTTTAGCTTTTTGGTAGTTAAGGAACTTAAAAACACTCATAATACACGTTTCTCGTAATGTCCTTACGTTTCCCAAACATAAGGTTCTTTCCATGTACTTAAGTGTTTTTATAGATAACTATCAAAAACACTCAAAATACATGTTTTTGGTAATATTATTCTGTTTCTCCATAAAGTTTGTTTTCCATGCGTTTTAGCGGTTTGGTATGTAAGAAGCTCAAAAACAAATATTGGCAAGTTCTTGGTAAAAGTTGGTTTTATTCCCATGTAATGTGATTGCCCTGTTTTTTAAATATTTCATTGCCTAACACGCTCAAAAACAATTAAAAGACACTTCTGGTTATGTCATTTTTTTTCCTCATAAAGCTAGTTTCGCATGCTATTTCGAGTATTACTTACTAGGAATATGAAAAACACTCAAAATGCACGCATTTGCTAAGCTTGTTCTGTTTCTCAATTAAGATTGTTATTCATGAGTTTCAGCATTTTTGTATCTAAGAAACTTCTTTATATACACGAGTTTTTGGGTTTTTTCTACGTAAAACACTGAGAAGATACATTTTCAGTAATTTTGTTTTGGATTCCCATATAGAGTTATTTCTTTATTATTTATTGTTTTGGTGTCTAACATGCTGAAAAACACTGAAAAGAAAGATCTCTGGTAAGGTCGTTTAATTTCCTCATATAGGAGGCTTTGCATGCACTTTAGGGTTTGGTACATAACAGTCCGAAAAAAAAAAAAAGCTAAAATTAACTTTTTTGATAATATTTTTTTTCATATAATTTTCCTGAAATTTCCAAGAATTTTAGCATCTTGGTACCTATAAAGATATAAAAAAAAATCTATTTTTTTTTTCTAAATAAAGAGTGTTATTTCTGGGATTTAGCTTCTTGGTACTTAAGGAACTTAAAAAAAAACACTCATAATACACGTTTCTCGTTTTGTTTCCCAAACATAATGTTCTCTGCATGTATTTAAGCGTTTTTATAGATAACATGATAAGAAACACCCAAATTACATGTTTTTGGTAATGTTATTATGTTTCTCCATAAAGTTTGTTTTCCGGTTTAGTATATAAGGAGCAAAAAAACATTTAAAGGCAAGTTCTTGGTAAAAATTGGTTTTATTAAAATGAAAAGTGATTGCCCTGCTTTTTAGTGCTTTATTGCCTATCACGCTCAAAAACACTCAAAAGACATTTTTCTGGAAATGTTATATTTTCCCACATAAATCTGGTTTCGCATTAAATTTGGTTTTTTGGTAACTAAGAATATGAAAAATACTCAAAATACACGAATTTGGTAAGGTGGTTCTGTTTCTCAATTAAAAGTCTTATTCATGAGTTTAAGCATTTTGGTATCTTGGAAACTTCTCAATATACACGAGTTTTTGCGTTTTTTTGTCTTGTTCTTCTTTTGAACTACAATACACTCATTATACACTTTTCTCGCAATATCACTTTGTTTCCCAATATAGAGTGCTTTGTATAAATTTTAGCGTTTTTTTTTTGTAGGTAACAAGGTCAAAATCACTAAAAATATACCTTTTTGGTAGTGTTTTTTCTATTTCGTGATATTGGTTGGTTTGCATCCATTTTAGCGTTTTTCTACAAAAAACATTGGAAATACACGTTTTCAGTAATTTTGTTTTGGATTCCCATATAAAGTGAGTTCCTTATTTTTTATCGTTTTGGTGCCTAACATGGTGAAAAACACTCAAAAGACAGATTTCTGGTAAGGTCGTTTAATTTCCTTATATAGGAGGCTTTGCATGCAGTTGAGGGTTTGGTACATAACACTCCGAAAAAGAAGCTAAAATCAACTTTTTTGATAATATTCCTTATCATATAATTGCCTTGAATTTTCCCAGAATTTTGGCATTTAGGTACCTATGAAGATGAATAAAAAAAAAAAATTTATTTTTTTATTTATTTATTTTTTCTAAATAAAAAGTGGGTTTTAGGTTTTTGCTACTTAACAAACTTAAAACCACTCATAATATACGTTTCTCGTAATGTCCTTTTGTTTCCCAAACATAAGGTTTTTTGCATGTATTTAGGCGTTTTTACAGATAACATCATCAAAAACACTCAAAATACATGTTTTTGGTAATTTTATTCTTTTTCTCCATAAAGTTTGTTTTGCATACGTTTTAGCGGTTTAGTATATAAGGAGCTCAAAAACACTTAAAGGCAAGTTCTTGATAAAAAATTGGTTTTATTGAAATGTAATGTGATTGCCCTGCTTTTTAGTGCTTTATTGCCTATCAGGCTCAAAAACACTAGAAAGACATTTTTCTGGTAATGTCATTTTTTTCTCACATAAAGCTGGTTTCGCCTGCAATTTGGGGATTTGGTAACTAAGAAGTTAAGTAAGGTTGTCCTGTTTCTCAATTAGGAATGTTATTCATGAGTTTCAGCATTTTCGTATATAGGAAACTTCTCCATATCCTCAAGTTTTTGCGTTTTTTGCCTTCTGGTTCTTTTGAACTATAAAGCCCTCATTATACACTTTTCTTGCAATGTCCTTTTATTTCCTAATATAGAGTGCTTTGCATCAATTTTTGCGTTTTATGTAGGTAACAAGCTCAATAACACTCAAAATATACATTTTTGGTAATGTTTTTCTATTTTTTTTATATTGGTTAGTTTGCATCCGTTTTAGCGTTTTTCTACGTAAAACACGGAGAAGATACGTTTTCAGTAATTTTGTTTTGGATTCCCATATGGAGTGAGTTCCTTATTATTTATCGTTTTGGTTGCTAACATGCTAAAAAACACTCATAACACAGATTTCTGGTAAGGTCGTTTAATTTCCTCATATTGGAGGCTTTGCATGCACTTTAGGGTTTGGTATATAACAGTCCGTAAAAAAAGCTAGGATTAACTTTTTTGATAATTTTCTTTTATCATATAATAGCCCGGAATTTTCCCAGAATTTTGGCATATTGGTACCTATGAAGATGAATAAAAAAAAAATCCTATTTTTTATTTTTTATTTATTTATATTTCTAAATAAAGTGTTATTTGTTGGTTTTAGCTTTTTGTACTTAAGGAACTAAAAAACACTCATAATAGATATTTCTCGTAATGTCCATTCGTTTCCCAAACATGAGGTTTTTTGCATGTATATAACCGTTTTTATAGATAACATGATAAAAACACTCAATATACATGTTTTTGGGAATGTTATTCTGTTTCTCCATAAAAGGTGTTTTTCCATGCGTTTTAGCGTTTTGGTATGTAATGAGCTCGAAAACACCTAAAGGCAAGTTCTTGGTAAAACTTGAATTTATTGCCATGTAATGTGATTGCCCTGCTTTTTAGTGGTTTATTGCCTAACACGCTCAAAAACACTCGTAAGACATTTTCTGGTAATATTTTTTTTTTTCCCACATAAAGCTAGTTTCGCATGGAATTTGGGGTTTTGGTAACTAAGAATGAGAAAAACACTCAAAATACAGGCATTTAGTAAGGTTGTTCTGTTTCTTAATTAAAAGTGTTATTCATGAGTTTCAGCATTTTGGTATGTAAGAAACTTCTCTAATACACACATTTAGTAAGGAAGTTCTGTTTCTCAATTAAAAGTAATATTCTTGAGTTCCAGCCTTTTGGTATGTAAGAAACTTCTTTATGTACACGAGTTTTTTAGTTTTTTGCCTTGTGGTTCTTGTGAAACTTTAAAACAATCATTATACACGTTTCTCGTAATATCCTTTTCTTTCCTAATATAGACTGCGTTTCATCCATTTTCGCATTTTCTTTTTGTAGGTAAGAAGCTTAAAAACACATCAAAATATATCTTTTTGGTAATGTTATTCTATTTCTTCATATTTTTTGGTTTGCATCCGTTTTAGGGTTTTTCTACGTAAATCACTGAAAAGACACGTTTTCAGTAATATTGTTCAAATTGCTGATAAATCACTCAAAAGACAGGTTTCTGGTAAAGTCGAGTAATTTCTCTATATAGGTGTCTTTGCATACCCTTCTGGGTACATAACTCCGTAAAAAAGCTAAAATTATTTTTTTAATAGTAATTTTTTTTTTTACAAAATATACCTGAATTTTTCCAGAATTTTAGTGTCTCGGTACCTATGAAGATGAATAACAAAAATTTTTTTTTTCTCTATAAAGTGATATTTGTGAGTTTTAGCTTTTTGGTACTTAAGGAACTTAAAAAGACTCATAATACATGATTTTCGTAATGTCCTTTTCTTATACAAACATAGGGTTTTTACATGTATTTAAGCGCTTTTATATGTAATATTATCAAAAACACTCAAAATACATATTTTTGGTAATGTTATTCTGTTTCTCCAGAAAGGGTGTTTTACATGCGTTTTAGCGTTTTTGGTATAAATTTGTTCTATTCCAATGTAATATGATTGCCCTGCTTTTTAGTGCTTTATTGCCTATCAAGCTCAAAAACACTTAAAAGACACTTTTCTAGCAATGTCATTTTTTTGTCACATAAAGGTAGTTTTGCATGCAATTTGGGGTTTTAGTAACTAAGAATGTAAAAAGCACTCAAAATACACGAATTTAGTAAGGTTGTTCTGTTTCTTAATTAAGAGTGTTATTCATGAGTTTCAGCATTTTGGTATCTAGGAAATCTCTCCATATACACGAGTTTATGTGTTTTTTGCCTTGAGGTTCTTTTGAACTATAAAAAACTCATTATACACTTTTCTTGCAATGTCCTTTTATTTTCCAATATAGAGTGCTCTCCATCAATTTTCGTGTTTTTTGTAGGTAAAAAGCTCAAAAACACTCAAAATATACCTTTTTGGTAACGTTTTTTCTATTTTTTGATATTGCTTGCTTTCCATCCGTTTTAACGTTTTTCTACGTAAAACACTGAGAAGACACGTTTTCAGTAACTTTGTTTTGGATTCCCATATAGAGTGAGTTTCTTATTTTTTATCGTTTTGGTGGCTAACATGCTAAAAAACATTCATAACACAGATTTCTGGTAAGGTCGTTTAATTTCCTCATATTAAAGGCTTTGCATGCACTTTAGGGTTTGGTACATAACAGTCCGAAAAAAAAGCTAAAATTTACTTTTTTGATAATATTCTTTTATCACATAATTTCCCTGAATTTTCCCAGAATTTTGGCATCTCGGTACCTATGAATATGAATAAAAAAAAAATCCTATTTATTTTATTTATTTATTTATTTTTTTATTTTCTAAATAAAGAGTGTTATTTGTAGGTTTTAGCTTTTTGGTAATTATGGAACTTAAAAAAAACACTCATAATACACGTTTCTCGTAATGTCCTTTTGTTTCCCAAACATAATGTTTTTTGCATGTATTTAAGCGTTTTTATAGATAACATAATCAAAACCACTCAAAATACATGTTTTTGGTAATGTTATTGTGTTTCTCCATAAAGTTTGTTTTGCATGCGTTTTAGCGGTTTGGTATATAAACACTAAAAGGCAAATTCTTCGTAAAAGTTGGTTTTATTCCCATGTAATGTGATTGTTTTGCTTTTTAGTGCTTTGTTGCATATCACGCTGAAAAACACTCAAAAGACATTTTTCTGGTAATACGATTATTTTCCCCACATGAAGGTAGTTTCGCATGTAATTTGGCATTTTCGTAACTAAGAATGTGAAAAGAAGAATGTGTAAGAAATTTCTCTATATACACGAGTTTTTGCGTTTATTGCCTTGTGGTTATTTTAAAACTATAAAACACTCATTATACACGTTTCTCGTAATGTCCTTTTGTTTCATAATATAAAGTGCTTTACATCCATTTTTGCATTTTTTGTAGGTAACAAGCTCAAAAACACTCAAAATATATCTTTTTGGTAATGTTATTCTATTTCTTCATATAGGATGGTTTGTTTCCGCTTTAGAGTTTTTCTACGTAAAACACTGAAAAGACACCTTTTTAGTAATTTTCTTTTGGATTCACATATTGACTGACTTCCATATTATTTATCGTTTTGGTGCTTAACATGCTGAAAAACACTGAAAAAACAGGTTTCTGGTAAAGTCGTTTAACTTCTCTATATAGGTGGATTTGCATGCACATTGGTGCATAACAATCCGAAAAAA
This sequence comes from Scylla paramamosain, assembly GCF_035594125.1. Classification (NCBI taxonomy): domain Eukaryota; kingdom Metazoa; phylum Arthropoda; class Malacostraca; order Decapoda; family Portunidae; genus Scylla; species Scylla paramamosain. The sequence continues at coordinate 11,924,814 of NC_087156.1, forward strand.
GAAGGTATAATTAACTTTTATGAAAATTTTCTTTTTTTTTACATAAATTCCATGAATTTTGGCAGAATTTTGGCATCTCGGAACCTATGAAGATGAATAACAAAAAAAAAAATCCCATTTTTTTATTTTTTTATTTATTATTTATTTTTTTCAAAAGAGTGTTATTTGTAGGTTTTAGCTTTTTGGTACTGAAGGAACTGAAAAATCACTCATAATACACGTTTCTTGTAATGTTCTTTCGTTTCCCAAACATAAGGTTCTTTCCATGTATTTAAGCGTTTTTATAGATAACATGATCAAAATGGTAATATTTGGTAATGTTATTCTGTTTCTCCATAAAATGTATTTTACATGCTTTTTAGCGTTTTGGTATGTAAGGAGCTCAAAAACACTTAAAGGCAAGTTCTTGATAAAATTTGGTTATATTCCCATGTAATGTGATTGCCTTGGCTTTTAGCGCTTTATTGCGTAACACGCTCAAAAATACTAAAAAGACATGCAAAGCCTTCCATATGATGAAATTAAAGACCTTATCAGAAATCTGTCTTTTGAGTGTTTTTCAGCATGTTAGGCACCAAAACGATAAATAATAAGGAACTCAATCTGTGGGAATCCAAAAGAAAATTACTGAAAACGTGTCTTCTCAGTGTTTTACGTAGAAAAACGCTAAAACTGATACAAACCAACCAATATCAAGAAGTAGAAAAACATTACCAAAAAGTATATTTTGAGTGTTTTTGAGCTTGTTACCTACAAATAAACGCGAAAATGGATACAAAGCACTCTATATTGGGAAACAAAGGGACATTGCGAGAAAAGTGTAGAATTAATGTTTTATAGTTCAAAAAAACCATAAGGCAAAAAACGCAAAAACTCGTGTATATGCTGAAACTCATGAATAACACTCTTAATTGAGAAATAGAGCAACCTTACTAAATGCGTGTCAAAAACACTAAAAGGCAAGCTCTTCTTAAAAGTTGGTTTTATGCCCATGTAATGTGATTGCCCTGCTTTTTACTGCTTTATTGCCTAACACGCTGAAAAACACTCAAAGACACTTTTCTGGTAATGTCTTTTTTTTCACATAAAGCTAGTTTCGCATGGAATTTGGGGTTTTGGTAACTAAGAATGTATAAAAACACTCAAAATACACGCATTTAGTAAGGTTGTTCCGTTTCTTGATTAAGAGTGTTATTTATGAGTTTCAGTATTTTGGTATATTAGAAACTTCTCCATACAGTCGATTTTTTTCGTGTTTTGCCTTGTGGTTCTGGTGAAACTATAAAGCACTCATTATACACGTTTCTCGTTATGTCCTTTTTTTTCCTTATATAGAGTGCTTTGCATCCATTTTCGCTTTTTTTTCATGTAACAAGCTCAAAAACACACAAAATATACGTCTTTGGTAATGTTATTCTATTTCTTCATATTGGTTGGTTTGCATCCGTTTTAGCGTTTTTCTACGTAAATCTTTTAAAAGACACGTTTCCAGTAATTTTGTTTTGGATTTCCATATAGAGTAACTTTCATATTATGTATCGTTTTGGTGTCTAACATGCAGAAAAACATTCAAAAGACAGATTTCTTATAAAGTCGTTTCCCGTAATTTCCCTGAATTTTGGCAGAATTTTGGTATCTTGGTACCTATGAAAATCAATAACAAAAAATAAAAATGCTTTTTTTTTATTTATTTATTTTTTTTTCTCTTTAAACGTTTTAACGTTCTGGTACTTAAGGAACTTAAAAACATTCATAATACACATTTCTCGTAATGTCCTTTCGTTTCCCAAATATGGGGATCTTTGCATATATTTAAGCATTTCTATAGGTAACATGATAAGAAAACACACAAAACACTTGTTTTTGGTAATGTTATTCTGCTTCTCCAGAAAGGTGTGTTTTGCATGCGTTTTAGCGATTTGGTATGTAAGGAGCTGAAAAACACTTCAAGGCACGTTCTTTGTAAAAGTTGGTTTTATTCCAATGTAATATGATTGCCCTGCTTTTTAGTGCTTTATTGCCTAACACGCTCAAAAACACTGAAAAGACACTTCTAGTAATGTCATTTTTTCCCACATAAAGCTATTTTCGCATGCTATTAAGGGTTTTGCTAAGAATGTGAAAAAAAACACTCAAAATACACGCATTTGGTAATGTTGTTCTGTTTCTCAATTAAGATTGTTATTCATGAGTTTAAGGATTTTGGTATCTAAGAAACATCTTTATATTCACGAGTTTTTGTGTTTTTTGCCTTGTGGTTCTTGTGAACCACAAGTTCCTTTGCCCGAAAATAATAAGACACTCATTATACATGTTTCTCGTAATGTCCTTTTCTTTCCCAATAGGGAGTGCTTTGCATCCATTTTCGCGCTTTTTGAAGGTAACAAGCTCAAAAACGCTCAAAATATACCTTTTTGGTAATGTTATTCTATTTCTTCATATTGGTTGGTTTTCATCTGTTTCAGCGTTTTTCTACGTATAACACCGGAAAGACACGTTTTCAGTAATTTTGTTTTCGATTCCCAAAGAATATTACCAGAATTTTGTCATCTTAGTACCTATGAAGATGAATAAAAAAATTTAAAAAAATAACATATATCTATAGATATATCTATATATATATATATATATATATATATATATATATATATATATATATATATATATATATATATATATATATATATATATATATATATATATATATATATATATATATATATATATATATATATATATATATATATATATATATATATATATATATATATATAATTTTTTTTTTCTTTCTCTCTATAAAAAGTGTTATTTGTGGGTTTTACCTTTTTTTGTACTTAAGGAACTTAAAAACTCTCATAATACACGTTTTTCGTAATATCCTTTCGTTTCCCCAAAAATAGGGTTCTTTGCATGTATTTAAGCGTTATTATTGGTAACATGATAAAAAACACTCAATGTACATGTTTTTGGTAATTTTAATCTGTTTTTCCATAAAGTTTGTTTTGCATGCGTTTTAGCGGTTTAGTATATATGGAGCTCAAAAACACTTAAAGGCAAGTTCTTGAAAAAAATTGTTTTTATTCAAATGTAATGTGATTGCCCTGCTTTTTAGTGCTTTAATGCCTATCAGGCTCAAAAACACTCAAAGGACATTTTTCTGGTAATGTCATTTTTTCTCACATAAAGCTGGTTTCGCATGCAATTTGGGGTTTTGGTAGCTAAGAATGTGAAAAGCTCTCAAAATACACGCATTTAGTAAAGTTGTTCTATTTCTCAATTAGGAATGTTATTCATGAGTTTCAGCATTTTTGGTATCTAGGAAACTTCTCCATATCCACAAGTTTTTGCATTTTTGCCTTTTGGTTGTTTTGAACTATAAAACACTCATTATACACTTTTCTTGTAATGTCCTTTTATTTCCTAATATAGAGTGCTTTCCATCAATTTTCACGTTTTTTGTAGGTAACAAGCTCAAAAACACTCAAAATATACCTTTTTGGTAGTTTTTATTTTATTTATTTTTTGATATTGGTTGGTTTGCATCCGTTTTAGCGTTTTTCTACGTAAAACACAGAGAAGACACGTTTTCAGTAATTTTCTTTTGGATTCCAAAATAGAGTGAGTTCCTTATTTATTTATCGATTTGGTGCCTAACATTCTCAAAAAATCTCAAAAGACAGATTTCTTTTAACGTCGTTCAATTTCCTCATATAGGAGGATTTGCATGCACTTTAGGGTTTGGTATAAAACAGTCCGAAAAAAAAGCTAAAATTAACTTTTTTGACAATTTTCTTTTATCATATAATAGCTCGGAATTTTCCCAGAAATTTGGAATCTCGGTATCTATAAAGATGAATAACAAAAAAAAAAAATTCTATGTTTAAATTTTTATTTATTTATTTTTCTAAATAAAATGTGTTATTTGTGGGTTTTAGCTTTTTGGTACTTAAAGAACTAAAAAACACTCATAATACATATTTCTCGTATTGTCCTTTCGTTTCCCAAACATGAGCTTCTTTGCATCTATTTAAGCGTTTTTATAGATAACATGATCAAAAACTTTCAAAATACATGTTTTTGGTGATGTTATTCTGTTTGTTCATAAAAGGTGTTTTGCATGCATTTTAGCGTTTTGGTATGTAATGAGCTCAAAAACACATAAAAGCAAGTTCTTTGTAAAAGTTGGTTTTATTCCCATGTAATGTGATTGCCCTGCTTTTTAGTGGTTTATTGCCTAACACGGTCAAAAACACTCGAAAGACATTTTCTGGTAATATTTTTTTTTTCCCACATAAAGCTAGTTTCGCATGGAATTTGAGGTTTTGGTAACTAAGAATGTAAAAAACACTCAAAATACAGGCATTTAGTAAAGTTGTTCTGTTTCTTAATTAAAAGTGTTATACATGAGTTTTAGCATTTTGATATGTAAGAAACTTCTCTAATACACACATTTGGTAAGGTAGATCTGTTTCTCAATTAAAAATGTTATTCATGAGTTTCAGCATTTTGGTATATAAGAAACTTCTTTATGTACAAGAGTTTTTGAGTTTTTTGCCTTGTGGTTCTTGCGAAACTATAAAACACTCATTATACACGTTTCTCATGTCCTTTTTTTCCCTAATATAGAGTGCGTTTCATTCATTTTCGCATTTTTTTGTAGGTAACAAGCTCAAAAACACATCAAAATATATCTTTTTGGTAATGTTATTCTATTTCTTCATATTGGTTGGTTTGCATCCGTTTTAGCTTTTTTCTACGTAAATCACGGAAAAGACACGTTTTCAGTAATATTGTTAAAATTGCTGAAAAAACACTCAAAAGACAGGTCTCTGGTAAAGTCGAGTAATTTCTCCATATAGGTGGGTTTGGATGCACTTCAGGGTTTGGTACATATCTCCGGAAAAAAGCTAAAATTATTCTTTTATAATGATTTTTTTTTTTACAAAATTTCCCTGAAATTTTCCAGAATTTTGGTATCTTGGTACCTATGAAGATGAATAACAAAATTTTTTTTCTCTATAAAGTGTTATTTGTGAGTTTTAGCTTTTTGGTACTTAAAGAACTTAAAAACACTCATAATACACGATTTTCGTAATGACCTTTTCTTATACAAACATAGGGTTCTTTACATGTATTTAAGCGTTTTTATAGGTAAAATGATCAAAAACACTCAAAATAAATATTTTTTGTAATGTTATTCTGTTTCTCCATAAAAGGGTGTTTTACATGCGTTTTAGCGTTTTGGTATGTAAGGAGTTAAAAAACACTTAAAGGCAATTTCTTCGTAAAAGTTGGTTTATTCCCAAGTAATGTGATTGTTCTGGTTTTTAGTGCTTTGTTGCATATCACGCTCAAAAACACTCGAGACATTTTTCTGTTAATGTCATTTTTTTCCCACATAAAGCTATTTTCGCATGTAATTTGGCAATTTCGTAACTAAGAATGTGAAAACACTCAAAATACACAATTTGGTAAGGTAGTTCTTTTTCTCGATTAAAAGATATTCATGCATTTCATAATTTTGGTATGTAAGAAACTTCTCTATATACACGAGTTTTTGCGTTTATTGCCTTGTGGTTCTTGTGAAACTATAAAACACTTATTATTTCTCATTTCTTATAATGTTCTTTTGTTTCCTAATATAGAGTCATTTCCATCCATTTTTGCATTTTTTTTATGTAACAAGCTTAAAAACACCTAAAATATATCTTTTTGGTAATGTTATTCTATTTCTTCATTGGTTAGTTTGCCTCCGTTTTAGCGTTTTTCTTCGTAAATCTCTGAAAAGACTCGTTTTTAGTAATATTGTTGAAATTGCTTCTGGTACAGGTTTGTGGTTAAGTCGTTTAATTTCCTCATATAGGTGGCTTTGCATGCACTTCAGGGTTCGGTACATAACTCCGAAAAAAAGCTAAAATTATTTTCTTTGTTAATTTTTTTTCTTTGCCTAATCTCCCTGAATTTTGGCAGAATTTTAGCATCTCGGTACCTATGAAGATGAATAACAAAAAAATATTTCATTCATTTATTTTTTTTTTTGTCTTCTATATTTGTGTGTTTTAGCTTTTTGGTACTTAGGGAACCTAAAAACTCTCATAATACATAATTTTCGTAAAATCCTTTCGTTTCACAAACATAGGGTTCTTAGCATGTATTTGAGCGTTTTTATAGGTAACATCATCAAAAACACTTAAAATTTATGTTTTTAGTAATGTTAATTTGTTTCTCCATAAAGGGTGTTTTGTATGCGTTTTAGCGTTTTCTTTTGTAAGAAGTTAAAAACACTTCAAAGGCATGTTTTTGGTAAAAGTTGGTTTTATTCCCTTGTATTGTGATTGTTCTGCTTATTAGTGCTTTGTTGCATATCACGCTCTAAAACACTCAAAAGACACTTTTTTGGTAATGTAATTTTTTCCCACATAAAACTAGTTTCGCTTGTAATTTCGGATTTTCGTAACTAAGAATGAGAAAAACACACAAAATACTCACACTTGGTAAGATATTTCTGTTTCTCAATTAAAAGTCTTATTCATGAGTTTCAGCATTTTGGAATATAAGAAACTTCTTTATATACACGAGTTTTTTGCGTTTTCTGACTTGTGGTTCTTGTGAAACTATAAAACACTCATTATACTCGTTTCTCGTAAAATCCATTTGCTTCCCAATATAGAGTGCTTTCCATCCATTTTCTCTTTTTTTTTTGTAGGTAACAATTTCAAAAACACTCAAAATATACCTTTTTGGTAATGTAATTCTATTTCTTCATTTTGCATCCGTTTTAGCGTTTTCTACGTAAAACACAGAAAAGACACATTTTCAGTAATTTTGTTTTGGATTCCCATATAGATTGACTTCCTTGGGTTTTATCGTGTTAGTTTCTAACATGCTGAAAAACATAAGACAAATTTCTGGCAAAGACGTATAATTTCCCCATATAGGTGGCTTTGCATGCACTTTACGGGTTTGGTACATAACAGTCCGAAAAAAAAAGCTAAATTTAACTTTTTTGAGAATGTTCTTTTTTCATATAATTTCCTGAACTTTGCCCGAATTTTAGCACCTCGTTACCTGTGAAGATGAATAAGAATGAAAAAAAAAATCGTATTTTTTCATTTATTTAATTTTTTTTGTCAATAAAGAGTGTAATTTGTGGCTTTTAGCTTTTTCGTACTTAATGAACTTAAAAACACTCATAATACACGTTTCTCGTAATGTCCTTTCGTTTCCTAAAAATAAGGTTCTTTGCATGTATTTAAGCGTTTTTATTGGTAACATGATCAAAAACACTCAAAATACGTTTTTGGTAATGTTATTCTCTTTCTCCATAAAGTGTATTTTGCATGCATTTTAGTGTTTTTGTATAGAAGGAGCTCAAAAACACTTAAAGGTAAGTTCTTGTTAAAAATTGGTTTTATTCCAGTGTAATGTGATTGCCCTGCTTTTTAGTGATTTATTGCCTATCACGCTCAAAAACACTCAAAAGACATTTTTCTGGTAATGTCATTTTTTTTCCCACATAAAGGTGGTTTCCCATGCAATTTGGGGTTTTGGTAACTAAGAATGTGAAAAGCACTAAAAATACACGCATTTAGTAAGATTGTTCTGTTTCTCAATTAAGAGTGTTGTTCATGAGTTTCAGCATTTTAGTATCTACGAAACTTCTTCATATACACTAGTTATTGTATTTTTTGCCATGTGGTTCTTTTGAACTATAAAACACTCATTATACATTTTCTTGCCGTTTTCTTTTTTATTCCCATTATAGAGTGATTTGCATCATTTTTCGTGTTTTTTATAGGTAACAAGCTCGAAAACACTTAAAATATACATTTTTGGTAATGTTTTTCTATTTCTTTATAATAAGGATCTCACTCTATAAGGTAATCGAAAACAAAGTTAGTAAAAACGTGTTTTCTCAGTGTTTTACGTAGAAAAACGTTAAAGCGGATGCAAACTAACCAATATCAAGAAATAGAAGAACGTTACCAAAAATGTATATTTTGAGTGTTTTTGAGCTTTTTACCTACAAAAACGCGAAAATTGATGCAAAGCACTCGCTATTGGGAAACAAAATGATATTGCAAGAAAAGTGTATAATGAGTGTTTTATAGTTGAAAAGAACCACAAAGCAAACAACGCAAAAACTCGTGTATATGGAGAGATTTCTTAGATACCAAAATGGTGAAACTCATGAATAACACTCTTAATTGAGAAACAGAAAAACCTTACTAAATGCGTGTATTTTGAGTGCTTTTCATATTCCTAGTTACCAAAAACCCCAAATTACATGCGAAAATAGCTTTGTGGGGAAAAAAATGACTTTACCAGAAAAGTACCTTTTGAATGTTTTTTCAGCGTGATAATTAATAAAGCACTCAAAAGCAGGACAATCACATTATATTGGAATAAAACCATTTTTTACCAAGCTATTATATGTTAAAACAAAAATTATCAAAAAAGTAAATTTTAGCTTTTTTTTCGGACTGTTATGTACCAAACCCTAAAGTGCATCCAAAGACTCATATATGAGGAAATTAAACGACCTTACCAGAAATCTGTTTTTTGAGTGTTTTTCAGCATGTTAGGCAGCAAAACGATAAATAATATGGAACTCACTCTATATGAGAATCAAAAACAAAATTGCTGAAAACGTGTTTTTTCTTTATTTTACGTAGAAAAACGCTAAAACGCATGCAAACCTACCAATATCAAGAAATAGAAAAACATTATCAAAAAAGGTATATTTTGAGTGTTTTTGAGCTTGTTACGTACAAAAAACGCGAAAATTGATGCAAAGCACTCTATATTAGAAAACAAAAGGACTTAGCAAGAAAAGTGTATAATGAGTTTTTTATAGTTCAAAAGAACCAAAAGGCAAAAAACACAAAAACTCGTGTATATGAAGAAGGTTCCTAAATACCAAAATGCTGAAACTTATGAATAACACTCTTAATTGAGAAACAGAACAACCTTACTAAATGCATGTATTTTTAGTGTTTTTCACATTCTTAGTTACCAAAACCCCAAATTGCATGCGAAACCACCTTTATGTGAGAAAAAAAATCGCATTACCAGAAAAGTGTCTTTTAAGTGTTTTTGAGCGTGATAGGCAATAAAGCACTAAAAAACAGGGCAATCATATTACATTGGAATAACACCAATTTATACCAAAAACTTGATTTTAAGTGTTTTGAGGCCCTTATATACCAAACCGCTAAAACGCATACATAAACAAACTTTATGGAGAAACAGAACATTACCAAAAACATGTATTTTGAGTGTTTTTGATATTGTTATCTATAAAAACGTTTAATTACATGCAAAGAACATTATGTTTGGGAAACAAAACGATATTACGAGAAACGTGTATTATGAGTGTTTTTTAAGTTCCTTAAGTACAAAAAAGCTAAAACATATAAATAACACTCTTTATTTAGAAAATAATAAACAAAAAATAAAAAAGTAGGATTTTTTTTTTTTTTTTTTGTTATTCATATTCATAGGTACCGAGATGCCAAATTTCTGGGAAAATTCAGGGCAATCATATGATAAAAGAATATTATCAAAAAAGCTAATTTCCGGTTTTTTTTTTTTCAGACTGTTATGTACCAAACCTTAAAGTGCATGCAAAGACTCCTATATCAGGAAATTAAACGACCTTACCAGAAATATGTGTTTTGAGTGTTTTTAGCATGTTAGGCACCAAAACGATAAATAATAAGGAACTCACTCTATATGGGAATCCAAAAAAAAAGCTACTGAAAACGTGTGTTCTCAGTGTTTTACATAGAAAAACGCTAAAACGGTTGCAAAACAACCAATATCGAGAAATAGAAAAACATTAATAAAAAGGTATATTTTTAGTGTTTTTGAGCATGTTACCTACAAAAAACGCGAAAATTGATGCAAAGCACTCTATATTGGGTAACAAAAGGACATTGCAAAAAAAGGGTATAATGAGTGTTTTATAGTTCAAAAGAACCACTAGGCAAAAAACGAAAAATCTCGTGTATATGGAGAGGTTTCCTCGATACAAAAATGCTAAAACTCATGTATAACACTCCTAATTGAGAAATAGAACAGCCTTAATAAATGCGTGTATTTTGAGTGCTTTTCACATTCTTAGTTAGCAAAATCCCAAATTGCATGCGAAAATAGATTTGTGGGAAAAAAAAAAGACTACCAGAAAAGTGTCTTTTGAGTGTTTTTGAGCGTGATAGAAAATATAGCACTTAAAAGGAGGGCAATCACATTACATTTAAGGAAAACGAATTTTTACCAAGAACTTGCATTTATGTACTTTTGAGCTCCTTATATAACAAAACACTAAAACGCATGCAAAACACTCTTTATGGTGAAACAGAGTAGCATTACCAAAAACATATATTTTGAGTGTTTTTGATCATGTTACCAATAAAAACGCTTAAATAAATGCAAAGAACACTAATTTTGGGAAACGAAAGGAGATTACGAGAAACGAGTATTATGAGTGTTTTTAAGTTCATTAATTACCAATGTGCTAAAAGCCACAAATAACACTCTTTATTGAGAAACAATAAATAAATAAAAAAAATACAATTTTTTTTTCTTACTTATTGATCGTCGCAGGTAACGAAATGCCAAAATTCGGGAAAATTTCAGGAAATTATATGAAATAAGAGCATTATCAAAAAAGTTAAATTTAGCTTTTTTTTCGAACTGTTATGTACCAAACCCCTAAAGTGCATGCAAAATTGAACGTCTTTGCCAGAAAACGGTCATATGAGTGTTTTTCAGCATGTTAGGAACCAACACGATAAATAACATGGAAGTCAATCTATATGGGAATCCAAAAGAAAATTACTAAAAACGTGTCTTTTCCGTGTTTTACGTAGAAGAACGCTAAAACGGATGTAAACCAACCAATATGAAGAAATAAAATTACATTACCAAAAAGGTATATTTTAAGTGTTTTTGAAATTGTTACTTACAAAAAAACGCAAAAATGGATGGAAAGCACTCTATATTGGGAAGCAAAAGGACATTATGAGAAACGTGTATAATGAGTGTTTTATAGTTTCACAAGAACTACAAGGTAAAAAACGCAAAAACTCGCGTATATTAAGAAGTTTTTTACATTCCAAAATGCTGTAATTCTGGAACAACAATCTTAATTGAGAAATGGAACAAACTTTCTAAATGCTTGTATTTTCAGTGCTTTTCACATCCTCTGTTACCAAAACCCCAAATTGCATGCGAAACCAGTTTTTTGTGGGAGAAAAATGACATTACCAGAAAAATGTCTTTTGAGTGTTTTTGAGCATGTTAGGCAATAAAGCACTAAAAAGCAAGGCAATCACATTCAATTAGAATAAAACCATTTTTTAACAAGAACTTGCCTTTAAGTGTATTTGAGCTCCTTATATACCAAAACACTAAAATGCATGCAAAATACAGCTAATGGTGAAACAGAATAACATTACCAAAAACATGTATTTGAGTGTTTTTTAATCATGTTACCAATAAAAACGCTTAAATATATGCAAAGAACCGTATTTTTGGGGAAATGAAAGGATATTACGAGAAACGTGTATTATGAGTGTTTTTAAGTTCATTAAGTATGAAAAAGCTAAAAGCCACAAATTACACTCTTTATTGAGAAAAAAAAAGGAAATAAATAAAAAAATACGATTTTTTTCATTCTTATTCATCTTCACAGGTAACGAGGTGCCAAAATTCGGGGAAATTTCAGGAAATTATATGAAATAAGAACATTATCAAAAAAATTAAATTTAGCTTTTTTTCGGACTGTTATATACCAAACCCGTTAAGTGCATGCAAAGCCACCTATATGGGTAAATTAAACGTGTTTGCCAGAAAACTGTCTTATGAGTGTTTTTCAGCATGTCAGGAACCAACATGATAAAACCCAAGGAAGTCAATCTATATGGGAATCCAAAATTACTGAAAACGTGTCTTTTCGGTGTTTTACGTACAAAACGCTAAAACGGATGCAAAGTAACCAAAATGAAGAAATAGAATAACATTCCCAAAAAGGTATATTTGGAGTGTTTTTGAAATTGTTACTTACAAAAAAACGCGAAAATGAATGGAAAGCACTCTATATTGGGAAGCAAAAGGCACCAAAAAGCATGTTAGGCACCAAAACGATAAATAATATGAAAGTCACTCTATATGGTAATTCAAAACAAAATTACTGGAAACGTGTCTTTCAAGAGATTTACGTAGAAAAACGCTAAAACGGAGGCAAACCAACCAATATGAAGGAATAGAATAACATTACCAAAAAAGTATATTTTGTGTGTTTTTGAGCTTCTTACATAAAAAAGAAACTCGAAAATGGATGCAAAGCACTCTATATAAGGAAAAAAAAAAGGACATAATGAGAAACGTGTATAATGAGAGTTTTATAGTTCACCAGAATCACAAGGCAAAAAACGCAAAAACTCGACTGTATGGAGAAGTTTCTAAGATACCAAAATACTGAAACTCATGAATAACACTCTTAATCAAGAAACAGAACAACCTTACTAAATGCGTGGATTTTGAGTGTTTTTTTTTTACATTCTTACTTACCAAAACCCCAAATTCCATGCGAAACTACCTTTATGTGGGAAAAAAATGACTACCAGAAAAGTGTCTTTGAGTGTTTTTGAGCGTGTTAGGCAATAAAGCACTAAAAAGCAGGGAATAAAATCAACTTTTAGGAAGAACTTGCCTTTTAGTGTTTTTGACACGCATTTAGTAAGGTTGCTCAGTTTCTCAATTAAGAGTGTTATTCATGAGATTCAGCATTTACACGAGTTTTTGCGTTTTTTGCCTTGTGGATTTTTTGAATTATAAAACATTCATTATACATTTTTCTCGCAATGTTTTCTACGTAAAACACTGAGTAGACACGTTTTTAGTAATTTTCTTTTAAATTCCCATATAGAGTGAGTTCCTTATTATTTATCGTTTTGGTGCCTAACATACTGAAAAACAATCAAAAGACAGATTTTTGGTAACGTCTTTAATTTCCTCATATGGGAGGCTTTGCATGTCTTTTCAGTGTTTTTGAGCGTGTTACGCAATAAAGCACTAAAAGCCAGGGCAATCACATTACATGGGAATAAAACCAAATTTTACTAACAACTGGCCTTTAAGTGTTTTTGAGCTCCTTACATAACAAAACGCTAAAACGCAAGGAAAATACATTTTATGGAGAAACATAATAACATTACGAAATACATGTATTTTGAGTGTTTTTGATCATGTTATCTAAAAAAAACGCTTAAATACATGGGAAGAACTTTATGTTTGGGAAACAAAAGAACATTACGAGAAACGTGTATTATGAGTGATTTTTAAGTTCCTTCAGTACCAAAAATGCTAAAACTCACAAATAACACTCTTTACAATAAATAAATAAATAAAAAAATATAAATAAAAAATGGAATTTTTTGTTTTGTTTTTCATGTTCATAGGTACCAAATTGCAAAAATTCTGCCAAAATTTAGGGAATTTATGTAAAAAAAAGAACTTTATCAAGAAAGTTAATTATAGCTTTTTTTTCTGATTGTTATATACCAAAACCTAAAGTACATGCAAAGCCACCTATATAGGGAAGTTAAACGACTTTACCAGAAACCTGTCTTTTCAATGTTTTTCAGCATGTTAGGCATCAATAAGATAAATAATATGAAAATCAGTCAATATGTGAATCCAAAACAAAATTACTGAAAACGTGTCTTTTCAGTGTTTTACGTAGAAAAACGCTAAAGCGGATACAAACCATCCTATATGAAGAAATAGAATAACATTACCAAAAAGATAATTTTTGAGTGTTTTGAGATTGTTACCTACAAAAAAGGCAAAAATGTTTTTGGTAAAAGTTGGTTTTATTCCCTTGTAATGTGATTGTTCTGCTTATTAGTGCTTTGTTGCATATCACGCTCTAAAACACTCAAAAGACACTTTTTTGGTAATGTAATTTTTTCCCACATAAAACTAGTTTCGCTTGTAATTTCGGATTTTCGTAACTAAGAATGTGAAAAACACTCAAAATACTCACACTTGGTAAGATATTTCTGTTTCTCAATTAAAAGTCTTATTCATGAGTTTCAGCATTTTGGAATATAAGAAACTTCTTTATATACACGAGTTTTTTGCGTTTTTTGACTTGTGGTTCTTGTGAAACTATAAAACACTCATTATACTCGTTTCTCGTAAAATCCATTTGCTTCCCAATATAGAGTGCTTTCCATCCATTTTCTCTTTTTTTTTTGTAGGTAACAATTTCAAAAACACTCAAAATATACCTTTTTGGTAATGTAATTCTATTTCTTCATTTTGGTTGGTTTGCATCCGTTTTAGCGTTTTCTACGTAAAACACAGAAAAGACACGTTTTCAGTAATTTTGTTTTGGATTCCCATATAGATTGACTTCCTTGGGTTTTATCGTGTTAGTTTCTAACATGCTTAAAAACATAAGACAAATTTCTGGCAAAGACGTATAATTTCCCCATATAGGTGGCTTTGCATGCACCTTACGGGTTTGGTACATAACAGTCCGAAAAAAAAAAGCTAAATTTAACTTTTTTGAGAATGTTCTTTTTTCATATAATTTTCTGAACTTTGCCCGAATTTTAGCACCTCGTTACCTGTGAAGATGAATAAGAATGAAAAAAAAAAAATCTTATTTTTTCATTTATTTATTTTTTTTTGTCAATAAAGAGTGTAATTTGTGGCTTTTAGCTTTTTCGTACTTAATGAACTTAAAAACACTCATAATACACGTTTCTCGTAATGTCCTTTCGTTTCCTAAAAATAGGGTTCTTTGCATGTATTTAAGCGTTTTTATTGGTAACATGATCAAAAACACTCAAAATACGTTTTTGGTAATGTTATTCTCTTTCTCCATAAAGTGTATTTTGCATGCATTTTAGTGTTTTTGTATAGAAGGAGCTCAAAAACACTTAAAGGTAAGTTCTTGTTAAAAATTGGTTTTATTCCAGTGTAATGTGATTGCCCTGCTTTTTAGTGATTTATTGCCTATCACGCTCAAAAACACTCAAAAGACATTTTTCTGGTAATGTCATTTTTTTTCCCACATAAAGGTGGTTTCCCATGCAATTTGGGGTTTTGGTAACTAAGAATGTGAAAAGCACTAAAAATACACGCATTTAGTAAGATTGTTCTGTTTCTCAATTAAGAGTGTTGTTCATGAGTTTCAGCATTTTAGTATCTACGAAACTTCTTCATATACACTAGTTATTGTATTTTTTGCCATGTGGTTCTTTTGAACTATAAAACACTCATTATACATTTTCTTGCCGTTTTCTTTTTTATTCTCATTATAGAGTGATTTGCATCATTTTTCGTGTTTTTTATGGGTAACAAGCTCGAAAACACTTAAAATATACATTTTTGGTAATGTTTTTCTATTTCTTTATAATAAGGATCTCACTCTATAAGGTAATCGAAAACAAAGTTAGTAAAAACGTGTTTTCTCAGTGTTTTACGTAGAAAAACGTTAAAGCGGATGCAAACTAACCAATATCAAGAAATAGAAGAACGTTACCAAAAATGTATATTTTGAGTGTTTTTGAGCTTTTTACCTACAAAAACGCGAAAATTGATGCAAAGCACTCGCTATTGGGAAACAAAATGATATTGCAAGAAAAGTGTATAATGAGTGTTTTATAGTTCAAAAGAACCACAAAGCAAACAACGCAAAAACTCGTGTATATGGAGAGATTTCTTAGATACCAAAATGGTGAAACTCATGAATAACACTCTTAATTGAGAAACAGAAAAACCTTACTAAATGCGTGTATTTTGACTGCTTTTCACATTCTTAGTTACCAAAAACCCCAAATTACATGCGAAAATAGCTTTGTGGGGAAAAAAAATTACTTTACCAGAAAAGTATCTTTTGAATGTTTTTTCAGCGTGATAGTTAATAAAGCACTCAAAAGCAGGACAATCACATTATATTGGAATAAAACCATTTTTTTACCAAGCTATTATATGTTAAAACAAAAATTATCAAAAAAGTAAATTTTAGCTTTTTTTTCGGACTGTTATGTACCAAACCCTAAAGTGCATCCAAAGACTCATATATGAGGAAATTAAACGACCTTACCAGAAATCTGTTTTTTGAGTGTTTTTCAGCATGTTAGGCAGCAAAACGATAAATAATATGGAACTCACTCTATATGAGAATCCAAAACAAAATTGCTGAAAACGTGTTTTTTCTTTATTTTACGTAGAAAAACGCTAAAACGCATGCAAACCTACCAATATCAAGAAATAGAAAAACATTATCAAAAAGGTATATTTTGAGTGTTTTTGAGCTTGTTACGTACAAAAAACGCGAAAATTGATGCAAAGCACTCTATATTAGAAAACAAAAGGACTTTGCAAGAAAAGTGTATAATGAGTTTTTTATAGTTCAAAAGAACCAAAAGGCAAAAAACACAAAAACTCGTGTATATGAAGGTTCCTAAATACCAAAATGCTGAAACTTATGAATAACACTCTTAATTGAGAAACAGAACAACCTTACTAAATGCGTGTATTTTTAGTGCTTTTCACATTCTTAGTTACCAAAACCCCAAATTGCATGCAAAACCACCTTTATGTGAGAAAAAAAATTGCATTACCAGAAAAGTGTCTTTTAAGTGTTTTTGAGCGTGATAGGCAATAAAGCACTAAAAAACAGGGCAATCATATTACATTGGAATAACACCAATTTATACCAAAAACTTGATTTTAAGTGTTTTGAGGCCCTTATATACCAAACCGCTAAAACGCATACATAAACAAACTTTATGGAGAAACAGAACAACATTACCAAAAACATGTATTTTGAGTGTTTTTGATATTGTTATCTATAAAAACGTTTAATTACATGCAAAGAACATTATGTTTGGGAAACAAAAGGATATTACGAGAAACGTGTATTATGAGTGTTTTTTAAGTTCCTTAAGTACAAAAAAGCTAAAACATATAAATAACACTCTTTATTTAGAAAATAAATAACAAAAAAAAAAAAAATAGGATTTATTTATTTTTTTTTTTTTTTTATTCATATTCATAGGTACCGAGATGCCAAATTTCTGGGAAAATTCAGGGCAATCATATGATAAAAGAATATTATCAAAAAAGCTAATTTCCGGTTTTTTTTTTCAGACTGTTATGTACCAAACCTTAAAGTGCATGCAAAGACTCCTATATCAGGAAATTAAACGACCTTACCAGAAATATTTGTTTTGAGTGTTTTTAGCATGTTAGGCACCAAAACGATAAATAATAAGGAACTCACTCTATATGGGAATCCAAAAAAAAAAGCTACTGAAAACGTGTGTTCTCAGTGTTTTACATAGAAAAACGCTAAAACGGTTGCAAAGCAACCAATATCGAGAAATAGAAAAACATTAATAAAAAGGTATATTTTTAGTGTTTTTGAGCATGTTACCTACAAAAAACGCGAAAATTGATGCAAAGCACTCTATATTGGGTAACAAAAGGACATTGCAAAAAAAGTGTATAATGAGTGTTTTATAGTTCAAAAGAACCACTAGGCAAAAAACGAAAAATCTCGTGTATATGGAGAGGTTTCCTCGATACAAAAATGCTAAAACTCATGTATAACACTCCTAATTGAGAAATAGAACAGCCTTATTAAATGCGTGTATTTTGAGTGCTTTTCACATTCTTAGTTAGCAAAATCCCAAATTGCATGCGAAAATAGATTTGTGGGAAAAAAAAGACTACCAGAAAAGTGTCTTTTAAGTGCTTTTTAAATAAAGCACTTAAAAGGAGGGCAATCACATTACATTTAAGGAAAACGAATTTTTACTAAGAACTTGCATTTATGTACTTTTGAGCTCCTTATATACCAAAACACTAAAACGCATGCAAAACACTCTTTATGGTGAAACAGAGTAGCATTACCAAAAACATATATTTTGAGTGTTTTTGATCATGTTACCAATAAAAACGCTTAAATAAATGCAAAGAACACTAATTTTGGGAAACGAAAGGAGATTACGAGAAACGAGTATTATGAGTGTTTTTAAGTTCATTAATTACCAATATGCTAAAAGCCACAAATAACACTCTTTATTGAGAAACAATAAATAAATAAAAAAAATACAATTTTTTTTTCTTTCTTATTGATCGTCGCAGGTAACGAAATGCCAAAATTCGGGGAAATTTCAGGAAATTATATGAAATAAGAGCATTATCAAAAAAGTTAAATTTAGCTTTTTTTTCGAACTGTTATGTACCAAACCCCTAAAGTGCATGCAAAATTGAACGTCTTTGCCAGAAAACGGTCATATGAGTGTTTTTCAGCATGTTAGGAACCAACACGATAAATAACATAGAAGTCAATCTATATGGGAATCCAAAAGAAAATTACTAAAAACGTGTCTTTTCCGTGTTTTACGTAGAAGAACGCTAAAACGGATGTAAACCAACCAATATGAAGAAATAAAATTACATTACCAAAAAGGTATATTTTAAGTGTTTTTGAAATTGTTACTTACAAAAAAACGCAAAAATGGATGGAAAGCACTCTATATTGGGAAGCAAAAGGACATTATGAGAAACGTGTATAATGAGTGTTTTATAGTTTCACAAGAACTACAAGGTAAAAAACGCAAAAACTCGCGTATATTGAGAAGTTTTTTACATTCCAAAATGCTGTAATTCTGGAACAACAATCTTAATTGAGAAATGGAACAAACTTTCTAAATGCTTGTATTTTCAGTGCTTTTCACATCCTCTGTTACCAAAACCACAAATTGCATGCGAAACCAGTTTTTTGTGGGAGAAAAATTACATTACCAGAAAAATGTCTTTTGAGTGTTTTTGAGCATGTTAGGCAATAAAGCACTAAAAAGCAAGGCAATCAAATTCAATTAGAATAAAACCATTTTTTAACAAGAACTTGCCTTTAAGTGTATTTGAGCTCTTTATATACCAAAACACTAAAATGCATGCAAAATACAGCTAATGGTGAAACAGAATAACATTACCAAAAACATGTATTTGAGTGTTTTTTTAATCATGTTACCAATAAAAACGCTTAAATATATGCAAAGAACCGTATTTTTGGGGAAATGAAAGGATATTACGAGAAACGTGTATTATGAGTGTTTTTAAGTTCATTAAGTATGAAAAAGCTAAAAGCCACAAATTACACTCTTTATTGAGAAAAAAAAAGTAAATAAATAAAAAAATACGATTTTTTTTTCATTCTTATTCATCTTCACAGGTAACGAGGTGCCAAAATTCGGGCAAATTTCAGGAAATTATATGAAATAAGAACATTATCAAAAAAGTTAAATTTAGCTTTTTTTCGGACTGTTATGTACCAAACCCGTTAAGTGCATGCAAAGCCACCTATATGGGTAAATTAAACGTGTTTGCCAGAAAACTGTCTTATGAGTGTTTTTCAGCATGTCAGGAACCAACATGATAAAACCAAAGGAAGTCAATCTATATGGGAATCCAAAATTACTGAAAACGTGTCTTTTCGGTGTTTTACGTACAAAACGCTAAAACGGATGCAAAGTAACCAAAATGAAGAAATAGAATAACATTCCCAAAAAGGTATATTTGGAGTGTTTTTGAAATTGTTACCTACAAAAAAACGCGAAAATGAATGGAAAACACTCTATATTGGGAAGCAAAAGGCACCAAAAAGCATGTTAGGCACCAAAACGATAAATAATATGAAAGTCACTCTATATGGTAATTCAAAACAAAATTACTGGAAACTTGTCTTTCAAGAGATTTACGTAGAAAAACGCTAAAACGGAGGCAAACCAACCAATATGAAGGAATAGAATAACATTACCAAAAAAGTATATTTTGTGTGTTTTTGAGCTTCTTACATAAAAAAGAAACTCGAAAATGGATGCAAAGCACTCTATATAAGGAAAAAAAAAAAAGGACATGATGAGAAACGTGTATAATGAGAGTTATATAGTTCACCAGAATCACAAGGCAAAAAATGCAAAAACTCGACTGTATGGAGAAGTTTCTAAGATACCAAAATACTGAAACTCATGAACAACACTCTTAATCAAGAAACAGAACAACCTTACTAAATGCGTGGATTTTGAGTGTTTTTTTTTTACATTCTTACTTACCAAAACCCCAAATTCCATGCGAAACTACCTTTATGTGGGAAAAAAATGACTACCAGAAAAGTGTCTTTGAGTGTTTTTGAGCGTGTTAGGCAATAAAGCACTAAAAAGCAGGGAATAAAATCAACTTTTAGGAAGAACTTGTCTTTTAGTGTTTTTGACACGCATTTAGTAAGGTTGCTCAGTTTCTCAATTAAGAGATTCAGCATTTACACGAGTTTTTGCGTTTTTTGCCTTGTGGATTTTTTGAATTATAAAACATTCATTATACATTTTTCTCGCAATGTTTTCTACGTAAAACACTGAGTAGACACGTTTTTAGTAATTTTCTTTTAAATTCCCATATAGAGTGAGTTCCTTATTATTTATCGTTTTGGTGCCTAACATACTGAAAAACAATCAAAAGACAGATTTTTGGTAACGTCTTTAATTTCCTCATATGGGAGGCTTTGCATGTCTTTTCAGTGTTTTTGAGCGTGTTACGCAATAAAGCACTAAAAGCCAGGGCAATCACATTACATGGGAATAAAACCAAATTTTACTAACAACTGGCCTTTAAGTGTTTTTGAGCTCCTTACATAACAAAACGCTGAAACGCAAGGAAAATACATTTTATGGAGAAACATAATAACATTACCAAATACATGTATTTTGAGTGTTTTTGATCATGTTATCTAAAAAAAAACGCTTAAATACATGGGAAGAACTTTATGTTTGGGAAACGAAAGAACATTACGAGAAACGTGTATTATGAGTGATTTTAAAGTTCCTTCAGTACCAAAAAAGCTAAAACTCACAAATAACACTCTTTACAAAAAATAAATAAATAAAAAAATATAAATAAAAAATGGAATTTTTTCTTTTGTTTTTCATGTTCATAGGTACCAAATTGCAAAAATTCTGCCAAAATTTAGGGAATTTATGTAAAAAAAAAAGAACTTTATCAAGAAAGTTAATTATAACTTTTTTTTCTGATTGTTATATACCAAAACCTAAAGTACATGCAAAGCCACCTATATAGGGAAGTTAAACGACTTTACCAGAAACCTGTCTTTTCAATGTTTTTCAGCATGTTAGGCACCAATACGATAAATAATATGAAAATCAGTCAATATGTGAATCCAAAACAAAATTACTGAAAACGTGTCTTTTCAGTGTTTTACGTAGAAAAACGCTAAAGCGGATACAAACCATCCTATATGAAGAAATAGAATAACATTACCAAAAAGATATTTTTTGAGTGTTTTTGAGATTGTTACCTACAAAAAATGCAAAAATGTTTTTGGTAAAAGTTGGTTTTATTCCCTTGTAATGTGATTGTTCTGCTTATTAGTGCTTTGTTGCATATCACGCTCTAAAACACTCAAAAGACACTTTTTTGGTAATGTAATTTTTTCCCACATAAAACTAGTTTCGCTTGTAATTTCGGATTTTCGTAACTAAGAATGTGAAAAACACTCAAAATACTCACACTTGGTAAGATATTTCTGTTTCTCAATTAAAAGTCTTATTCATGAGTTTCAGCATTTTGGAATATAAGAAACTTCTTTATATACACGAGTTTTTTGCGTTTTTTGACTTGTGGTTCTTGTGAAACTATAAAACACTCATTATACTCGTTTCTCGTAAAATCCATTTGCTTCCCAATATAGAGTGCTTTCCATCCATTTTCTCTTTTTTTTTTGTAGGTAACAATTTCAAAAACACTCAAAATATACCTTTTTGGTAATGTAATTCTATTTCTTCATTTTTGTTGGTTTGCATCCGTTTTAGCGTTTTCTACGTAAAACACAGAAAAGACACGTTTTCAGTAATTTTGTTTTGGATTCCCATATAGATTGACTTCCTTGGGTTTTATCGTGTTAGTTTCTAACATGCTGAAAAACATAAGACAAATTTCTGGCAAAGACGTATAATTTCCCCATATAGGTGGATTTGCATGCACTTTACGGGTTTGGTACATAACAGTCCGAAAAAAAAAGCTAAATTTAACTTTTTTGAGAATGTTCCTTTTTCATATAATTTCCTGAACTTTGCCCGAATTTTAGCACCTCGTTACCTGTGAAGATGAATAAGAATGAAAAAAAAAAAAAATCGTATTTTTTCATTTATTTAATTTTTTTGTCAATAAAGAGTGTAATTTGTGGCTTTTAGCTTTTTCGTACTTAATAAACTTAAAAACACTCATAATACACGTTTCTCGTAATGTCCTTTCGTTTCCTAAAAATAGGGTTCTTTGCATGTATTTAAGCGTTTTTATTGGTAACATGATCAAAAACACTCAAAATACGTTTTTGGTAATGTTATTCTCTTTCTCCATAAAGTGTATTTTGCATGCATTTTAGTGTTTTTGTATAGAAGGAGCTCAAAAACATGTAAAGGTAAGTTCTTGTTAAAAATTGGTTTTATTCCAGTGTAATGTGATTGCCCTGCTTTTTAGTGATTTATTGCCTATCACGCTCAAAAACACTCAAAAGACATTTTTCTGGTAATGTCATTTTTTTCCCACATAAAGGTGGTTTCCCATGCAATTTTGGGTTTTGGTAACTAAGAATGTGAAAAGCACTAAAAATACACGCATTTAGTAAGATTGTTCTGTTTCTCAATTAAGAGTGTTGTTCATGAGTTTCAGCATTTTAGTATCTACGAAACTTCTTCATATACACTAGTTATTGTATTTTTTGCCATGTGGTTCTTTTGAACTATAAAACACTCATTATACATTTTCTTGCCGTTTTCTTTTTTATTCCCATTATAGAGTGATTTGCATCATTTTTCGTGTTTTTTATAGGTAACAAGCTCGAAAACACTTAAAATATACATTTTTGGTAATGTTTTTCTATTTCTTTATAATAAGGATCTCACTCTATAAGGTAATCGAAAACAAAGTTAGTAAAAACGTGTTTTCTCAGTGTTTTACGTAGAAAAACGTTAAAGCGGATGCAAACTAACCAATATCAAGAAATAGAAGAACGTTACCAAAAATGAATATTTTGACTGTTTTGGAGCTTTTTACCTACAAAAACGCGAAAATTGATGCAAAGCACTCGCTATTGGGAAACAAAATGATATTGCAAGAAAAGTGTATAATGAGTGTTTTATAGTTCAAAAGAACCACAAAGCAAACAACGCAAAAACTCGTGTATATGGAGAGATTTCTTAGATACCAAAATGGTGAAACTCATGAATAACACTCTTAATTGAGAAACAGAAAAACCTTACTAAATGCGTGTATTTTGACTGCTTTTCACATTCTTAGTTACCAAAAACCCCAAATTACATGCGAAAATAGCTTTGTGGGGAAAAAAAATTACTTTACCAGAAAAGTATCTTTTGAATGTTTTTTCAGCGTGATAGTTAATAAAGCACTCAAAAGCAGGACAATCACATTATATTGGAATAAAACCATTTTTTACCAAGCTATTATATGTTAAAACAAAAATTATCAAAAAAGTAAATTTTAGCTTTTTTTTTTCGGACTGTTATGTACCAAACCCTAAAGTGCATCCAAAGACTCATATATGAGGAAATTAAACGACCTTACAAGAAATCTGTTTTTTGAATGTTTTTCAGCATGTTAGGCAGCAAAACGATAAATAATATGGAACTCACTCTATATGAGAATCCAAAACAAAATTGCTGAAAACGTGTTTTTTCTTGATTTTACGTAGAAAAACGCTAAAACGCATGCAAACCTACCAATATCAAGAAATAGAAAAACATTATCAAAAAGGTATATTTTGAGTGTTTTTGAGCTTGTTACGTACAAAAAACGCGAAAATTGATGCAAAGCACTCTATATTAGAAAACAAAAGGACTTTGCAAGAAAAGTGTATAATGAGTTTTTTATAGTTCAAAAGAAACAAAAGGCAAAAAACACAAAAACTCGTGTATATGAAGAAGGTTCCTAAATACCAAAATGCTGAAACTTATGAATAACACTCTTACTCGTAATTGAGAAACAGAACAACCGTGTATTTTTAGTGCTTTTCACATTCTTAGTTACCAAAACCCCAAATTGCATGCGAAACCACCTTTATGTGAGAAAAAAAATCACATTACCAGAAAAGTGTCTTTTAAGTGTTTTTGAGCGTGATAGGCAATAAAGCACTAAAAAACAGGGCAATCATATTACATTGGAATAACACCAATTTATACCAAAAACTTGATTTTAAGTGTTTTGAGGCCCTTATATACCAAACCGCTAAAACGCATACATAAACAAACTTTATGGAGAAACAGAACAACATTACCAAAAACATGTATTTTGAGTGTTTTTGATATTGTTATCTATAAAAACGTTTAATTACATGCAAAGAACATTATGTTTGGGAAACAAAAGGATATTACGAGAAACGTGTATTATGAGTGTTTTTTAAGTTCCTTAAGTACAAAAAAGCTAAAACATATAAATAACACTCTTTATTTAGAAAATAAAAAACAAAAAATAAAAAAATAGGATTTCTTTATTTTTTTTTTTTTTTGTTATTCATATTCATAGGTACCGAGATGCCAAATTTCTGGGAAAATTCAGGGCAATCATATGATAAAAGAATATTATCAAAAAAAGTATTTCCGGTTTTTTTTTTTTTGAGACTGTTATGTACCAAACCTTAAAGTGCATGCAAAGACTCCTATATCAGGAAATTAAACGATCTTAGCAGAAATATGTGTTTTGAGTGTATTTAGCATGTTAGGCACCAAAACGATAAATAATAAGGAACTCACTCTATATGGGAATCCAAAAAAAAAGCTACTGAAAACGTGTGTTCTCAGTGTTTTACATAGAAAAACGCTAAAACGGTTGCAAAGCAACCAATATCGAGAAATAGAAAAACATTAATAAAAAGGTATATTTTTAGTGTTTTTGAGCATGTTACCTACAAAAAACGCGAAAATTGATGCAAAGCACTCTATATTGGGTAACAAAAGGACATTGCAAAAAAAGGGTATAATGAGTGTTTTATAGTTCAAAAGAACCACTAGGCAAAAAACGAAAAATCTCGTGTATATGGAGAGGTTTCCTCGATACAAAAATGCTAAAACTCATGTATAACACTCCTAATTGAGAAATAGAACAGCCTTAATAAATGCGTGTATTTTGAGTGCTTTTCACATTCTTAGTTAGCAAAATCCCAAATTGCATGCGAAAATAGATTTGTGGGAAAAAAAACTACCAGAAAAGTGTCTTTTGAGTGTTTTTGAGCGTGATAGAAAATAAAGCACTTAAAAGGAGGGCAATCACATTACATTTAAAGAAAACGAATTTTTACCAAGAACTTGCATTTATGTACTTTTGAGCTCCTTATATACCAAAACACTAAAACGCATGCAAAACACTCTTTATGGTGAAACAGAGTAGCATTACCAAAAACATATATTTTGAGTGTTTTTGATCATGTTACCAATAAAAACGCTTAAATAAATGCAAAGAACACTAATTTTGGGAAACGAAAGGAGATTACGAGAAACGAGTATTATGAGTGTTTTTAAGTTCATTAATTACCAATATGCTAAAAGCCACAAATAACACTCTTTATTGAGAAACAATAAATAAATAAAAAAAACACAATTTTTTTTTTCTTTCTTATTGATCGTCGCAGGTAACGAAATGCCAAAATTCGGGGAAATTATATGAAATAAGAGCATTATCAAAAAAGTTAAATTTAGCTTTTTTTTCGAACTGTTATGTACCAAACCCCTAAAGTGCATACAAAATTGAACGTCTTTGCCAGAAAACGGTCATATGAGTGTTTTTCAGCATGTTAGGAACCAACACGATAAATAACATGGAAGTCAATCTATATGGGAATCCAAAAGAAAATTACTAAAAACGTGTCTTTTCCGTGTCTTACGTAGAAGAACGCTAAAACGGATGTAAACCAACCAATACGAAGAAATAAAATTACATTGCCAAAAAGGTATATTTTAAGTGTTTTTGAAATTGTTACTTACAAAAAACGCAAAAATGGATGGAAAGCACTCTATATTGGGAAGCAAAAGGACATTACGAGAAACGTGTATAATGAGTGTTTTATAGTTTCACAAGAACTATAAGGTAAAAAACGCAAAAACTCGCGTATATTGAGAAGTTTTTTATATTCCAAAATGCTGTAATTCTGGAACAACAATCTTAATTGAGAAATGGAACAAACTTTCTAAATGCTTGTATTTTCAGTGCTTTTCACATCCTTTGTTACCAAAACCCCAAATTGCATGCGAAACCAGTTTTTTGTGGGAGAAAAATTACATTACCAGAAAAATGTCTTTTGAGTGTTTTTGAGCATGTTAGGCAATAAAGCACTAAAAAGCAAGGCAATCACATTCAATTAGAATAAAACCATTTTTTAACAAGAACTTGCCTTTAAGTGTATTTGAGCTCCTTATATACCAAAACACTAAAATGCATGCAAAATACAGCTAATGGTGAAACAGAATAACATTACCAAAAACATGTATTTGAGTGTTTTTTAATCATGTTTCCAATAAAAACGCTTAAATATATGCAAAGAACCGTATTTTTAGGGAAATGAAAGGATATTACGAGAAACGTGTATTATGAGTGTTTTTAAGTTCATTAAGTATGAAAAAGCTAAAAGCCACAAATTACACTCTTTATTGAGAAAAAAAAAGTAAATAAATAAAAAAATACGATTTTTTTTTCATTCTTATTCATCTTCACAGGTAACGAGGTGCCAAAATTCGGGCAAATTTCAGGAAATTATATGAAATAAGAACATTATCAAAAAAGTTAAATTTAGCTTTTTTTTCGGACTGTTATGTACCAAACCCGTTAAGTGCATGCAAAGCCACCTATATGGGTTAATTAAACGTGTTTGCCAGAAAACTGTCTTATGAGTGTTTTTCAGCATGTCAGGAACCAACATGATAAAACCCAAGGAAGTCAATCTATATGGGAATCCAAAACAAAATTACTGAAAACGTGTCTTTTCGGTGTTTTACGTACAAAACGCTAAAACGGATGCAAACTAACCAAAATGAAGAAATAGAATAACATTCCCAAAAAGGTATATTTGGAGTGTTTTTGAAATTGTTACCTACAAAAAACGCGAAAATGAATGGAAAGCACTCTATATTGGGAAGCAAAAGGCACCAAAAAGCATGTTAGGCACCAAAACGATAAATAATATGAAAGTCACTCTATATGGTAATTCAAAACAAAATTACTGGAAACGTGTCTTTCAAGAGATTTACGTAGAAAAACGCTAAAACGGAGGCAAACCAACCAATATGAAGGAATAGAATAACATTACCAAAAAAAATATATTTTGTGTGTTTTTGAGCTTCTTACATAAAAAAGAAACTCGAAAATGGATGCAAAGCACTCTATATAAGGAAAAAAAAAAAAAAGGACATAATGAGAAACGTGTATAATGAGAGTTTTATAGTTCACTAGAATCACAAGGCAAAAAACGCAAAAACTCGACTGTATGGAGAAGTTTCTAAGATACCAAAATACTGAAACTCATGAATAACACTCTTAATGAAGAAACAGAACAACCTTACTAAATGCGTGGATTTTGAGTGTTTTTTTTTACATTCTTACTTACCAAAACCCCAAATTCCATGCGAAACTACCTTTATGTGGGAAAAAAATGACTACCAGAAAAGTGTCTTTGAGTGTTTTTGAGTGTGTTAGGAAATAAAGCACTAAAAAGCAGGGAATAAAATCAACTTTTAGGAAGAACTTGCCTTTTAGTGTTTTTGACACGCATTTAGTAAAGTTGCTCAGTTTCTCAATTAAGAGTGTTATTCATGAGATTCAGCATTTACACGAGTTTTTGCGTTTTTTGCCTTGTGGATTTTTTGAATTTTAAAACATTCTTTATACATTTTTCTCGCAATGTTTTCTACGTAAAACAATGAGTAGACACGTTTTTAGTAATTTTCTTTTAAATTCCCATATAGAGTGAGTTCCTTATTATTTATCGTTTTGGTGCCTAACATACTGAAAAACAATCAAAAGACAGATTTTTGGTAACGTCTTTAATTCCCACATATGGGAGGTTTTGCATGTCTTTTCAGTGTTTTTGAGCGTGTTACGCAATAAAGCACTAAAAGCTAGGGCAATCACATTACGTGGGAATAAAACCAAATTTTACTAACAACTGGCCTTTAAGTGTTTTTGAGCTCCTTACATAACAAAACGCTAAAACGCAAGGAAAATACATTTTATGGAGAAACATAATAACATTACCAAATACATGTATTTTGAGTGTTTTTGATCATGTTATCTAAAAAAAACGCTTAAATACATGGGAAGAACTTTATGTTTAGGAAACGAAAGAACATTACTAGAAACGTGTATTATGAGTGATTTTTAAGTTCCTTCAGTACCAAAAAAGCTAAAACTCACAAATAACACTCTTTACAAAAAATAAATAAATCAAAAAATATAAATAAAAAATGGAATTTTTTTATTTGTTTTTCATGTTCATAGGTACCAAATTGCAAAAATTCTGCCAAAATTTAGGGAATTTATGTAAAAAAAAGAACTTTATCAAGAAAGTTAATTATAGCTTTTTTTTCTGATTGTTATATACCAAAACCTAAAGTACATGCAAAGCCACCTATATAGGGAAGTTAAACGACTTTACTAGAAACCTGTCTTTTCAATGTTTTTCAGCATGTTAGGCATCAATACGATAAATAATATGAAAATCAGTCAATATGTGAATCTAAAACAAAATTACTGAAAACGTGTCTTTTCAGTGTTTTACGTAGAAAAACGCTAAAGCGGATACAAACCATCCTATATGAAGAAATAGAATAACATTACCAAAAAGATATTTTTTGAGTGTTTTGAGATTGTTACCTACAAAAAATGCAAAAATGTTTTTGGTAAAAGTTGGTTTTATTCCCTTGTAATGTGATTGTTCTGCTTATTAGTGCTTTGTTGCATATCACGCTCTAAAACACTCAAAAGACACTTTTTTGGTAATGTAATTTTTTCCCACATAAAACTAGTTTCGCTTGTAATTTCGGATTTTCGTAACTAAGAATGTGAAAAACACTCAAAATACTCACGGTAAGATATTTCTGTTTCTCAATTAAAAGTCTTATTCATGAGTTTCAGCATTTTGGAATATAAGAAACTTTTTTATATACACGAGTTTTTTGCGTTTTTTGACTTGTGGTTCTTGTGAAACTATAAAACACTCATTATACTCGTTTCTCGTAAAATCCATTTGCTTCCCAATATAGAGTGCTTTCCATCCATTTTCTCTTTTTTTTTTTGTAGCTAACAATTTCAAAAACACTCAAAATATACCTTTTTGGTAATGTAATTCTATTTCTTCATTTTGGTTGGTTTGCATCCGTTTTAGCGTTTTCTACGTAAAACACAGAAAAGACACGTTTTCAGTAATTTTGTTTTGGATTCCCATATAGATTGACTTCCTTGGGTTTTATCGTGTTAGTTTCTAACATGCTGAAAAACATAAGACAAATTTCTGGCAAAGACGTATAATTTCCCCATATAGGTGGCTTTGCTTGCACTTTACGGGTTTGGTACATAACAGTCCGAAAAAAAAAGCTAAATTTAACTTTTTTGAGAATGTTCTTTTTTCATATAATTTCCTGAACTTTGCCCGAATTTTAGCACCTCGTTACCTGTGAAGATGAATAAGAATGAAAAAAAAAAATCTTATTTTTTCATTTATTTAATTTTTTTGTCAATAAAGAGTGTCATTTGTGGCTTTTAGCTTTTTCGTACTTAATGAACTTAAAAACACTCATAATACACGTTTCTCGTAATGTCCTTTCGTTTCCTAAAAATAGGGTTCTTTGCATGTATTTAAGCGTGTTTATTGGTAACATGATCAAAAACACTCAAAATACGTTTTTGGTAATGTTATTCTCTTTCTCCATAAAGTGTATTTTGCATGCATTTTAGTGTTTTTGTATAGAAGGAGCTCAAAAACACTTAAAGGTAAGTTCTTGTTAAAAATTGGTTTTATTCCAGTGTAATGTGATTGCCCTGCTTTTTAGTGATTTATTGCCTATCACGCTCAAAAACACTCAAAAGACATTTTTCTGGTAATGTCATTTTTTTTCCCACATAAAGGTGGTTTCCCATGCAATTTGGGGTTTTGGTAACTAAGAATGTGAAAAGCACTAAAAATACACGCATTTAGTAAGATTGTTCTGTTTCTCAATTAAGAGTGTTGTTCATGAGTTTCAGCATTTTAGTATCTACGAAACTTCTTCATATACACTAGTTATTGTATTTTTTGCCATGTGGTTCTTTTGAACTATAAAACACTCATTATACATTTTCTTGCCGTTTTCTTTTTTATTCCCATTATAGAGTGATTTGCATCATTTTTCGTGTTTTTTATAGGTAACAAGCTCGAAAACACTTAAAATATACATTTTTGGTAATGTTTTTCTATTTCTTTATAATAAGGATCTCACTCTATAAGGTAATCGAAAACAAAGTTAGTAAAAACGTGTTTTCTCAGTGTTTTACGTAGAAAAACGTTAAAGCGGATGCAAACTAACCAATATCAAGAAATAGAAGAACGTTACCAAAAATGTATATTTTGAGTGTTTTTGAGCTTTTTACCTACAAAAACGCGAAAATTGATGCAAAGCACTCGCTATTGGGAAACAAAATGATATTGCAAGAAAAGTGTATAATGAGTGTTTTATAGTTCAAAAGAACCACAAAGCAAACAACGCAAAAACTCGTGTATATGGAGAGATTTCTTAGATACCAAAATGGTGAAACTCATGAATAACACTCTTAATTGAGAAACAGAAAAACCTTACTAAATGCGTGTATTTTGACTGCTTTTCACATTCTTAGTTACCAAAAACCCCAAATTACATGCGAAAATAGCTTTGTGGGGAAAAAAAATTACTTTACCAGAAAAGTATCTTTTGAATGTTTTTTCAGCGTGATAGTTAATAAAGCACTCAAAAGCAGGACAATCACATTATATTGGAATAAAACCATTTTTTACCAAGCTATTATATGTTAAAACAAAAATTATCAAAAAAGTAAATTTTAGCTTTTTTTTTCGGACTGTTATGTACCAAACCCTAAAGTGCATCCAAAGACTCATATATGAGGAAATTAAACGACCTTACCAGAAATCTGTTTTTTGAGTGTTTTTCAGCATGTTAGGCAGCAAAACGATAAATAATATGGAACTCACTCTATATGAGAATCCAAAACAAAATTGCTGAAAACGTGTTTTTTCTTTATTTTACGTAGAAAAACGCTAAAACGCATGCAAACCTACCAATATCAAGAAATAGAAAAACATTATCAAAAAGGTATATTTTGAGTGTTTTTGAGCTTGTTACGTACAAAAAACGCGAAAATTGATGCAAAGCACTCTATATTAGAAAACAAAAGGACTTTGCAAGAAAAGTGTATAATGAGTTTTTTATAGTTCAAAAGAACCAAAAGGCAAAAAACACAAAAACTCGTGTATATGAAGAAGGTTCCTAAATACCAAAATGCTGAAACTTATGAATAACACTCTTAATTGAGAAACAGAACAACCTTACTAAATGCGTGTATTTTTAGTGCTTTTCACATTCTTAGTTACCAAAACCCCAAATTGCATGCGAAACCACCTTTATGTGAGAAAAAAAATCACATTACCAGAAAAGTGTCTTTTAAGTGTTTTTGAGCGTGATAGGCAATAAAGCATTAAAAAGCAGGGCAATCATATTACATTGGAATAACACCAATTTATACCAAAAACTTGCCTTTAAGTGTTTTGAGGCCCTTATATACCAAACCGCTAAAACGCATACAAAAACAAACTTTATGGAGAAACAGAACAACATTACCAAAAACATGTATTTTGAGTGTTTTTGATATTGTTATCTATAAAAACGTTTAATTACATGCAAAGAACATTATGTTTGGGAAACAAAAGGATATTACGAGAAACGTGTATTATGAGTGTTTTTTAAGTTCCTTAAGTACAAAAAAGCTAAAACATATAAATAACACTCTTTATTTAGAAAATAAAAAACAAAAAATAAAAAAATAGGATTTCTTTTTTTTTTTTTTTGTTATTGATATTCATAGGTACCGAGATGCCAAATTTCTGGGAAAATTCAGGGCAATCATATGATAAAAGAATATTATCAAAAAAGCTAATTTCCGGTTTTTTTTTTTCAGACTGTTATGTACCAAACCTTAAAGTGCATGCAAAGACTCCTATATCAGGAAATTAAACGACCTTAGCAGAAATATGTGTTTTGAGTGTTTTTAGCATGTTAGGCACCAAAACGATAAATAATAAGGAACTCACTCTATATGGGAATCCAAAAAAATAGCTACTGAAAACGTGTGTTCTCAGTGTTTTACATAGAAAAACGTTTAAACGGTTGCAAAGAAACAATATCGAGAAATAGAAAAACATTAATAAAAAGGTATATTTTTAGTGTTTTTGAGCATGTTACCTACAAAAAACGCGAAAATTGATGCAAATCACTCTCTATTGGGTAACAAAAGGACATTGCAAAAAAAGTGTATAATGAGTGTTTTATAGTTCAAAAGAACCACTAGGCAAAAAACGAAAAATCTCGTGTATATGGAGAGGTTTCCTCGATACAAAAATGCTAAAACTCATGTATAACACTCCTAATTGAGAAATAGAACAGCCTTAATAAATGCGTGTATTTTGAGTGCTTTTCACATTCTTAGTTAGCAAAATCCCAAATTGCATGCGAAAATAGATTTGTGGGAAAAAAAAAGACTACCAGAAAAGTGTCTTTTGAGTGTTTTTGAGCGTGATAGAAAATAAAGCACTTAAAAGGAGGGCAATCACATTACATTTAAGGAAAACGAATTTTTACCAAGAACTTGCATTTATGTACTTTTGAGCTCCTTATATACCAAGACACTAAAACGCATGCAAAACACTCTTCATGGTGAAACAGAGTAGCATTACCAAAAACATATATTTTGAGTGTTTTTGATCATGTTACCAATAAAAACGCTTAAATAAATGCAAAGAACACTAATTTTGGGAAACGAAAGGAGATTACGAGAAACGAGTATTATGAGTGCTTTTAAGTTCATTAATTACCAATATGCTAAAAGCCACAAATAACACTCTTTATTGAGAAACAATAAATAAATAAAAAAAATACAATTTTTTTTTCTTTCTTATTGATCGTCGCAGGTAACGAAATGCCAAAATTCGGGGAAATTTCAGGAAATTATATGAAATAAGAGCATTATCAAAAAAGTTAAATTTAGCTTTTTTTTCGAACTGTTATGTACCAAACCCCTAAAGTGCATGCAAAATTGAACGTCTTTGCCAGAAAACGGTCATATGAGTGTTTTTCAGCATGTTAGGAACCAACACGATAAATAACATGGAAGTCAATCTATATGGGAATCCAAAAGAAAATTACTAAAAACGTGTCTTTTCCGTGTTTTACGTAGAAGAACGCTAAAACGGATGTAAACCAACCAATATGAAGAAATAAAATTACATTACCAAAAAGGTATATTTTAAGTGTTTTTGAAATTGTTACTTACAAAAAACGCAAAAATGGATGGAAAGCACTCTATATTTGGAAGCAAAAGGACATTACGAGAAAAATGTATAATGAGTGTTTTATAGTTTCACAAGAACTACAAGGTAAAAAACGCAAAAACTCGCGTATATTGAGAAGTTTTTTACATTCCAAAATGCTGTAATTCTGGAACAACAATCTTAATTGAGAAATGGAACAAACTTTCTAAATGCTTGTATTTTCAGTGCTTTTCACATCCTTTGTTACCAAAACCCCAAATTGCATGCGAAACCAGTTTTTTTGTGGGAAAAAAATGACATTACCAGAAAAATGTCTTTTGAGTGTTTTTGAGTATGTTAGGCAATAAAGCACTAAAAAGCAAGGCAATCACATTCAATTAGAATAAAACCATTTTTTAACAAGAACTTGCCTTTAAGTGTATTTGAGCTCCTTATATACCAAAACACTAAAATGCATGCAAAATACAGCTAATGGTGAAACAGAATAACATTACCAAAAACATGTATTTGAGTGTTTTTTAATCATGTTACCAATAAAAACGCTTAAATATATGCAAAGAACCGTATTTTTGGGGAAATGAAAGGATATTACGAGAAACGTGTATTATGAGTGTTTTTAAGTTCATTAAGTATGAAAAAGCTAAAAGCCACAAATTACATTCTTTTTTGAGAAAAAAAAAGTAAATAAATAAAAAAATACCATTTTTTTTTCATTCTTATTCATCTTCACAGGTAACAAGGTGCCAAAATTCGGGCAAATTTCAGGAAATTATATGAAATAAGAACATTATCAAAAAAGTTAAATTTAGCTTTTTTTCGGACTGTTATGTACCAAACCCGTTAAGTGCATGCAAAGCCACCTATATGGGTAAATTAAACGTGTTTGCCAGAAAACTGTCTTATGAGTGTTTTTCAGCATGTCAGGAACCAACATGATAAAACCCAAGGAAGTCAATCTATATGGGAATCCAAAACAAAATTACTGAAAACGTGTCTTTTCGGTGTTTTACGTACAAAACGCTAAAACGGATGCAAACTAACCAAAATGAAGAAATAGAATAACATTCCCAAAAAGGTATATTTGGAGTGTTTTTGAAATTGTTACCTACAAAAAACGCGAAAATGAATGGAAAGCACTCTATATTGGGAAGCAAAAGGCACCAAAAAGCATGTTAAACACCAAAACGATAAATAATATGAAAGTCACTCTATATGGTAATTCAAAACAAAATTACTGGAAACGTGTCTTTCAAGAGATTTACGTAGAAAAACGCTAAAACGGAGGCAAACCAACCAATATGAAGGAATAGAATAACATTACCAAAAAAAGTATATTTTGTGTGTTTTTGAGCTTCTTACATAAAAAAGAAACTCGAAAATGGATGCAAAGCACTCTATATAAGGAAAAAAAAAAAAAGGACATAATGAGAAACGTGTATAATGAGAGTTTTATAGTTCACCAGAATCACAAGGCAAAAAACGCAAAAACTCGACTGTATGGAGAAGTTTCTAAGATACCAAAATACTGAAACTCATGAATAACACTCTTAATCAAGAAACAGAACAACCTTACTAAATGCGTGGATTTTGAGTGTTTTTTTTTTACATTCTTACTTACCAAAACCCCAAATTCCATGCGAAACTACCTTTATGTGGGAAAAAAATGACTACCAGAAAAGTGTCTTTGAGTGTTTTTGAGCGTGTTAGGCAATAAAGCACTAAAAAGCAGGGAATAAAATCAACTTTTAGGAAGAACTTGCCTTTTAGTGTTTTTGACACGCATTTAGTAAGGTTGCTCAGTTTCTCAATTAAGAGTGTTATTCATGAGATTCAGCATTTACACGAGTTTTTGCGTTTTTTGCCTTGTGGATTTTTTGAATTATAAAACATTCATTATACATTTTTCTCGCAATGTTTTCTACGTAAAACACTGAGTAGACACGTTTTTAGTAATTTTCTTTTAAATTCCCATATAGAGTGAGTTCCTTATTATTTATCGTATTGGTGCCTAACATACTGAAAAACAATCAAAAGACAGACTTTTGGTAACGTCTTTAATTTCCTCATATGGGAGGCTTTGCATGTCTTTTCAGTGTTTTTGAGCGTGTTACGCAATAAAGCACTAAAAGCCAGGGCAATCACATTACGTGGGAAGAAAACCAAATTTTACTAACAACTGGCCTTTAAGTGTTTTTGAGCTCCTTACATAACAAAACGCTAAAACGCAAGGAAAATACATTTTATGGAGAAACATAATAACATTACCAAATACATGTATTTTGAGTGTTTTTGATCATGTTATCTAAAAAAAACGCTTAAATACATGGGAAGAACTTTATGTTTGGGAAACGAAAGAACATTGCGAGAAACGTGTATTATGAGTGATTTTTAAGTTCCTTTAGTACCAAAAAAGCTAAAACTCACAAATAACACTCTTTACAAAATATAAATAAATAAAAAATATAAATAAAAAATGGAATTTTTTGTTTTGTTTTTCATGTTCATAGGTACCAAATTGCAAAAATTCTGCCAAAATTTAGGGAATTTATGTAAAAAAAAAGAACTTTATCAAGAAAGTTAATTATAGCTTTTTTTTCTGATTGTTATATACCAAAACCTAAAGTACATGCAAAGCCACCTATATACGGAAGTTAAACGACTTTACCAGAAACCTGTCTTTTCAATGTTTTTCAGCATGTTAGGCATCAATACGATAAATAATATGAAAATCAGTCAATATGTGAATCCAAAACAAAATTACTGAAAACGTGTCTTTTCAGTGTTTTACGTAGAAAAACGCTAAAGCGGATACAAACCATCCTATATGAAGAAATAGAATAACATTACCAAAAAGATATTTTTTGAGTGTTTTGAGATTGTTACCTACAAAAAATGCAAAAAGGAATGTAAAGCACTCTATATTAGGAAACAAAAGGACATTACGAGAAACGTGTATAATGAGTGTTTTATAGTTTTAAAAGAACCACAAGGCAATAAACGCAAAAACTAGTGTATATAGAGAAATTTTTACATACCAAAATGATGAAATGCATGAATAACACTTTTAATCGATAAACAGAACTACTTTACCAAATTGTGTATTTTAAGTGTTTTTCACATTTTTACTTACAAAAATGCCAAATTACATGCGAAACTAACTTCATTTCGGAAAAAAATGACATTACCAGAAAAGTGTCTTTTGAGTGTTTTTGAGCGTGATATGCAACAAAGCACTAAAAAGCAGAACGATCACATTACATGAGAATAAAACCAATTTGTACGAAGAATTTTCCTTTAAGTGTTTTTTAACCCCTTATATACCAAACTGCTAAAACGCATGAAAAACAAACTTTATGGAGAAACAGAATAACATTACCAAAAACATGTTTTTTGAGTGTTTTTGATCATGTTATCTATAAAAACGCTTAAGTACATGCAAAGAACATTATGTTTGGGAAACAAAAGGACATTACGAGAAACGTGTATTATGAGTGTTTTTATAAGTTCCTTATGTACCAAAAAGCTAAAACTCACAAATAACACTCTTTATTTAGAAAATAAAAAATAAAAAATAAAAATAAAGAGGATTTTTTTTCTTTTAATCATCTTCATAGGTACCGAGATGCCAAAATTCTGGAAAAATTCAGGGCAATTATATGATAAAAGAATATTATGAAAAAAGTTAATTTCAGCTTTTTTTTCGGACTGTTATGTACCAAACCCTAAAGTGCATGCAAAATCTCCAATATGATGAAATTAAACGACCTTACCAGAAATATGTGTTTTGTGTGTTTTTAGCATGTTAGGCACCAAAACGATAAATAATAAGGATATCACTCTATATGGTAATCCAAAACAAAGTTAGTAAAAACGTGTATTCTCAGTGTTTTACGCAGAAAAACGTTAAAACGGATGCAAACTAACCAATATCAAGAAATAGAAGAACGTTACCAAAAATGTATATTTTGAGTGTTTTTGAGCTTTTTACCCTCAAAAACGCAAAAATTGATGCAAAGCACTCTATATTGGGAAACAAAAAGACATTGCAAGAAAAGTGTATAATGAGTGTTTTATAGTTCAAAAGAACCACAAAGCAAACAACGCAAAAACTCGTGTATATGGAGAGATTTCTTAGATACCAAAATGGTGAAACTCATGAATAACACTCTTAATTGAGAAACAGAAAAACATTAGTAAATGCGTGTTTTTTTAGTGCTTTTCACATTCTTAGTTACCAAAAACCCCAAACTACATGCGAAAATAGCTTTCTGGGGAAAGAAATGACTTTATCAGAAAAGTATCTTTTGAATGTTTTTCAGCGTGATAGGTAATAAAGCACTCAAAAGCAGGACAATCACATTATATTGGAATAAAACCATTTTTTACCAAGAACTAGCCTTTAAGTGTTTTTGAGCTCCTTTTATACAAAACTGCTAAAACTCTTGCAAAACAGACTTTATGGAGAAACAGAATAACTTTACCAAAACCTTGTATTTTGAGTGTTTTTGATCACGTTATCTATAAAAATGCTTAAATACATGCAAAGAACCTCATGTTTGGGAAAGGAAAGGACCATACGAAAAACGTGTATTATGAGTGTTTTTAATAACCTTAAGTACCAAAAAGGTAAATCCCACAAATAACACTCTTTATTGAGAAAAAAAAATAAATAAAAAATAAAAAATAGTTTTTTTTTATTGTTTTTTATTTATCTTCATAGGTACCGAAATGCCAAAATTCTGGGAAAATTAAGGGCAATTATATGATAAAAGAATATTACCAAAAAAATTAATTTTAGCTTTTTTATATACCAAACACTAAAGAGCATGCAAAGCCTCCTATATGAGGAAATTAAACGACCTTATCAGAAATATCTCTTTTGAGTGTTGTTCAGCATGTTAGGCACAAAAACAATAAATAATAAAAAACTCATTCTATATGGGAATTCAAAACAAAATTACTGAAAACGTGTCTTCTCAGTGTTTTACGTAGAAAAACTCTAACACGGATGCAAACAAACCAATATAAAGAAATAGAAAAATGTTACCAAAAAGGTATATTTTGAGTGTTTTTGAGCTTGTTACCTATTAAAAACACGAAAATTGATGCAAAGCACTCTATAATGGGAAAAAAAAGGACATTGCATGAAAAGTGTATAATAAGTGTTTTATAGTTCAAAAGAACCATAAGGCAAAAAATTATAAAACTAGTGTATATGAAGAAGTTTCGTAGATACCAAAATGCTGAAACTCATGAACTCTCTTAATTGAGAAATAGAACAATCTTACTAAATGTGTGTATTTTGAGTGCTTTTCACATTCTTAGTTACCAAAACCTCAAATTGCATGCGAAACCAGCTTTATGTGGGAAAAAAAATGACTTTACCATAAAAATGTCTTTTGAGTGTTTTGAGCGTGTTAGGCAAAGAAGCACTGAAAAGCAGGGCAATCACATTACATTGGAATAAAATCAATTTTTAATAAAAACTTGGCTTTAAGTGTTTTTGAGCTCCTTATATACGAAAACACTAAAACGCATCAAAATACACTTTATGGTGAAACAGAATAACATTACCAAAAACATATATTTTGAGTGTTTTTGATCATATTTCAAATAAAAACGTTTAAATGACATTACCAGAAAAATGTCTTTTAAGTGCTTTTTAGCGTGATATGCAACAAAGCACTAAAAAGCGGGAAAATCACATAACTTGGGTATAAAACCAACTTTTACGAAGACCTTGCCTTTAAGTGTTTTTTTTTTTAACTCCTTACATACCAAAACGCTAAAACGCATGTAAAACACCCTTTATGGAGAAACAGAATAACATTACCAAAAATATGTATTTTGAGTGTTTTTGATCATGTTACTTATAAAAATGCTTAAATACATGTAAAGAACCCTATGTTTGTATTAGAAAAAAACATTAAGAAAATCGTGTTTTATGAGTGTTTTTAAGTTCCTTAAGCACCAAAAAGCTAAAACACACAAATAACACTTTATGGAGAAAAAAAAATTGTTATTCATCTTCATAGGTACCGAGATACCAAAATTCTGGAAAAATTTAGGGAAATAAAAAAAAAAAAATCATGATAAAAAAAATAATTTAAGCTTTTTTCTGGCGTTATGTACCAAACCCTGAAGTGCATGCAAAGCCACCTATATGGAAAATTACTCGACTTTACCAGAAACTTGTCTTTTCAATGTTTTTCTTTTTCAATGTTCAATGTTTTAAATAAAAAAAAAAAAATCGAAAAAGTTAAATAAAAAAACTTTAAAAAACACTTAAAGGCAAGTTCTTCGTAAAAGTTGGTTTTATACCCAAGTAATGTGATTTTTCTGCTTTTTAGTCCTTTGTTGCATATCACGCTCAAAAACACTTAAAAGACATTTTTCTGGTAATGTTATTTAAGCGTTTTTATTGGAAATATGATCAAAAACACTCAAAATACATTTTTTTGGAGATGTTATTCTGTTACACCAAAAAATGTATTTCGCATGCATTTTAGTGTTTTGGTATATAAGGAGCTCAAAAACACTTAAAGGCAAGTTCTTATTAAAAACTGGTTTTATTCCAATGCAAGGTGATTCCCCTGCTTTTCAGTGTTGCTTTGCCTAACACCCTCAAAAACACTCAAAAGACATTTTTCTGGTAATGTCATTTTTTTTCCCACATAAAGCTGGTTTCGCATGCAATTTGGGGTTTTGGTAACTAAGAATGTGAAAACACTCAAAATATACACATTTAGTAAGATTGTTCTGTTTCTCAATTAAGAGTGTTGTTCATGAGTTTCAGCATTTTGGTATCTACGAAAATTCTTCATATACACTAGTTTTTGCTTTTTTTCTCTTATGGTTCTTTTGAACTATAAAACACTCATTATACACTTTTCATGCAATGTCCTTTTCTTACACATTATAGAGTGCTTTGCATCAATTTTCGTGTTTTTTATAGGAAACAAGCACAAAAACACTCAAAATATACCATTTTGGTAATGTTTTTCTATTTTTTTATATTGGTTTGTTTGCATCCGTGTTAGTGTTTTTGTACGTAAAACACTGAGAAGACACGTTTTCAGTAATTTTTTTTTGAATTCCCATATAGAGTGAGTTCCTTATTATTTATTGTTTTGGTGCCTAACATGCTGTACAACAATCAAAAGAGAGATTTCTGATAAGGTCGTTTAATTTCCTCATATAGGAGGCTTTGCATGCACTTTAGGGTTTGGTATATAAATAAGCTGAAATTAACTTTTTTGATAATATTCTTTTATCACATAATTGCCCTGAATTTTTCCAGAATTTTGGCATCTCGGTACCTATGAAGATGAATAACAAAAAAAAAAATCCTATTTATTTTATTTTTTTATTTTTTATTTTCTAAATAAAGAGTGTTATTTGTGAGTTTTAGCTTTTTGGTACTTAAGGAACTTATAAAAACACTCATAATACACGTTTCTCGTAATGTCTTTTTCTTTCCCAAACATAATGTTCTTTGCATGTACTTAAGCGTTTTTATAGATAACATGGTCAAAAACACTCAAAAAACATGTTTTTGGTAATGTTATTCTGTTTCTCCATAAAGTTTAATTTTCATGCGTTTTGGCGGTTTGGTATATAAGGGGTTAAAAAAACTCTTAAAGGCAAATTTTTCGTACAAATTAGTTTTATTCTCATGTAATATGATCGTTCTGCTTTTTAGTGCTTTGTTGCATAATAACACTCTTAAGAGAGAAACAGAGCAACCTTACTAAATGCGTGTCAAAAACACTAAAAGGCAAGTTCTTCCTAAAAGTTGGTTTTATTCCCATGTAATGTGATTGCCCTGCTTTTTAGTGCTTTATTGCCTAACACGCTCAAAAACACTCAAAGACACTTTTCTGGTAATGTCATTTTTTTCCCACATAAAGCTAGTTTCGCATGGAATTTGGGGTTTTGGTAACTAAGAATGTATAAAAAAAACACTCAAAATACACGCATTTAGTAAGGTTGTTCTGTTTCTTGATTAAGAGTGTTATTCATGAGTTTCAGTATTTTGGTATCTTAGAAACTTCTCCATATAGTCGAGTTTTTGCGTTTTTTGCCTTGTGATTCTGGTGAACTATAAAACACTCATTATACACGTTTCTCATTATGTCCTTTTTTTTTTTCCTTATATAGAGTGCTTTGCATCCATTTTCGAGTTTCTTTTTATGTAACAAGCTCAAAAACACACAAAATATACTTTTTTGGTAATGTTATTCTATTCCTTCATATTGTTGGTTGGTTTGCCTCCGTTTTAGCCTTTTTGTACGTAAATCTTTTAAAAGACACGTTTCCAGTAATTTTGTTTTGGACTTCCATATAGAGTGACTTTCATATTATTTATCGTTTTGGTGCCTAACATGCTTTTTGGTGCGTTTTGCTTCCCAATATAGAGTGCTTTCCATCCATTTTCGCTTTTTTTGTAGGTAACAATTTCAAAAACACTCAAAATATACCTTTTTTGGTAATGTTATTCTATTTTTTCATTTTGGT
This sequence comes from Scylla paramamosain, assembly GCF_035594125.1. Lineage (NCBI taxonomy): Eukaryota > Metazoa > Arthropoda > Malacostraca > Decapoda > Portunidae > Scylla > Scylla paramamosain. Next base: position 11,967,010 of record NC_087156.1, read on the forward strand.
TAGTTTGCACCCGTTTTAGCGTTTTGTACGTAAAACACCGAAAAGACACGTTTTCAGTAATTTTGTTTTGGATTCCCATATAGATTGACTTTCTTGGGTTTTATCATGTTGGTTCCTAACATGCTGAAAAACACTCATAAGACCGTTTTCTGGCAAAGACGTTTAATTTCCCCATATAGGTGGCGTTGCATGCACTTTAGGGGTTTGGTACTTAACAGTCCGAAAAAAAAGCTAAATTTAACTTTTTTGATAATGTTCTTATTTCATATAATTTCCTGAAATTTGCCCGAATTTTGGCACCTCGTTACCTGTGAAGATGAATAAGAATGAAAAAAATCGTATTTTTTTATTTATTTACTTTTTTTTCTCAATAAAGAGTGTAATTTGTGGCTTTTAGCTTTTTCTTATTTAATGAACTTAAAAACACTCATAATACACGTTTCTCGTAATATCCTTTCATTTTCCAAAAAATACGGTTCTTTGCATATATTTAAGCGTTTTTATTGGTAACATGATTAAAAACACTCAAATACATGTTTTTGGTAATGTTATTCTGTTTCACCATTAGGTGTATTTTGCATGCATTTTAGTGTTTTGGTATATAAGGAGTTCAAATACACTTAAAAGCAAGTTCTTGTTAAAAAATGGTTTTATTCCAATGTAATGTGATTGCCTTGCTTTTTAGTGCTTTATTGCCTAACACGCTCAAAAACACTCAAAAGACATTTTTCCGGTAATGTCATTTTTTTTTCCTACAAAAAAACTGGTTTCGCATGCAATTTGGGGTTTTGGTAACTAAGAATGTGAAAAGCACTAAAAATACACGCATTTAGAAAGTTTGTTCCATTTCTCAATTAAGAGTGTTTTTCCAGAATTACAGCATTTTTTGCCTTATAGTTCTTGTGAAACTATAAAACACTCATTATACACGTTTCTCGTAATGTCCTTTTGCTTCCCAATATAGAGTGCTTTCCATCCATTTTTGCGTTTTTTGTAGGTAACAATTTCAAAAACAAAATATACCTTTTTGGTAATGTAATTTTATTTCTTCATATTGGTTGGTTTACATCCGTTTTAGCGTTTTTCTACGTAAAACACCGAAAAAGACACGTTTTTAGTAATTTTCTTTTGGATTCACATATAGATTGACTTCCATGTTATTTATCGTGTTGGTTCCTAACATGCTGAAAAACACTCATATTTTCTTTCAAAGACGTTTAATTTTTCCATATAGGTGGCTTTGCATGCACTTTAGGGGTTTGGTACATAACAGTTTGAAAAAAAAAGCTAAATTTAACTTTTTTGATAATATTCTTATTTCACATAATTTCCTGAAATTTCCCCGAATTTTGGCATTTCGTTACCTGCAAAGATAAATAAGAAAAAAAAATATTGTATTTTTTTTTTATTTATTTATTGTTTCTCAATAAAGACTGTTATTTGTGGCTTTTAGCATATTGGTAATTAATGAACTTAAAAACACTCATAATACTCGTTTCTCGTAATCTCCTTTCGTTTCCCAAAATTAGTGTTCTTTGCATTTATTTAAGCGTTTTTATTGGTAACATGATCAAAAACACTCAAAATACATGTTTTTGGTAATGTTATTCTGTTTCACCATAATGAGTGTTTTGCAAGCGTTTTAGTGTTTTGGTATATAAGGAGCTCAAAAGTACATAAATGCAAGTTCTTGGTAAAAATTCGTTTTCCTTAAATGTAATCTTATTGCCCTCCTTTTTAGTGCTTTATTTTCTATCACGCTCAAAAACACTCAAAAGACACTTTTCTGGTAGTCTTTTTTTTTTCCCACAAATCTATTTTCGCATGCAATTTGGGATTTTGCTAACTAAGAATGTGAAAAGCACTCAAAATACACGCATTTATTAAGGCTGTTCTATTTCTCAATTAGGAGTGTTATACATGAGTTTTAGCATTTTTGTATCTAGGAAACCTCTCCATATACACGAGATTTTGCGTTTTTTGCCTAGTGGTTCTTTTGAACTATAAAACACTCATTATACACTTTTTTTGCAATGTCCTTTTGTTACCCAATATAGAGTGCTTTGCATCAATTTTCGCGTTTTTTGTAGGTAACATGCTCAAAAACACTAAAAATATACCTTTTTAGTAATGTTTTTCTATTTCTCGATATTGGTTGCTTTGCAACCGTTTTAGCGTTTTTCTACGTAAAACACTGAGAACACACGTTTTCAGTAGCTTTTTTTTGGATTCCCATATAGAGTGAGTTCGTTATTATTTATCGTTTTGGTGCCTAACATGCTAAAAACATTCAAAACACATATTTCTGCTAAGGTCGTTTAATTTCCTGATATAGGAGTCTTTGCATGCACTTTAAGGTTTGGTACATAACAGTCCGAAAAAAAACCGGAAATTAACTTTTTTGATAATATTCTTTTATCATATGATTGCCCTGAATTTTCCCAGAATTTTGGCATCTCGGTATCTATGAATATGAATAACAAAAAAAAAAAAATCCTATTTTTTTTATTTATTTATTTATTTTTTTTCTAAATAAAGAGTGTTATTTGTGGGTTTTAGCTTTTTGGTACTTAAGGAACTTAAAAACACTCAAAAAACACGTTTCTCGTAATATCCTTTTGTTTCCCAAACATAATGTTCTTTGCATGTAATTAAACGTTTTTATAGATAACAATATCAAAAACACTCAAAATACATGTTTTTGGTAATGTTGTTTTCTTTCTCCATAAAGTTTGTTTTTGTATGCGTTTTAGCGGTTTGGTATATAAGGGCCTCAAAACACTTAAAGGCAAGTTTTTGGTATAAATTGATGTTATTCCAATGTAATATCATTGCCCTGCTTTTTAATGCTTTATTGCCTATCACGCTCAAAAACACTTAAAAGACACTTTTCTGGGAATGTCATTTTTTTTTTCTTACATAAAGGTGGTTTCCCATGCAATTTGGGGTTTTGGTAACTAAGAATGTGAAATGCACTCAAAATACACGCATTTAGTAAAGTTGTTCTGTTTCTCAATTAAGAGTGTTATTCATGTTTCAGCATTTTGGTATTTAGGAACATTCTTCATATACACGAATTTTTGTGTTTTTTGCCTTTTTGTTCTTTTGAACTATAAAAAACTCATTATACACTTTTCTTGCAAAGTCCTTTTGTTTTCTAATATAGAGTGCTTTGCATCAATTTTCGCGTTTTTTGTACGTAACAAGCTCAAAAACACTCAAAATATACCTTTTTGGTAATGTTTTTCTATTTCTTGATATTGGTAGGTTTGTATGCGTTTTAGCGTTTTTCTACGTAAAATAAAGAAAAAACACGTTTTTTAGCAATTTTGTTTTGGATTCTCATATAGAGTGAGTTCCATATTATTTATCGTTTTTGCTGCCTAACATGCTGAAAAACACTCAAAAAACAGATTTCTGGTAAGGTCGTTTAATTTCCTCATATATGAGTCTTTGGATGCACTTTAGGGTTTTGGTACATAACAGTCCGAAAAAAAAGCTAAAATTTACTTTTTTGATAATTTTTGTTTTAACATATAATAGCTTGGTAAAAAATGGTTTTATTCCAATATAATGTGATTGTCCTGCTTTTGAGTGCTTTATTACCTATCACGCTGAAAAAAAACATTCAAAAGATACTTTTCTGGTAAAGTCATTTTTTTCCCCACAAAGCTATTTTCGCATGTAATTTGGGGTTTTTGGTAACTAAGAATATGAAAAGCACTCAAAATACACGCATTTAGTAAGGTTTTTCTGTTTCTCAATTAAAAGTGTTATTCATGAGTTTCACCATTTTGGTATCTAAGAAATCTCTCCATATACACGAGTTTTTGCGTTGTTTGCTTTTCGGTTCTTTTGAACTATAAAACACTCATTATACACTTTTCTTGCAATATAATTTTGTTTCCCAATATCGAGTGCTTTGCATCAATTTTCGCGTTTTTGTAGGTAAAAAGCTCAAAAACACTCAAAATATACATTTTTGGTAACGTTCTTCTATTTCTTGATATTGGTTAGTTTGCATCCGTTTTAACGTTTTTCTACGTAAAACACTGAGAAAACACGTTTTTACTAACTTTGTTTTGGATTACCATATAGAGTGAGATCCTTATTATTTATCGTTTTGGTGCCTAACATGCTAAAAAACACACAAAACAAAGATTTTTTGGTAAGGTCGTTTAATTTTCTCATATTGGAGGCTTTGCATGCACTTTAGGGTTTGGTACATAACAGTCCGAAAAAAAGCTGAAATTGACTTTTTTGATAATATTCTTTTATCACATAATTGCCCTGAATTTTTCCAGAATTTTGGCATCTTGGTACCTATGAAGATGAACAACAAAAAAAAAATAAATCCTATTTATTTTATTTTTTTATTTTCTAAATAAAGAGTGTTATTTGTGTGTTTTAGCTTTTTGGTACTTAAGGAACTTATAAAAACACTCATAATACACGTTTCTCGTAATGTCCTTTTGTTTCCTAAACATAATGTTCCTTGCATGTACTTAAGACGTTTTTATAGATAACATAATCAAAATCACTCAAAATACATGTTTTTGGTAATGTTATTCTGTTTCTCCATAAAGTTTCTTTTTCATGCGTTTTAGCGATTTGGTATATAAGGGGTTAAAAAACACTTAAAGGAAAATTCTTCGTACAAATTGGTTTTATTTTCATGTAATATGATCGTTCTGCTTTTTAGTGCTTTGTTGCATATCACGCTCAAATACACTCAAAAGACACTTTTCTGGTAATGTCATTTTTTTTCCCTAATGAAGTTAGTTTCGCATGTATTTTGGCATTTTTGTAACTAAGAATGTGAAAAACACTTAAAATACACAATTTGGTAAGGTAGTTCTGTTTATCGATTAAAAGTGTTATTCATGCATTTCATCATTTTGGTATGTAAAAATTTCTCTATATACACGAGTTTTTGCGTTTCGTTGCTTTGTGGTTCATTTAAAACTATAAAACACTCATTATACACGTTTCTCGTAATGTCCTTTTGTTTCCTAAGATAGAATGCTTTACATCCATTTTAGCATTTTTTTTTGTAGGTAACAAGCTCAAAAACACTCAAAAAATATGTTTTTGGTAATGTTTTTCTATTTCTTCATATAGGATGGTTTGTATCCGCTTTAGCGTTTCTCTACGTAAAACACTGAAAAGACACGTTTTCAGTAATTTTGTTTTGGATTATTTATCGTATTGGTGCCTAACATGCTGAAAAACATTGAAAAGACAGGTTTCTGGTAAAGTCGTTTAACTTCCCTATATAGCTTTGCATGCACTTTAGGTAACGGTACATAACAATTACAAAAAAAGCTATAATTAACTTTAATGGTAATGTTCTTTTTTTCACATAAATTCACTGAATTTTGTGTAAATTTTAGCAATTCGGTACCTATGAAGATGAAAAACAAAAAAGAAAAAAATTCCCATTTTTTAAATTTTTTTTATTTATTTATTTTTTTTCTAAAGAGTGTTATTTGTGGGTTTTAGCTTTTTTGGTACTGAAGGAACTTAAAAATCACTCAAAACACCCGTTTCTCGTAATGTTCTTTCGTTTCCCAAACATAAGGTTCTTTGCATGTTTTTAACCGTTTTTTTTAGACAACATGATCAAAAACACTCAAAATACATGTATTTGGTAATGTTATTCTGTTTCTCCATAAAATGTATTTTGCATGCGTTTTAGCGTTTTAGTATGTAAGGAGCTCAAAAACACTTAAAGGCCAGTTCTTGGTAAAATTTGGTTCAATTCCCATGTAATGTGATTGCCCCGGCTTTTAGTGCTTTTTTGCGTAACACGCTCAAAAACTCTGAAAAGACATGCAAAGCCTCCCATATAAGGAAATTAAAGACGTTACCAGAAATCTGTCTTTTGAGTGTTTTTTAGCATGTTAGGCACCAAAACGATGAATAATAAGGAACTCACTCTATGTGGGAATCCAAAAGAAAATTACTGAAAACGTGTCTTCTCAGTGTTTTACGTAGAAAACATTGCGAGAAAAATGTATAATGAATGTTTTATAGTTCAAAAAATCCACAAGGCAAAAAACGCAAAAACTCGTGTAAAAGCTGAAACTCATGAATAACACTCTTAAGAGAGAAACAGAGCAACCTTACTAAATGCGTGTCAAAAACACTAAAAGGCAAGTTCTTCCTAAAAGTTGGTTTTATTCCTATGTAATGTGATTGCCCTGCTTTTTAGTGCTTTATTGCCTAACACGCTCAAAAACACTCAAAGACACTTTTCTGGTAATGTCATTTTTTTCCCACATAAAGCTAGTTTCGCATGTAATTTGGGGTTTTTGTAACTAAGAATGTATAAAAAAACACTCAAAATACACGCATTTAGTAAGGTTGTTCTGTTTCTTGATTAAGAGTGTTATTCATGAGTTTCAGTATTTTGGTATCTTAGAAACTTCTCCATATAGTCGAGTTTTTGCGTTTTTTGCTTTGTGATTCTGGTGAACTATAAAACACTCATTATACACGTTTCTCATTATGTCCTTTTTTTTTTTCCTTATATAGAGTGCTTTGCATCCATTTTTGAGTTTCTTTTTATGTAACAAGCTCAAAAACACACAAAATATACTTTTTTGGTAATGTTATTCTATTCCTTCATATTGTTGGTTGGTTTGCCTCTGTTTTAGCCTTTTTGTACGTAAATGTTTTAAAAGACACATTTCCAGTAATTTGTTTTGGACTTCCATATAGAGTGACTTTCATATTATTTATCGTTTTGGTGCCTAACATGCTTTTTGGTGCGTTTTGCTTCCCAATATAGAGTGCTTTCCATCCATTTTCGCGTTTTTTATAGGTAACAATTTCAAAAACACTCAAAATATACCTTTTTTGGTAATGTTATTCTATTTTTTCATTTTGGTTAGTTTGCATCCGTTTTAGCGTTTTTTACGTAAAACACCGAAAAGACACGTTTTCAGTAATTTTGTTTTGGATTCCCATATAGATTGACTTTCTTGGGTTTTATCATGTTAGTTCCTAACATGCTGAAAAAACACTCATAAGACCGTTTTCTGGCAAAGACGTTTAATTTCCCCATATAGGTGGCGTTGCATGCACTTTAGGGGTTTGGTACTTAACAGTCCGAAAAAAAAAGCTAAATTTAACTTTTTTTATAATGTCCTTATTTCATATAATTTCCTGAAATTTGCCCGAATTTTGGCACCTCGTTACCTGTGAAGATGAATAAGAATGAAAAAAAATCGTATTTTTTTATTTATTTACTTTTTTTCTCAATAAAGAGTGTAATTTGTGGCTTTTAGCTTTTTCTTATTTAATGAACTTAAAAACACTCATAATACACGTTTCTCGTAATATCCTTTCATTTTCCAAAAAATACGGTTCTTTTCATATATTTAAGCGTTTTTATTGGTAACATGATTAAAAACACTCAAATACATGTTTTTGGTAATGTTATTCTGTTTCACCATTAGGTGTATTTTGCATGCATTTTAGTGTTTTGGTATATAAGGAGTTCAAATACACTTAAAAGCAAGTTCTTGTTAAAAAATGGTTTTATTCCAATGTAATGTGATTGCCTTGCTTTTTAGTGCTTTATTGCCTAACACGCTCAAAAACACTCAAAAGACATTTTTCCGGTAATGTCATTTTTTTTTTCTACAAAAAAACTGGTTTCGCATGCAATTTGGGGTTTTGGTAACTAAGAATGTGAAAAGCACTAAAAATACACGCATTTAGAAAGTTTGTTCCATTTCTCAATTAAGAGTGTTTTTCCAGAATTACAGCATTTTTTGCCTTATAGTTCTTGTGAAACTATAAAACACTCATTATACACGTTTCTCGTAATGTCCTTTTGCTTCCCAATATAGAGTGCTTTCCATCCATTTTTGCGTTTTTTGTAGGTAACAATTTCAAAAACAAAATATACCTTTTTGGTAATGTAATTTTATTTCTTCATATTGGTTGGTTTACATCCGTTTTAGCGTTTTTCTACGTAAAACACCGAAAAAGACACGTTTTTAGTAATTTTCTTTTGGATTCACATATAGATTGACTTCCATGTTATTTATCGTGTTGGTTCCTAACATGCTGAAAAACACTCATATGACCGTTTTCTTTCAAAGACGTTTAATTTTTCCATATAGGTGGCTTTGCATGCACTTTAGGGGTTTGGTACATAACAGTTTGAAAAAAAAAGCTAAATTTAACTTTTTTGATAATATTCTTATTTCACATAATTTCCTGAAATTTCCCCGAATTTTGGCATTTCGTTACCTGCAAAGATAAAAAAGAAAGAAAAAAATATTGTATTTTTTTTATTTATTTATTGTTTCTCAATAAAGACTGTTATTTGTGGCTTTTAGCATATTGGTAATTAATGAACTTAAAAACACTCATAATACTCGTTTCTCGTAATCTCCTTTCGTTTCCCAAAATTAGTGTTCTTTGCATTTATTTAAGCGTTTTTATTGGTAACATGATCAAAAACACTCAAAATACATGTTTTTGGTAATGTTATTCTGTTTCACCATAATGAGTGTTTTGCAAGCGTTTTAGTGTTTTGGTATATAAGGAGCTCAAAAGTACATAAATGCAAGTTCTTGGTAAAAATTCGTTTTCCTTAAATGTAATCTGATTGCCCTCCTTTTTAGTGCTTTATTTTCTATCACGCTCAAAAACACTCAAAAGACACTTTTCTGGTAGTCTTTTTTTTTTCCCACAAATCTATTTTCGCATGCAATTTGGGATTTTGCTAAGAATGTGAAAAGCACTCAAAATACACGCATTTATTAAGGCTGTTCTATTTCTCAATTAGGAGTGTTATACATGAGTTTTAGCATTTTTGTATCTAGGAAACCTCTCCATATACACGAGATTTTGCGTTTTTTGCCTAGTGGTTCTTTTGAACTATAAAACACTCATTATACACTTTTCTTGCAATGTCCTTTTGTTACCCAATATAGAGTGCTTTGCATCAATTTTCGCGTTTTTTGTAGGTAACATGCTCAAAAACACTAAAAATATACCTTTTTAGTAATGTTTTTCTATTTCTCGATATTGGTTGCTTTGCAACCGTTTTAGCGTTTTTCTACGTAAAACACTGAGAACACACGTTTTCAGTAGCTTTTTTTTGGATTCCCATATAGAGTGAGTTCGTTATTATTTATCGTTTTGGTGCCTAACATGCTAAAAACACTCAAAACACATATTTCTGCTAAGGTCGTTTAATTTCCTGATATAGGAGTCTTTGCATGCACTTTAAGGTTTGGTACATAACAGTCCGAAAAAAAAACCGGAAATTAACTTTTTTGATAATATTCTTTTATCATATGATTGCCCTGAATTTTCCCAGAATTTTGGCATCTCGGTACCTATGAATATGAATAACAAAAAAAAAAAATCCTATTTTTTTATTTATTTATTTATTTTTTTTTTTCTAAATAAAGAGTGTTATTTGTGGGTTTTAGCTTTTTGGTACTTAAGGAACTTAAAAACACTCAAAAAACACGTTTCTCGTAATATCCTTTTGTTTCCCAAACATAATGTTCTTTGCATGTAATTAAACGTTTTTATAGATAACAATATCAAAAACACTCAAAATACATGTTTTTGGTAATGTTGTTCTGTTTCTCCATAAAGTTTGTTTTTGTATGCGTTTTAGCGGTTTGGTATATAAGGGCCTCAAAACACTTAAAGGCAAGTTTTTGGTATAAATTGGTGTTATTCCAATGTAATATGATTGCCCTGCTTTTTAATGCTTTATTGCCTATCACGCTCAAAAACACTTAAAAGACACTTTTCTGGGAATGTCATTTTTTTTTTCTCACATAAAGGTGGTTTCCCATGCAATTTGGGGTTTTGGTAACTAAGAATGTGAAATGCACTCAAAATACACGCATTTAGTAAAGTTGTTCTGTTTCTCAATTAAGAGTGTTATTCATGTTTCAGCATTTTGGTATTTAGGAACCTTCTTCATATACACGAATTTTTGTGTTTTTTGCCTTTTTGTTCTTTTGAACTATAAAAAACTCATTATACACTTTTCTTGCAAAGTCCTTTTGTTTTCTAATATAGAGTGCTTTGCATCAATTTTCGCGTTTTTTGTACGTAACAAGCATAAAAACACTCAAAATATACCTTTTTGGTAATGTTTTTCTATTTCTTGATATTGGTAGGTTTGTATGCGTTTTAGCGTTTTTCTACGTAAAATAAAGAAAAAACACGTTTTCAGCAATTTTGTTTTGGATTCTCATATAGAGTGAGTTCCATATTATTTATCGTTTTTGCTGCCTAACATGCTGAAAAACACTCAAAAAACAGATTTCTGGTAAGGTCGTTTAATTTCCTCATATATGAGTCTTTGGATGCACTTTAGGGTTTGGTACATAACAGTCCGAAAAAAAAGCTAAAATTTACTTTTTTGATAATTTTTGTTTTAACATATAATAGCTTGGTAAAAAATGGTTTTATTCCAATATAATGTGATTGTCCTGCTTTTGAGTGCTTTATTACCTATCACGCTGAAAAAACATTCAAAAGATACTTTTCTGGTAAAGTCATTTTTTTCCCCACAAAGCTATTTTCGTATGTAATTTGGGGTTTTTGGTAACTAAGAATATGAAAAGCACTCAAAATACACGCATTTAGTAAGGTTTTTCTGTTTCTCAATTAAAAGTGTTATTCATGAGTTTCACCATTTTGGTATCTAAGAAATCTCTCCATATACACGAGTTTTTGCGTTGTTTGCTTTTCGGTTCTTTTGAACTATAAAACACTCATTATACACTTTTCTTGCAATATCATTTTGTTTCCCAATATCGAGTGCTTTGCATCAATTTTCGCGTTTTTGTAGGTAAAAAGCTCAAAAACACTCAAAATATACATTTTTGGTAACGTTCTTCTATTTCTTGATATTGGTTAGTTTGCATCCGTTTTAACGTTTTTCTACGTAAAACACTGAGAAAACACGTTTTTACTAACTTTGTTTTGGATTACCATATAGAGTGAGATCCTTATTATTTATCGTTTTGGTGCCTAACATGCTAAAAAACACACAAAACAAAGATTTTTTGGTAAGGTCGTTTAATTTTCTCATATTGGAGGCTTTGCATGCACTTTAGGGTTTGGTACATAACAGTCCGAAAAAAAAAGCTGAAATTGACTTTTTTGATAATATTCTTTTATCACATAATTGCCCTGAATTTTTCCAGAATTTTGGCATCTTGGTACCTATGAAGATGAACAACAAAAAAAAAAATAAATCCTATTTATTTTATTTTTTTATTTTTTATTTTCTAAATAAAGAGTGTTATTTGTGTGTTTTAGCTTTTTGGTACTTAAGGAACTTATAAAAACACTCATAATACACGTTTCTCGTAATGTCCTTTTGTTTCCCAAACATAATGTTCCTTGCATGTACTTAAGACGTTTTTATAGATAACATAATCAAAAACACTCAATATACATGTTTTTGGTAATGTTATTCTGTTTCTCCATAAAGTTTGTTTTTCATGCGTTTTAGCGATTTGGTATATAAGGGGTTAAAAAACACTTAAAGGAAAATTCTTCGTACAAATTGGTTTTATTCTCATGTAATATGATCGTTCTGCTTTTTAGTGCTTTGTTGCATATCACGCTCAAATACACTCAAAAGACACTTTTCTGGTAATGTCATTTTTTTTCCCTAATGAAGTTAGTTTCGCATGTATTTTGGCATTTTTGTAACTAAGAATGTGAAAAACACTTAAAATACACAATTTGGTAAGGTAGTTCTGTTTATCGATTAAAAGTGTTATTCATGCATTTCATCATTTTGGTATGTAAAAATTTCTCTATATACACGAGTTTTTGCGTTTATTTGCTTTGTGGTTCTTTTAAAACTATAAAACACTCATTATACACGTTTCTCGTAATGTCCTTTTGTTTCCTAAGATAGAATGCTTTACATCCATTTTAGCATTTTTTTTTTTTTGTAGGTAACAAGCTCAAAAACACTCAAAAAATATGTTTTTGGTAATGTTTTTCTATTTCTTCATATAGGATGGTTTGTATCCGCTTTAGCGTTTTTCTACGTAAAACACTGAAAAGACACGTTTTCAGTAATTTTGTTTTGGATTATTTATCGTATTGGTGCCTAACATGCTGAAAAACATTGAAAAGACAGGTTTCTGGTAAAGTCGTTTAACTTCCCTATATAGCTTTGCATGCACTTTAGGTTTCGGTACATAACAATTACAAAAAAAGCTATAATTAACTTTAATGATAATGTTCTTTTTTTCACATAAATTCCCTGAATTTTGGCCAAATTTTAGCAATTCGGTACCTATGAAGATGAAAAACAAAAAAGAAAAAAATTCCCATTTTTTAAATGTTTTTATTTATTTATTTTTTTTCTAAAGAGTGTTATTTGTGGGTTTTAGCTTTTTTGGTACTGAAGGAACTTAAAAATCACTCAAAACACCCGTTTCTCGTAATGTTCTTTCGTTTCCCAAACATAAGGTTCTTTGCATGTATTTAACCGTTTTTTTTAGACAACATGATCAAAAACACTCAAAATACATGTATTTGGTAATGTTATTCTGTTTCTCCATAAAATGTATTTTGCATGCGTTTTAGCGTTTTAGTATGTAAGGAGCTCAAAAACACTTAAAGGCCAGTTCTTGGTAAAATTTGGTTCAATTCCCATGTAATGTGATTGCCCTGGCTTTTAGTGCTTTATTGCGTAACACGCTCAAAAACTCTGAAAAGACATGCAAAGCCTCCCATATAAGGAAATTAAAGACGTTACCAGAAATCTGTCTTTTGAGTGTTTTTCAGCATGTTAGGCACCAAAACGATAAATAATAAGGAACTCACTCTATGTGGGAATCCAAAAGAAAATTACTGAAAACGTGTCTTCTCAGTGTTTTACGTAGAAAACATTGCGAGAAAAATGTATAATGAATGTTTTATAGTTCAAAAAATCCACAAGGCAAAAAACGCAAAAACTCGTGTAAAAGCTGAAACTCATGAATAACACTCTTAAGAGAGAAACAGAGCAACCTTACTAAATGCGTGTCAAAAACACTAAAAGGCAAGTTCTTCCTAAAAGTTGGTTTTATTCCCATGTAATGTGATTGCCCTGCTTTTTAGTGCTTTATTGCCTAACACGCTCAAAAACACTCAAAGACACTTTTCTGGTAATGTCATTTTTTTCCCACATAAAGCTAGTTTCGCATGGAATTTGGGGTTTTGGTAACTAAGAATGTATAAAAAAAAACACTCAAAATACACGCATTTAGTAAGGTTGTTCTGTTTCTTGATTAAGAGTGTTATTCATGAGTTTCAGTATTTTGGTATCTTAGAAACTTCTCCATATAGTCGAGTTTTTGCGTTTTTTGCCTTGTGATTCTGGTGAACTATAAAACACTCATTATACACGTTTCTCATTATGTCCTTTTTTTTTTTCCTTATATAGAGTGCTTTGCATCCATTTTCGAGTTTCTTTTTATGTAACAAGCTCAAAAACACACAAAATATACTTTTTTGGTAATGTTATTCTATTCCTTCATATTGTTGGTTGGTTTGCCTCCGTTTTAGCCTTTTTGTACGTAAATCTTTTAAAAGACACGTTTCCAGTAATTTTGTTTTGGACTTCCATATAGAGTGACTTTCATATTATTTATCGTTTTGGTGCCTAACATGCTTTTTGGTGCGTTTTGCTTCCCAATATAGAGTGCTTTCCATCCATTTTCGCGTTTTTTGTAGGTAACAATTTCAAAAACACTCAAAATATACCTTTTTTGGTAATGTTATTCTATTTTTTCATTTTGGTTAGTTTGCACCCGTTTTAGCGTTTTGTACGTAAAACACCGAAAAGACACGTTTTCAGTAATTTTGTTTTGGATTCCCATATAGATTGACTTTCTTGGGTTTTATCATGTTGGTTCCTAACATGCTGAAAAACACTCATAAGACCGTTTTCTGGCAAAGACGTTTAATTTCCCCATATAGGTGGCGTTGCATGCACTTTAGGGGTTTGGTACTTAACAGTCCGAAAAAAAAAGCTAAATTTAACTTTTTTGATAATGTTCTTATTTCATATAATTTCCTGAAATTTGCCCGAATTTTGGCACCTCGTTACCTGTGAAGATGAATAAGAATGAAAAAAAATCGTATTTTTTTATTTATTTACTTTTTTTTCTCAATAAAGAGTGTAATTTGTGGCTTTTAGCTTTTTCTTATTTAATGAACTTAAAAACACTCATAATACACGTTTCTCGTAATATCCTTTCATTTTCCAAAAAATACGGTTCTTTGCATATATTTAAGCGTTTTTATTGGTAACATGATTAAAAACACTCAAATACATGTTTTTGGTAATGTTATTCTGTTTCACCATTAGGTGTATTTTGCATGCATTTTAGTGTTTTGGTATATAAGGAGTTCAAATACACTTAAAAGCAAGTTCTTGTTAAAAAATGGTTTTATTCCAATGTAATGTGATTGCCTTGCTTTTTAGTGCTTTATTGCCTAACACGCTCAAAAACACTCAAAAGACATTTTTCCGGTAATGTCATTTTTTTTTCCTACAAAAAAACTGGTTTCGCATGCAATTTGGGGTTTTGGTAACTAAGGATGTGAAAAGCACTAAAAATACACGCATTTAGAAAGTTTGTTCCATTTCTCAATTAAGAGTGTTTTTCCAGAATTACAGCATTTTTTGCCTTATAGTTCTTGTGAAACTATAAAACACTCATTATACACGTTTCTCGTAATGTCCTTTTGCTTCCCAATATAGAGTGCTTTCCATCCATTTTTGCGTTTTTTGTAGGTAACAATTTCAAAAACAAAATATACCTTTTTGGTAATGTAATTTTATTTCTTCATATTGGTTGGTTTACATCCGTTTTAGCGTTTTTCTACGTAAAACACCGAAAAAGACACGTTTTTAGTAATTTTCTTTTGGATTCACATATAGATTGACTTCCATGTTATTTATCGTGTTGGTTCCTAACATGCTGAAAAACACTCATATGACCGTTTTCTTTCAAAGACGTTTAATTTTTCCATATAGGTGGCTTTGCATGCACTTTAGGGGTTTGGTACATAACAGTTTGAAAAAAAAAGCTAAATTTAACTTTTTTGATAATATTCTTATTTCACATAATTTCCTGAAATTTCCCCGAATTTTGGCATTTCGTTACCTGCAAAGATAAATAAGAAAGAAAAAAATATTGTATTTTTTTTTATTTATTTATTGTTTCTCAATAAAGACTGTTATTTGTGGCTTTTAGCATATTGGTAATTAATGAACTTAAAAACACTCATAATACTCGTTTCTCGTAATCTCCTTTCGTTTCCCAAAATTAGTGTTCTTTGCATTTATTTAAGCGTTTTTATTGGTAACATGATCAAAAACACTCAAAATACATGTTTTTGGTAATGTTATTCTGTTTCACCATAATGAGTGTTTTGCAAGCGTTTTAGTGTTTTGGTATATAAGGAGCTCAAAAGTACATAAATGCAAGTTCTTGGTAAAAATTCGTTTTCCTTAAATGTAATCTGATTGCCCTCCTTTTTAGTGCTTTATTTTCTATCACGCTCAAAAACACTCAAAAGACACTTTTCTGGTAGTCTTTTTTTTTTCCCACAAATCTATTTTCGCATGCAATTTGGGATTTTGCTAACTAAGAATGTGAAAAGCACTCAAAATACACGCATTTATTAAGGCTGTTCTATTTCTCAATTAGGAGTGTTATACATGAGTTTTAGCATTTTTTGTATCTAGGAAACCTCTCCATATACACGAGATTTTGCGTTTTTTGCCTAGTGGTTCTTTTGAACTATAAAACACTCATTATACACTTTTCTTGCAATGTCCTTTTGTTACCCAATATAGAGTGCTTTGCATCAATTTTCGCGTTTTTTGTAGGTAACATGCTCAAAAACACTAAAAATATACCTTTTTAGTAATGTTTTTCTATTTCTCGATATTGGTTGCTTTGCAACCGTTTTAGCGTTTTTCTACGTAAAACACTGAGAACACACGTTTTCAGTAGCTTTTTTTTTGGATTCCCATATAGAGTGAGTTCGTTATTATTTATCGTTTTGGTGCCTAACATGCTAAAAACACTCAAAACACATATTTCTGCTAAGGTCGTTTAATTTCCTGATATAGGAGTCTTTGCATGCACTTTAAGGTTTGGTACATAACAGTCCGAAAAAAAAACCGGAAATTAACTTTTTTGATAATATTCTTTTATCATATGATTGCCCTGAATTTTCCCAGAATTTTGGCATCTCGGTACCTATGAATATGAATAACAAAAAAAAAAAAATCCTATTTTTTTATTTATTTTTTTTTATTTTCTAAATAAAGAGTGTTATTTGTGGGTTTTAGCTTTTTGGTACTTAAGGAACTTAAAAACACTCAAAAAACACGTTTCTCGTAATATCCTTTTGTTTCCCAAACATAATGTTCTTTGCATGTAATTAAACGTTTTTATAGATAACAATATCAAAAACACTCAAAATACATGTTTTTGGTAATGTTGTTCTGTTTCTCCATAAAGTTTGTTTTTGTATGCGTTTTAGCGGTTTGGTATATAAGGGCCTCAAAACACTTAAAGGCAAGTTTTTGGTATAAATTGGTGTTATTCCAATGTAATATGATTGCCCTGCTTTTTAATGCTTTATTGCCTATCACGCTCAAAAACACTTAAAAGACACTTTTCTGGGAATGTCATTTTTTTTTTCTCACATAAAGGTGGTTTCCCATGCAATTTGGGGTTTTGGTAACTAAGAATGTGAAATGCACTCAAAATACACGCATTTAGTAAAGTTGTTCTGTTTCTCAATTAAGAGTGTTATTCATGTTTCAGCATTTTGGTATTTAGGAACCTTCTTCATATACACGAATTTTTGTGTTTTTTGCCTTTTTGTTCTTTTGAACTATAAAAAACTCATTATACACTTTTCTTGCAAAGTCCTTTTGTTTTCTAATATAGAGTGCTTTGCATCAATTTTCGCGTTTTTTGTACGTAACAAGCTCAAAAACACTCAAAATATACCTTTTTGGTAATGTTTTTCTATTTCTTGATATTGGTAGGTTTGTATGCGTTTTAGCGTTTTTCTACGTAAAATAAAGAAAAAACACGTTTTCAGCAATTTTGTTTTGGATTCTCATATAGAGTGAGTTCCATATTATTTATCGTTTTTGCTGCCTAACATGCTGAAAAACACTCAAAAAACAGATTTCTGGTAAGGTCGTTTAATTTCCTCATATATGAGTCTTTGGATGCACTTTAGGGTTTGGTACATAACAGTCCGAAAAAAAAGCTAAAATTTACTTTTTTGATAATTTTTGTTTTAACATATAATAGCTTGGTAAAAAATGGTTTTATTCCAATATAATGTGATTGTCCTGCTTTTGAGTGCTTTATTACCTATCACGCTGAAAAAACATTCAAAAGATACTTTTCTGGTAAAGTCATTTTTTTCCCCACAAAGCTATTTTCGCATGTAATTTGGGGTTTTTGGTAACTAAGAATATGAAAAGCACTCAAAATACACGCATTTAGTAAGGTTTTTCTGTTTCTCAATTAAAAGTGTTATTCATGAGTTTCACCATTTTGGTATCTAAGAAATCTCTCCATATACACGAGTTTTTGCGTTGTTTGCTTTTCGGTTCTTTTGAACTATAAAACACTCATTATACACTTTTCTTGCAATATCATTTTGTTTCCCAATATCGAGTGCTTTGCATCAATTTTCGCGTTTTTGTAGGTAAAAAGCTCAAAAACACTCAAAATATACATTTTTGGTAACGTTCTTCTATTTCTTGATATTGGTTAGTTTGCATCCCTTTTAACGTTTTTCTACGTAAAACACTGAGAAAACACGTTTTTACTAACTTTGTTTTGGATTACCATATAGAGTGAGATCCTTATTATTTATCGTTTTGGTGCCTAACATGCTAAAAAACACACAAAACAAAGATTTTTTGGTAAGGTCGTTTAATTTTCTCATATTGGAGGCTTTGCATGCACTTTAGGGTTTGGTACATAACAGTCCGAAAAAAAAGCTGAAATTGACTTTTTTGATAATATTCTTTTATCACATAATTGCCCTGAATTTTTCCAGAATTTTGGCATCTTGGTACCTATGAAGATGAACAACAAAAAAAAATAAATCCTATTTATTTTATTTTTTTATTTTTTATTTTCTAAATAAAGAGTGTTATTTGTGTGTTTTAGCTTTTTGGTACTTAAGGAACTTATAAAAACACTCATAATACACGTTTCTCGTAATGTCCTTTTGTTTCCCAAACATAATGTTCCTTGCATGTACTTAAGACGTTTTTATAGATAACATAATCAAAAACACTCAAAATACATGTTTTTGGTAATGTTATTCTGTTTCTCCATAAAGTTTGTTTTTCATGCGTTTTAGCGATTTGGTATATAAGGGGTTAAAAAACACTTAAAGGAAAATTCTTCGTACAAATTGGTTTTATTCTTATGTAATATGATCGTTCTGCTTTTTAGTGCTTTGTTGCATATCACGCTCAAATACACTCAAAAGACACTTTTCTGGTAATGTCATTTTTTTTCCCTAATGAAGTTAGTTTCGCATGTATTTTGGCATTTTTGTAACTAAGAATGTGAAAAACACTTAAAATACACAATTTGGTAAGGTAGTTCTGTTTATCGATTAAAAGTGTTATTCATGCATTTCATCATTTTGGTATGTAAAAATTTCTCTATATACACGAGTTTTTGCGTTTATTTGCTTTGTGGTTCTTTTAAAACTATAAAACACTCATTATACACGTTTCTCGTATTGTCCTTTTGTTTCCTAAGATAGAATGCTTTACATCCATTTTAGCATTTTTTTTTTTTTGTAGGTAACAAGCTCAAAAACACTCAAAAAATATGTTTTTGGTAATGTTTTTCTATTTCTTCATATAGGATGGTTTGTATCCGCTTTAGCGTTTTTCTACGTAAAACACTGAAAAGACACGTTTTCAGTAATTTTGTTTTGGATTATTTATCGTATTGGTGCCTAACATGCTGAAAAACATTGAAAAGACAGGTTTCTGGTAAAGTCGTTTAACTTCCCTATATAGCTTTGCATGCACTTTAGGTTTCGGTACATAACAATTACAAAAAAAGCTATAATTAACTTTAATGATAATGTTCTTTTTTTCACATAAATTCCCTGAATTTTGGCCAAATTTTAGCAATTCGGTACCTATGAAGATGAAAAACAAAAAAGAAAAAAATTCCCATTTTTTAAATTTTTTTATTTATTTATTTTTTTCTAAAGAGTGTTATTTGTGGGTTTTAGCTTTTTTGGTACTGAAGGAACTTAAAAATCACTCAAAACACCCGTTTCTCGTAATGTTCTTTCGTTTCCCAAACATAAGGTTCTTTGCATGTATTTAACCGTTTTTTTTAGACAACATAATCAAAAACACTCAAAATACATGTATTTGGTAATGTTATTCTGTTTCTCCATAAAATGTATTTTGCATGCGTTTTAGCGTTTTAGTATGTAAGGAGCTCAAAAACACTTAAAGGCCAGTTCTTGGTAAAATTTGGTTCAATTCCCATGTAATGTGATTGCCCTGGCTTTTAGTGCTTTATTGCGTAACACGCTCAAAAACTCTGAAAAGACATGCAAAGCCTCCCATATAAGGAAATTAAAGACGTTACCAGAAATCTGTCTTTTGAGTGTTTTTCAGCATGTTAGGCACCAAAACGATAAATAATAAGGAACTCACTCTATGTGGGAATCCAAAAGAAAATTACTGAAAACGTGTCTTCTCAGTGTTTTACGTAGAAAACATTGCGAGAAAAATGTATAATGAATGTTTTATAGTTCAAAAAATCCACAAGGCAAAAAACGCAAAAACTCGTGTAAAAGCTGAAACTCATGAATAACACTCTTAAGAGAGAAACAGAGCAACCTTACTAAATGCGTGTCAAAAACACTAAAAGGCAAGTTCTTCCTAAAAGTTGGTTTTATTCCCATGTAATGTGATTGCCCTGCTTTTTAGTGCTTTATTGCCTAACACGCTCAAAAACACTCAAAGACACTTTTCTGGTAATGTCATTTTTTTCCCACATAAAGCTAGTTTCGCATGGAATTTGGGGTTTTGGTAACTAAGAATGTATAAAAAAAAACACTCAAAATACACGCATTTAGTAAGGTTGTTCTGTTTCTTGATTAAGAGTGTTATTCATGAGTTTCAGTATTTTGGTATCTTAGAAACTTCTCCATATAGTCAAGTTTTTGCGTTTTTTGCCTTGTGATTCTGGTGAACTATAAAACACTCATTATACACGTTTCTCATTATGTCCTTTTTTTTTTTCCTTATATAGAGTGCTTTGCATCCATTTTCGAGTTTCTTTTTATGTAACAAGCTCAAAAACACACAAAATATACTTTTTTGGTAATGTTATTCTATTCCTTCATATTGTTGGTTGGTTTGCCTCCGTTTTAGCCTTTTTGTACGTAAATCTTTTAAAAGACACGTTTCCAGTAATTTTGTTTTGGACTTCCATATAGAGTGACTTTCATATTATTTATCGTTTTGGTGCCTAACATGCTTTTTGGTGCGTTTTGCTTCCCAATATAGAGTGCTTTCCATCCATTTTCGCGTTTTTTGTAGGTAACAATTTCAAAAACACTCAAAATATACCTTTTTTGGTAATGTTATTCTATTTTTTCATTTTGGTTAGTTTGCACCCGTTTTAGCGTTTTGTACGTAAAACACCGAAAAGACACGTTTTCAGTAATTTTGTTTTGGATTCCCATATAGATTGACTTTCTTAGGTTTTATCATGTTTAGTTCCTAACATGCTGAAAAACACTCATAAGACCGTTTTCTGGCAAAGACGTTTAATTTCCCCATATAGGTGGCGTGGCATGCACTTTAGGGGTTTGGTACATAACAGTCCGAAAAAAAAAGCTAAATTTAACTTTTTTGATAATGTTCTTATTTCATATAATTTCCTGAAATTTGCCCGAATTTTGGCACCTCGTTACCTGTGAAAATGAATAAGAATGAAAAAAAATCGTATTTTTTTATTTATTTACTTTTTTTTCTCAATAAAGAGTGTAATTTGTGGCTTTTAGCTTTTTCTTATTTAATGAACTTAAAAACACTCATAATACACGTTTCTCGTAATATCCTTTCATTTTCCAAAAAATACGGTTCTTTGCATATATTTAAGCGTTTTTATTGGTAACATGATTAAAAACACTCAAATACATGTTTTTGGTAATGTTATTCTGTTTCACCATTAGGTGTATTTTGCATGCATTTTAGTGTTTTGGTATATAAGGAGTTCAAATACACTTAAAAGCAAGTTCTTGTTAAAAAATGGTTTTATTCCAATGTAATGTGATTGCCTTGCTTTTTAGTGCTTTATTGCCTAACACGCTCAAAAACACTCAAAAGACATTTTTCCGGTAATGTCATTTTGGGGTTTTGGTAACTAAGGATGTGAAAAGCACTAAAATACACGCATTTAGAAAGTTTGTTCCATTTCTCAATTAAGAGTGTTTTTCCAGAATTACAGCATTTTTTGCCTTATAGTTCTTGTGAAACTATAAAACACTCATTATACACGTTTCTCGTAATGTCCTTTTGCTTCCCAATATAGAGTGCTTTCCATCCATTTTTGCGTTTTTTGTAGGTAACAATTTCAAAAACAAAATATACCTTTTTGGTAATGTAATTTTTTTTCTTCATATTGGTTGGTTTACATCCGTTTTAGCGTTTTTCTACGTAAAACACCGAAAAAGACACGTTTTTAGTAATTTTCTTTTGGATTCACATATAGATTGACTTCCATGTTATTTATCGTGTTGGTTCCTAACATGCTGAAAAACACTCATATGACCGTTTTCTTTCAAAGACGTTTAATTTTTCCATATAGGTGGCTTTGCATGCACTTTAGGGGTTTGGTACATAACAGTTTGATAAAAAAAGCTAAATTTAACTTTTTTGATAATATTCTTATTTCACATAATTTCCTGAAATTTCCCCGAATTTTCGCATTTCGTTACCTGCAAAGATAAATAAGAAAGAAAAAAATATTGTATTTTTTTTTATTTATTTATTGTTTCTCAATAAAGACTGTTATTTGTGGCTTTTAGCATATTGGTAATTAATGAACTTAAAAACACTCATAATACTCGTTTCTCGTAATCTCCTTTCGTTTCCCAAAATTAGTGTTCTTTGCATTTATTTAAGCGTTTTTATTGGTAACATGATCAAAAACACTCAAAATACATGTTTTTGGTAATGTTATTCTGTTTCACCATAATGAGTGTTTTGCAAGCGTTTTAGTGTTTTGGTATATAAGGAGCTCAAAAGCACATAAATGCAAGTTCTTGGTAAAAATTCGTTTTCCTTAAATGTAATCTGATTGCCCTCCTTTTTAGTGCTTTATTTTCTATCACGCTCAAAAACACTCAAAAGACACTTTTCTGGTAGTCTTTTTTTTTTCCCACAAATCTATTTTCGCATGCAATTTGGGATTTTGCTAACTAAGAATGTGAAAAGCACTCAAAATACACGCATTTATTAAGGCTGTTCTATTTCTCAATTAGGAGTGTTATACATGAGTTTTAGCATTTTTTGTATCTAGGAAACCTCTCCATATACACGAGATTTTGCGTTTTTTGCCTAGTGGTTCTTTTGAACTATAAAACACTCATTATACACTTTTCTTGCAATGTCCTTTTGTTACCCAATATAGAGTGCTTTGCATCAATTTTCGCGTTTTTTGTAGGTAACATGCTCAAAAACACTAAAAATATACCTTTTTAGTAATGTTTTTCTATTTCTCGATATTGGTTGCTTTGCAACCGTTTTAGCGTTTTTCTACGTAAAACACTGAGAACACACGTTTTCAGTAGCTTTTTTTTTGGATTCCCATATAGAGTGAGTTCGTTATTATTTATCGTTTTGGTGCCTAACATGCTAAAAACACTCAAAACACATATTTCTGCTAAGGTCGTTTAATTTCCTGATATAGGAGTCTTTGCATGCACTTTAAGGTTTGGTAAATAACAGTCCGAAAAAAAAACCGGAAATTAACTTTTTTGATAATATTCTTTTATCATATGATTGCCCTGAATTTTCCCAGAATTTTGGCATCTCGGTACCTATGAATATGAATAACAAAAAAAAAAAAAAATCCTATTTTTTTATTTATTTTTTTTTATTTTCTAAATAAAGAGTGTTATTTGTGGGTTTTAGCTTTTTGGTACTTAAGGAACTTAAAAACACTCAAAAAACACGTTTCTCGTAATATCCTTTTGTTTCCCAAACATAATGTTCTTTGCATGTAATTAAACGTTTTTATAGATAACAATATCAAAAACACTCAAAATACATGTTTTTGGTAATGTTGTTCTGTTTCTCCATAAAGTTTGTTTTTGTATGCGTTTTAGCGGTTTGGTATATAAGGGCCTCAAAACACTTAAAGGCAAGTTTTTGGTATAAATTGGTGTTATTCCAATGTAATATGATTGCCCTGCTTTTTAATGCTTTATTGCCTATCACGCTCAAAAACACTTAAAAGACACTTTTCTGGGAATGTCATTTTTTTTTTCTCACATAAAGGTGGTTTCCCATGCAATTTTGGGTTTTGGTAACTAAGAATGTGAAATGCACTCAAAATACACGCATTTAGTAAAGTTGTTCTGTTTCTCAATTAAGAGTGTTATTCATGTTTCAGCATTTTGGTATTTAGGAACCTTCTTCATATACACGAATTTTTATGTTTTTTGCCTTTTTGTTCTTTTGAACTATAAAAAACTCATTATACACTTTTCTTGCAAAGTCCTTTTGTTTTCTAATATAGAGTGCTTTGCATCAATTTTCGCGTTTTTTGTACGTAACAAGCTCAAAAACACTCAAAATATACCTTTTTGGTAATGTTTTTCTATTTCTTGATATTGGTAGGTTTGTATGCGTTTTAGCGTTTTTCTACGTAAAATAAAGAAAAAACACGTTTTCAGCAATTTTGTTTTGGATTCTCATATAGAGTGAGTTCCATATTATTTATCGTTTTTGCTGCCTAACATGCTGAAAAACACTCAAAAAACAGATTTCTGGTAAGGTCGTTTAATTTCCTCATATATGAGTCTTTGGATGCACTTTAGGGTTTGGTACATAACAGTCCGAAAAAAAAGCTAAAATTTACTTTTTTGATAATTTTTGTTTTAACATATAATAGCTTGGTAAAAAATGGTTTTATTCCAATATAATGTGATTGTCCTGCTTTTGAGTGCTTTATTACCTATCACGCTGAAAAAACATTCAAAAGATACTTTTCTGGTAAAGTCATTTTTTTCCCCACAAAGCTATTTTCGCATGTAATTTGGGGTTTTTGGTAACTAAGAATATGAAAAGCACTCAAAATACACGCATTTAGTAAGGTTTTTCTGTTTCTCAATTAAAAGTGTTATTCATGAGTTTCACCATTTTGGTATCTAAGAAATCTCTCCATATACACGAGTTTTTGCGTTGTTTGCTTTTCGGTTCTTTTGAACTATAAAACACTCATTATACACTTTTCTTGCAATATCATTTTGTTTCCCAATATCGAGTGCTTTGCATCAATTTTCGCGTTTTTGTAGGTAAAAAGCTCAAAAACACTCAAAATATACATTTTTGGTAACGTTCTTCTATTTCTTGATATTGGTTAGTTTGCATCCCTTTTAACGTTTTTCTACGTAAAACACTGAGAAAACACGTTTTTACTAACTTTGTTTTGGATTACCATATAGAGTGAGATCCTTATTATTTATCGTTTTGGTGCCTAACATGCTAAAAAACACACAAAACAAAGATTTTTTGGTAAGGTCGTTTAATTTTCTCATATTGGAGGCTTTGCATGCACTTTAGGGTTTGGTACATAACAGTCCGAAAAAAAAGCTGAAATTGACTTTTTTGATAATATTCTTTTATCACATAATTGCCCTGAATTTTTCCAGAATTTTGGCATCTTGGTACCTATGAAGATGAACAACAAAAAAAATAAATCCTATTTATTTTATTTTTTTATTTTTTATTTTCTAAATAAAGAGTGTTATTTGTGTGTTTTAGCTTTTTGGTACTTAAGGAACTTATAAAAACACTCATAATACACGTTTCTCGTAATGTCCTTTTGTTTCCCAAACATAATGTTCCTTGCATGTACTTAAGACGTTTTTATAGATAACATAATCAAAAACACTCAAAATACATGTTTTTGGTAATGTTATTCTGTTTCTCCATAAAGTTTGTTTTTCATGCGTTTTAGCGATTTGGTATATAAGGGGTTAAAAAACACTTAAAGGAAAATTCTTCGTACAAATTGGTTTTATTCTTATGTAATATGATCGTTCTGCTTTTTAGTGCTTTGTTGCATATCACGCTCAAATACACTCAAAAGACACTTTTCTGGTAATGTCATTTTTTTTCCCTAATGAAGTTAGTTTCGCATGTATTTTGGCATTTTTGTAACTAAGAATGTGAAAAACACTTAAAATACACAATTTGGTAAGGTAGTTCTGTTTATCGATTAAAAGTGTTATTCATGCATTTCATCATTTTGGTATGTAAAAATTTCTCTATATACACGAGTTTTTGCGTTTATTTGCTTTGTGGTTCTTTTAAAACTATAAAACACTCATTATACACGTTTCTCGTATTGTCCTTTTGTTTCCTAAGATAGAATGCTTTACATCCATTTTAGCATTTTTTTTTTTTTGTAGGTAACAAGCTCAAAAACACTCAAAAAATATGTTTTTGGTAATGTTTTTCTATTTCTTCATATAGGATGGTTTGTATCCGCTTTAGCGTTTTTCTACGTAAAACACTGAAAAGACACGTTTTCAGTAATTTTGTTTTGGATTATTTATCGTATTGGTGCCTAACATGCTGAAAAACATTGAAAAGACAGGTTTCTGGTAAAGTCGTTTAACTTCCCTATATAGCTTTGCATGCACTTTAGGTTTCGGTACATAACAATTACAAAAAAAGCTATAATTAACTTTAATGATAATGTTCTTTTTTTCACATAAATTCCCTGAATTTTGGCCAAATTTTAGCAATTCGGTACCTATGAAGATGAAAAACAAAAAAGAAAAAAATTCCCATTTTTTAAATTTTTTTATTTATTTATTTTTTTCTAAAGAGTGTTATTTGTGGGTTTTAGCTTTTTTGGTACTGAAGGAACTTAAAAATCACTCAAAACACCCGTTTCTCGTAATGTTCTTTCGTTTCCCAAACATAAGGTTCTTTGCATGTATTTAACCGTTTTTTTTAGACAACATAATCAAAAACACTCAAAATACATGTATTTGGTAATGTTATTCTGTTTCTCCATAAAATGTATTTTGCATGCGTTTTAGCGTTTTAGTATGTAAGGAGCTCAAAAACACTTAAAGGCCAGTTCTTGGTAAAATTTGGTTCAATTCCCATGTAATGTGATTGCCCTGGCTTTTAGTGCTTTATTGCGTAACACGCTCAAAAACTCTGAAAAGACATGCAAAGCCTCCCATATAAGGAAATTAAAGACGTTACCAGAAATCTGTCTTTTGAGTGTTTTTCAGCATGTTAGGCACCAAAACGATAAATAATAAGGAACTCACTCTATGTGGGAATCCAAAAGAAAATTACTGAAAACGTGTCTTCTCAGTGTTTTACGTAGAAAACATTGCGAGAAAAATGTATAATGAATGTTTTATAGTTCAAAAAATCCACAAGGCAAAAAACGCAAAAACTCGTGTAAAAGCTGAAACTCATGAATAACACTCTTAAGAGAGAAACAGAGCAACCTTACTAAATGCGTGTCAAAAACACTAAAAGGCAAGTTCTTCCTAAAAGTTGGTTTTATTCCCATGTAATGTGATTGCCCTGCTTTTTAGTGCTTTATTGCCTAACACGCTCAAAAACACTCAAAGACACTTTTCTGGTAATGTCATTTTTTTCCCACATAAAGCTAGTTTCGCATGGAATTTGGGGTTTTGGTAACTAAGAATGTATAAAAAAAAACACTCAAAATACACGCATTTAGTAAGGTTGTTCTGTTTCTTGATTAAGAGTGTTATTCATGAGTTTCAGTATTTTATTATCTTAGAAACTTCTCCATACAGTCGAGTTTTTGCGTTTTTTGCCTTGTGATTCTGGTGAACTATAAAACTCTCATTATACACGTTTCTCATTATGTCCTTTTTTTTTTTCCTTATATAGAGTGCTTTGCATCCATTTTTGAGTTTCTTTTTATGTAACATGCTCAAAAACACACAAAATATACTTTTTTTGTAATGTTATTCTATTCCTTCATATTGGTTGGTTTGCCTCCGTTTTAGCGTTTTTCTACGTAAATCTTTTAAAAGACACGTTTCCAATAATTTTGTTTTGGATTTCCATATAGAGTGACTTTCATATCATTTATCATTTTTGTGCCTAATATGCTTTTTGGTGCCTTTTGCTTCCCAATATAGAGTGCTTTCCATCCATTTTCGCGTTTTTTGTAGGTAACAATTTAAAAAACACTCCAAATATACCTTTTTGGTAATGTTATTCTATTTCTTCATTTTGGTTAGTTTGCATCCGTTTTAGCGTTTTGTACGTAAAACACCGAAAAGACACGTTTTCAGTAATTTTGTTTTGGATTCCCATATAGATTGACTTCCTTGGGTTCCTTGGTTCCTAACATGCTGAAAAACACTCATAAGACCGTTTTCTGGCAAACACGTTTAATTTCCCCATATAGGTGGCTTTGCATGCACTTTAGAGGATTGGTACATAACAGTCCGAAAAAAAAGCTAAATTTAACTTTTTTGATAATGTTTTTATTTCATATAATTTCCTGAACTTTGCCCGAATTTTGGCACCTCGTTACCTGTGAAGATGAATAAGAATGAAAAAAAAATCGTATTTTTTTATTTATTTGCTTTTTTTCAATAAAGAGTGTAATTTGTGGCTTTTAGCTTTTTCGTACTTAATGAACTTAAAAACACTCATAATACACGTTTCTCGTAATGTCCATTCATTTCCCAAAAATACGGTTCTTTGCATATATTTAAGCGTTTTTATTGGTAACATGAGTTAAAACACTCAAAATACATGTTTTTGGTAATGTTATTCTGTTTCACCATCAAGTGTATTTTGCATGCATTTTAGTGTTTTGGTATATAAGGAGCTCAAATACACTTAAAGGGAAGTTCTTGTTAAAAAATGGTTTTATTCCAATGTAATGTGATTGCCCTGCTTTTTAGTGCTTTATTGCCTAACACGCTCAAAAACACTCAAAAGACATTTTTCTGGTAATGTCAATTTTTTCCCAATATAAACTGGTTTCGCATGCAATTTGGGGTTTTGGTAACTAAGGATGTGAAAAGCACTCAAAATACACGCATTTAGTAAGTTTGTTCTGTTTCTCAATTAAGTGTGTTGTTCCAGAGTTACAGCATTTTGAAATGTAAGAAACTTCTTAATATACCAGAGTTTTTGTGTTTTTTGCCTTGTAGTTCTTGTGAAACTATAAAACACTCATTATACACGTTTCTCGTAATGTCCTTTTGCTTCCCAATATACAGTGTTTTCCATCCATTTTCTCGTTTTATATAGGTAATAATTTCAAAAACACTTAAAATATACCTTTTTGGTAATGTTATTTTATTTCTTCATATTGGTTGGTTTACATCCGTTTTAGCGTTTTTCTACGTAAAACACCGAAAAGACACGTTATTAGTAATTATTTTTTGGATTTCCATATAGATTGACTTCCATGTTATTTATCGTGTTGGTTCCTAACATGCTTAAAAACACTCATATGACCGTTTTCTGGCAAAGACGTTTAATTTCCCCATATAGGTGGCTTTGCATGCACTTTAGGGGTTTGGTACATAACAGTTCGAAAAAAAAGATAAATTTAACTTTTTTGATAATGTTATTCCACATAATTTCCTGAAATTTGCCCGAATTTTGGCATTTCGGTACCTCTGAAGATGAATAAGAAAGAAAAAAAAATTATTTTGTTTTTTTTATATATTGTTTCTCAATAAAGAGTGTTATTTGTGGCTTTTAGCTCTTTGGTAATTAATGAACTTAAAAACACTCATAATACTCGTTTCTCGTAATCTCCTTTCGTTTCCGAAAAAAAATAGTGTTCTTTGCATTTATTTAAGCGTTTTTATTGGTAAAATGATCAAAAACACTCAAAATACATGTTTTTGGTAATGTTATTCTGTTTTACCATAAAGAGTGTTTTGCAAGCGTTTTAGTGTTTTTGTGTATAAGGAGCTCAAAAACACATAAATGCAAGTTCTTGGAAAAAAATTCGTTTTCCTTAAATGTAATGTGATTGCCCTCCGTTTCAGTGCTCTATTTTCTATCATGCTCAAAAACACTCAAAAGACACTTTTCTGGTAAAGTCTTTTTTTTCCCACAAATCTATTTTCGCATGCAATTTGGTGTTTTGCTAACTAAGAATGTGAAAAGCACTCAAAATACACGCATTTATTAAGGCTGTTCTATTTCTCAATTAGGAGTGTTATACATGAGTTTTAGCATTTTTTGTATCTAGGAAACCTCTCCATATACACGAGATTTTGCATTTTTTGCCTTGTGGTTCTTTTGAACTATAAAACACTCATTATACACTTTTTCTTGCAATGTCCTTTTGTTACCCAATATAGAGTGCTTTGCATCAATTTTCGCGTTTTTTGTAGGTAACATGCTCGAAAACACTCAAAATATACCTTTTTAGTAACGTTTTTTTTTTCTTGATATTGGTTGCTTTCCAACCGTTTTAGCATTTTTCTACGTAAAACACTGAGAACACACGTTTTCAGTAGCTTTTTTTTGGATTCCCATATAGAGTGAGTTCCTTATTATTTATCGTTTTGGTGCCTAACATGCTAAAAAACATTGAAAACACATATTTCTGGTAAGGTCGTTTAATTTCCTCATATAGGAGTCTTTGCATGCACTTTAAGGTTTGGTACATAACAGTCCGAAAAAAAAAAACGGAAATTAACTTATTTGATAATATTCTTTTATCATAAGATTGCCCTGAATTTTCCCAGAATTTTGGCATCTCGGTACCTACGAATATGAATAACAAAAAAAAAAAATCCTATTTTTTTATATTTTTGTTTTTTTATTTTCTAAATAAAGTGTTATTTGTGGGTTTTAGCTTTTTGGTACTTAAGGAACTTGAAAAACACTCATAATACACGTTTCTCGTAATATCCTTTTGTTTCCCAAACATAATGTTCTTTGCATGTAATTAAACTTTTTTCTAGATAACAATATCGAAAAACACTCAAAATACATGTTTTTGGTAATGTTGACCTGTTTCTCCGTAAATTTGTTTTTGTATGCGTTTTAGCGGTTTGGTTTATAAGGGCCTCAAAACACTTAAAGGCAAGTTTTTGGTATAAATTGGTGTTATTCCAATGTAATATGATTGCCCTGCTTTTTAGTGCTTTATTGCCTATCACGCTCAAAAACACTTAAAAGACACTTTTCTGGTAATGTCATTTTTTTCTCACATAAAGGTGGTTTCGCATGCAATTTGGGGTTTTGGTAACTAAGAATGTGAAAAGCACTCAAAATACACGCATTTAGTAAGGTTGTTCTGTTTCTCAATTAAGAGTGTTATTCATAAGTTTCAGCATTTTGGTATCTAGGAACCTTCTCCATATACACGAGTTTTTGTGTTTTTTGCCTTTTGGTTCTTTTGACCTATAAAAAACTCATTATACACTTTTCTTGCAAAGTCCTTTTTTTTCTAATATAGAGTGCTTTGCATCAATTTTCGCGTTTTTTGTAGGTAACAAGCTCAAAAACACTCAAAAAATACCTTTTTGGTAATGTTTTTCTATTTCTTGATATTGGTAGGTTTGCATCCGTTTTAGCGTTTTTCTACGTAAAACAAAGAAAAAACACGTTTTCAGCAATTTTGTTTTGGATTCTCATATATGCTGAAAACACTCAAAAAACAGATTTCTGGTAAGGTCGTTTAATTTCCTTATACTCGTATAGGAGTCTTTGGATGCACTTTAGGGTTTGGTACCTAACAGTCCGAAAAAAAGCTAAAATTTACTTTTTTGATCATTTTTGTTTTAACATATAATAGCCCTGAATATTCCCAGAATTTTGGCATCTCGGTACCTATGAAGATGAATAACAAAAAAAAAAAAAAATCGCATTTTTATTTATTTATTTATTTTTTTTTTCTAAATAAAGAGTGTTATTTGTGGGTTGTAGCTTTTTGGTACTTGAGGATCTTAAAAACACTTATAATACACATTTCTCGTAATGTCCTTTTGTTTCTTAAATATAAGGTTTTTTGGATGTATTTAACCGTTTTTATAGATAACATGATCAAAAACACTCAAAATATATGTTTTTGGTAATTTTTTTCTCTTCCTCCATAAAAGTTGTTTTGCATGCGTTTTAGCGTTTTCGTATGTAATTATCTCAAAAACACTTAAAGGAAAGTTCTTGGTAAAAGTTGCTATGATTCTCATGTAATGTGATTCCCCTGCTTTTTAGTTCTTTATTGCCTAACACGCTGAAAAACACTTAAAAGACACTTTTCTGGTAATATCATTTTTTTTCCCACATAAAGCTAGCTTTGCATGGAATTTGGGGTTTTGGTAACTAAGAAAGTGAAAAAAAAAACACAGGCCTTTAGTGAGGTTGTTCTATTTCTTAAGTAAAAGTGTTATTGATGAGTTTCATCTTTTTGGTATGTAAGAAACTTCTTTATGTACACGAGTTTTTGAGTATTTTACCTTGTGGTTCTTGTTAAACTATAAAACACTCATACACGTTTCTCGTAATGTCCTCTTCTTTGCCAATATAAAGTGCTTTCCATCCATTTTTGCATTTTTTGTAGGTAACAAGTTCAAAAACACATCAAAATATATCTTTTTGGTAATATTATTCTATTTCTTCATTTTGGTTGGTTTTTCATCCGTTTTAGCGTTTTTCTACGTAAATCACTGAAAAGACACGTTTTAAGTAATATTGTTCAGATTGCTGAAAAACACTCAAAAGACAGGTTTCTGGTAGAGTCGTGTAATTTCCCCATATAGGTGGATTTGCATGCACTTCAGAGTTTGTACATAACTCCAGAAAAAAGCTAAAATTATTTTTTATAATAATTTTTTTTTACAAAATTTCCATGAATTTTGCCAAAATTTTGCCATCTCGGTAACTATGAAGATGAATAACAATTTTTTTTTCTCTCTATAAAGTGTTATTTGTGGGTTTTAGCTTTTTGGTACTTAAGGAACTTAAAAACACTCATAATACACGATTTTCGTAATGTCCTTTCATTTTTCAAACAGGGTTCTTTGCATGTATTTAGGCATTTTTATAGGTAACATGATCAAAAACTCTCAAAATACATGTTTCTGGTAATGCTATTCTCTTTCTCCATAAAGGGTGTTTTGCAAGCGTTTTAGCGTTTTGGTATGTAAGAAGCTCAAAAACACGTAAAGGCAGGTTCTTGGTAAAAGTTGGTTTTATTCTCATATAATGTGATTGCCCTCATTTTTAGTGCTTTAGTGCCTATCACGCTCAAAAACACACAAAAGACACTTTTTTGGTAATGTCATTTTTTTCCCCACATAAAGCTAGTTTCGCATGCAATTTTTGGTTTTGGTAACTAAAAATGTGAGAAACACTCAAAATACATGCATTTGGTAAGGTTGTTCTGTATTCTTGATTAAGAGTGTTATTTCTGAGTTTTAGCATTTTGATATCTAGGAAACTTCTCCATATACACCGAGTTTTGCGATTTTTGCCTTTTGGCTGTTGTGAAACTATAAAACACTCATTATACACGTTTCTCGTAATGTCCTTTTCTATCCCAATATAGAGTGCTTTCCATCCATTTTCGCGTTTTTTGAAGGTAAGAAGCTCAAAAACACTCAAAATATACCTTTTTGGTAATGTTATTCTATTTCTCCTTATTCGTTGGTTTGCATCCGATTTAGCGTTTTTTTTTTTTTTACGTAAAACACTGAAAAGACACTTTTTCAGTAATTTTGTGATGGATTCCCACATTTAGTGACTTCCATATTATTTATCGTTTTGGTGCCTAAGATGCTGAAAAAAAAAAAAACACAAAAGACAGGTTTCTAGTAAGGTCGTTTAATTTCCCCATATAGGTGGCTTTGCAGGCACTTTAGGGTTTGGTATATAACAGTCCGAAAAAAAGCTAAAATTAACTCTTTTTCATAATGTTCTTTTTTGACATAATTTCCCTGAATTTTGGCAGAATTTTAGCATCTCGGTACCTATGAAGATGAATAAAAAAAATCCTATTTTTTTAATTAATTAATTTATTTTTTCCCTATAAAGAGTGTTATTTGTGGGTTTTAGCTTTTTGGTACTTAAAGAACTTAAAAACACTCATAATACACGTTTCTTGAAATGTACTTTCGTTTCCCAAACATAAGATTCTTTGCATGTATTTAAGCGTTTTTATAGGTAGCATGATCAAAAACACTCAAAATACATGTTTTTGGTAATGTTATTCTGTTTCTAAATAAAGGGTGTTTTGCAAGCGTTTTAGCGTTTTGGTATATAAGGAGCTCAAAAACACTTAGAAAAAAACACTTGGTAAAAGTTGATTTTATTCCCATGTAATGTGATTGCCCTGCTTTTTAGTGCTTTATTGCCTATCATGCTAAAAAAAAAAAAAAAAAAAACTTAAAAGACACTTCTGGTAGTGTAATTTTTTTTTCCCACATAAAGCTACTTTCACATGCAATTTGGGGTTTTGGTAACTAAGAATGTGAAAAAAACACTCAGAATACACGCATTTGGTAAGGTTGTTTTGTTTCTCAATTAATAGTGTTATTCAGGAGTTTATCCATTTTGGTATCTAAGAAACTTCTCCATTTATACGACTTTTTGCGTTTTTTGCCTTGTGCTTCTTGAGAATCTATAAAACACTCATTATAAACGTTTCTCGTTATGTTCTTTTGTTAACCAATATAGAGTGCTTTCCATCCATTTTCGCGTTTTTTTTTTTTTTTTTGTAAAAAGCTGAAAAATACTCAAAATATACCTTTTTGGTCATCTTATTCTATTTTTTCATGTTGGCTGGTTTGCATCCGTTTTAGCATTTTTCTACTTAAAAACACGGAAAAGACACGTTTTCAGTAATTTGTTTTGGATTCCCAAATAGAATGAATTCCATATTGTTAATTGTTTTGGTGACTAACATGCTGAAAAAACACTAGAAACATAGGTTTCTCGTAAAGTCGTTTAATTTCCCCATATAGTTGGCTTTGCATGCACTTTAGGGTTTTGTGCATAACAGTCCGAAAAAAAAAGCTAAAATTAACTTTTTTGATAATGTTCTTTTTTCATATAATTTCCCTGAATTTTGCCAGAATTTTGTGATCTCGGTACCTATGAAGAAATATAACAAAAAAAAAAAATCTTACTTATTTATTTACTTTTTTTTCTACTCTATAAAGAGGTTTTAGCTTTTTAGTACTTATGGAACTTAAAAAGACTCATAATACACGTTTCTCCTAATGTCCTTTTGTTTCCCAGACATAGGGTATTTTGCATTTATTAAAGCGTTATAAGAGGTAACATGATCAAAAACTCTCAAAATACATGTTTTTGGTAATGTTAATCTGTTCCTCCATAAAGGATGTTTTTCATGCGTTTTAGCGTTTTGGTATATAAGGAGCTCAAAAACAAGTAAACGCAAGTTCTTGGTAAAACATGGTTTTATACCCATGTAATGTGATTGCCCTCCTTTTTAGTGCTTTATTGCCTAACACGCTCAAAAACACTCAAAAGACACTTTTCTGGTAATGTCATTTTTTTTACCACATAAAGCTAGTTTTTCCTGCAATTTGGGGTTTTGGTAACTAAAAATGTGAAAAACAGTCAAAATACACGCATATCGTAAGGTTGTTCTGTATTCTCAATTCTCAATTAAGAGTGTTATTCCTCAGTTTCACAATTTTGGTATCTAAGAAACTTATCCATATACACGAGTTTTTGCGTTTTTTGTCTTGTGGTTCTTGTGAAACTATAGAACACTCATCATGCAAGTTTCTCGTAATGTTTTTTTGTATCTCAATATAGAGTGCTTTCTGTAAATTTTCGCGTTTTTTGTAGATAAGAAGCTCAAAAACACTGAAAATATACCTTTTTTGGTAATGTTATTCTATTTCTTCATATTCGTTAGTTTGCATATGTTTTAGCGTTTTTCTACGTAAAACACTGAAAAGACACTTTTTCAGTAATTTTGTGATGGATTCCCAAAATGATATATATTATATATCATTTTGGTGCCTAACATGCTGAAAGACACTCAAAAGACAGGTTTCTCGTAAAGTCGTTTAATTTCCTCATATAGATGGCTTTGCATGCACTTTAGGGTTTGGTACATAACAGTCCGAAAAAAAAACTAAAATTAAATTTTTTTCATAATTTTCTTTTTTCACATAATTTTCCTAAATTTTGCCAGAATTTTGGCATCTTGGTACCTATGAAGATGAATAACAAAAAAAAAATAATAAATTCCTATCTTTTTATTCATTTATTTATATTCTTTCTATAAACAGTGTTATTTATGGGTTTTAGCTAAATGGTACTTAACTTAAAAACACTCGTAATACATGTTTCTCAAAATGCCCTTTAATTTCCCAAACATAAGGTTCTTTGCATGTATTTAAGAGTTTTTATAGGTAACATGATCAAAAACACTCAAAATACATGTTTTTGGTAATGTTATTCTCTTTCTCCATAAAGGGTGTTTTGCATTCGTTTTAGCGTTTTGGAATATAAGGAGCTCAAAAACACTTAAAGGCAAGTTGTTAATAAAAGTTAGTTTTATTCCCTTGTAATGTGATTGTCCTGCTTTTTAGGGCTTTATTGCCTATCATGCAAAAAAAAAAAAAAAAAACACTTAAAAGACACTTTTCTGGTAATGTCATTTTTTTTCCCCACATAAAGCTACTTTCACATAAAATTTGGGGTTTTGGTAACTAAGAATGTGAAAAACACTCAAAATACACGCATTTGGTAAGGTTGTTCTGTTTCTCAATTTCGAGTGTTATTCAGGAGTTTCAGCATTTTGGTATCTAAGAAACTTTTCCATATATATGAGTTTTTGCGTTTTTTGCCTTGTGATTCTTCAGAATCTATAAAACACTCATTATACACGTTTCTCGTAATATCCTTTTGTTAACCAATAAAGAAAGAGAAAAAACCACAAAAGACAGGTTTTTCGTAAAGTCGTTTAATTTCCCCATATAGTTGGCATTGCATGCACTTCATGTTTTGGTACATAACAGTCCGAAAAAAAAACTAAAATTAACTTTTTCGATAATGTTCTTTTTACACATAATTTCCCTGAATTTCGCCAGAATTTTGGCATCTCAGTACCTATAAAGAAGAATAAGAAAAAAAAAAGAATCCTATTTTTAATTATTTCTTTATTTTTTCTCTATAAAGAGGTTTTAGCTTTTTGGTACTTATGGAACTTAAAAACACACATAATCCACGTTTCTCATAATGTCCTTTCGTTTCCCAGACATAGGGTTCTTTGCATGTATTTAAGCGGTTTTAGAGGTAACATGATAAAAAATACTCAAAATAAATGTTTTTGGTAATGTTAATCTGTTTCTCTATAAAGGGTGTTTTGCATATGTTTTAGCGTTTTGGTATATAAGGAGTTAAAAAACACTTAAAAGTTGGTTTTATTCCCATGTAATGTGATTTCCCTCCTTTTTAGTGCTTTATTGCCTCTCTCAAAAACCCTCAAAAGATACTTTTCTGGTAATGTCATTTTTTCCCCACATAAAGCTAGTTTCGCATACAATTTGGGGTTCTAGTAACTAAGAATGTGAAAAACACTGAAAATACAGGCATTTAGTAATGTTAATCTGTTTCTTAATTAAGAGTGTTATTCAGGAGTTTCAGAATTTTGGTATCAAAGAAACTTCTCCATATACACTAGTTTTTTTGCGTTTTTTGCTTCGTGGTTCTTGTGAAACTATAAAATACTCATTATACACGTTTCTCGTAATGTCTTTTTATTTCTCAATATAGAGTGCTTTGCATCCTTTTTCACGTTTTTTTTTTTTTTTTTGTTGGTCATAACCTCAAAAATACTTAAAATATACCTTTTTGGTAATGTTATTCTATTTCTTCATATTGGTCTGTTTCCATCCGTTTTAGCGTTTTTTACGTAAAACACTGAAAAGACACGTTTTCAGTAATTTTGTTTTGGATTCCCATATAGAGTGACTTTCATATTATTTATCGTTTTGGTGCGTAACATGCTGAAAAACACTCAAAAGACAGTTTGTAAAGTCGTTTAATTTCCCCATATAGATGGCTTTTCTATGCACTTTAGGGTTTGGTACATAACTTTTTCGATAATATTCTTTTATCCACATAATTTCCCTGAATTTTAACAGAATTTTGGCATCTCGGTACCTCTGAAGATGAATAACAAAAAAAAAATAATAAATTATTTTCTTTTCTTTTATTTATTTATATTTATTTTTACTTTTTTTTTTTGTTTCTTCATAAAGAGAGATATTTGTGAGTTTTAGCTTTTTGGTATTTAAGTAACTTAAAAACACTTATAATACACGTTTCTCGTAATGTCCTTTCGTTTCCGAAACAGGATTCTTTTCATGTATTTAAGCGTTTTTATAGGTAACATGACAAATAACACTCAAAATACATGTTTTTTGTAATGTTATTGTGTTTCTCCATAAAGGATTTTTTGCATTCGTTTTAGTGTTTTGGTATGTAAGGAGCTCAAAAATATTTAACGGCAAGTTCTTGGTAAAAGTTTTTTTTATTCACATGTAATGTGATTGCCCTTCTTTTATGTACTTTATTGCCTAACAAGCTCATAAACACTGAAAAAAAATTTCTGGCAATATTTTTTTTTCCGCACATAAACATAGTATCGCATGCAATTTCGTGTTTTGGTAACTAAGAGTGTGAAAAACACTCAAAATACACGCATTTGGTAAGGTTGTTCTGTATCTCAATCAAGAGTGTTATTCATGAGTTTCAGCATTTTGGTATCTAAAAAACTTTTGCCTTGTTGTTTTGAAACTATAAAACACTCATTATACAGGTTTCTCGAAATGTTCTTTTGTTTCCTAATATAGAGTGCTTTGCATCCATTTTCTCGTTTTTTGTAGGTAACAGGCTCAAAAACACTCAAAATATACCTTATTGGCAATGTTATTCTATTTCTTCATATTGGTTTGTTTGCATCCGTTTTAGCGTGTTTTTACGTAAAACACTGAAAAGACAAGTGTTAAGTGATTTTGTTTTGGATTCCCATATAGAGTGACTTCCATATTATTTATTGTTTTCGTGCCTAACATGCTGAAAAACACTCAAAAGACAGGGTTCTGGTCAAGTCGTTTAATTTCCCTCTAGAGGTGGCTTTGCATGCAATTTAGGTTTTGGTACATAAATGTCCGCAAAAAAGCTAAAATTAACTTTTTTTTATAATGTTATTTTTTCCACATAATTTCCCTGAATTTTGCCAGAATTTTGGCATCTCGTCACCTATGAAGAAGAATAACAAAAAAAAAAAGGAAAAATTTTTTTTTCTCTATAAAGAGTGTTATTTGTGGATTTTAGCTTTTTGGTGCTTAAGGAATTTAATAATATTCATAATACACGTTTCTCGTAATGTCCTTTCGTTTCCCAAAAATAGGGTTATTTCCATGTATTTAAGCGTTTTTATAGGTAACATGATCAAAAACACTCAAAATACATGTTTTTGGTAATATTCTGTTTCTTCATAAAGGGTGTCTTGCATGCGTTTTAGTGTTTTGGTATGTTAGAATCTCAAAAACACTTAAAGGCAAGTTCTTTGTAAAAATTGGTTTTATTCCCATGTAATGTGATTGCCCTGCTTTTTAGTGCTTTATTGCCTAACACGCTCAAAAACACTCAAAAGACACTTTTCTGGAACTGTCTTTTTTTTTTTCTTTCCACATAAAGCTAGTTTCGTATGCAATTTGGGGTTTTGGTAACCAAGAATGTGAAAAACACTCAAATTACACGCACTTGGTAAGGTTGTTCTGTTTCTTAATTAAGAGTGTTATTCATGAGTTTCAGGGTTTTGGTATCTAAGAATCTCAAAAACACTTATAATGCACGTTTCTCGTAATGTCCCTTTTTTTTTTTTCCTCATTTAGGGTGCTTTGCATGCATTTTGGCATTTTATTTTTCACGGAATAGCTGAAAAAACACTGAAAATACACGCTTTTGGTAATAAGAACATAAGAACATAAGAAATAAGTAAATATGCAAGAAGACATCTGGCCTACACGTAGTACTTGTAGGCAGTACTTGTATGAAATATGCCTACGTATTTCCACCTATCATCCTTATCGATAAATGTGTAATTTTCTCTTACAGTTGCCAAATGCCTCAGCACTAAGAGCTTGATTACTAAGTCCGTTCCAATCATCTACTACTGTATTTGAAAACCAATTCCTTCCTGTTTCCTTTTTGAACATCAAGTTTTCAGGCTCAAGCCTGAAAACTTGATGTTCTATTTTTCTTGTTCTATCATGGTTACAGATTCTAAGAATTTTCATTATGTTCCCCTTGTTATAACCCATATACCACTTAAAGACTTCTATCAGGTCCACTCTTAACCTACGTCTCTCTAAAGAATGTAAATTTAACAGCTTGAATCTCGCTTCGTAAGGAATACTCCTCATCCCCTGTATCCTTTTAGTCATTCTCCTTTGAAGTGATTCTAATAGACCTTTATTGTTCCTGTGATGTGGTGACCAGAATAGGACAGCGTAGTCTAGATGAAGTCTGACCAGCGCTAAATATAACTTCAATATTACTTCGGGAGTTTTACTTTTAGCACTCCTGAAAATGAATCATAATACACTATTTGCTTTGTTTCTGGCCTCTTTGTATTGCTTTCTTAGACGGAGTTCAGAGCTAACTTTAAATCTCAAATCTTTTTCTAATCCTGAACCTACCAGAACTTGGTTGTTCATTGTGTAACTACTGTGTGGGTTTCTTCTACTTACGCTAAGTGCTTTGCATTTGTTGATATTAAACTGCATTTGCCATCTGTCTGTCCATTCGTTCATCCTATCCAAATCTGCCTGCAAGGCGATGGTATGCGATTCTGACCTAATTAATCTACATACTCTCGTGTCATCCGCAAATTTACTAACATCACTACTAATTCCACTATCCAAGTCATTTACATATATTACAAACAACATCGGCCCTAATACTAATAATCCCTTTGTCACCCCACTAATTACTTGACCCCACTCGGATTTAGAGCCATTTATTACAACACTCTGTCGCCTGCCGCTTTGCCATGACCTTATCCAGATTACTTATAACCTTTTTCCAATTCTTAAATACTGTGGAATATATTTCATCTGGTCTTGGTGACTTGAACTTTTCAGCTTATGTATCTCCTGTTCCATTATCTCTTTATTTATGGTAATATCTGTCAGCTTCTCATTTTCTTCTACTCTAAATATATTGTCACTATTCGGCAAATCCTGCATGTTTTCCTGGGCAAAGACAGTTAAAAAATAATCGTTCACAATTTTACTAATCTCCTTTCAACAACTAAGCAGGTCCCATTCTGCTGTCTTTAAGGAACTATTGTTTCTCTATTCTTCGTCTTATATACCTGATAAAATCTCTTGGGGTCCATCTTCGCTTGGCTGGCTACCTTTAATTCATAACTATTTTTAGCTTTCCTTGTTAAACTCCTGACTTTTCTAATTCATTATACTATGGCCTTAAAACCACTTCCCCTGTCTTTAATCTCATATATACTTCTTTTTCGCCCTATGTAATGTTTTAACCTCTATCATCCATTTAGGATCATTCTTCTGCGATCTTATTCTTCTGTAAGGGATATTCCCTAACTGTCCTGAATGTAATTTATCAACGAAATATTTATTTCGCTTCTCTATAAAGGGTGTTTTGCTTGAGTTTTAGCGTTTCTTTACATAAGAACCTTTAAAACACGTTTTTAGTAATGTTATTTTGTATTCCTTTATGGAGCACTTTCCATGCTTTTCAGCGTTTTGGTGTCTAACACGTTGAAAAACACTCAAAAGAATCGTTGATGATAATGTCGTTTCGTTTCCCGATAAAGAGGGCTTTCAATGCATTTTGTCTTTTGGTACTTAAGAATATGAAAAAAAAGTTTAAGTAAAAGTTTTCGGTTGAGTTATTTTTCCATATAAAGTTCTAATCATGTGTTTTTGAGTCTGGGTACCTAAAAAGCTCAAAATCTCTCATAATACACTTTTCTCGTAATGTCCTTTCTTTTCTCCATGTAGGATGCTTTGCGTGTAATTTGGCACTTTTATACTTTACAAGCACAAAAACAATCAAAATACAAGTTTTTGGTAATGTTAATTTGTTTTTCCGTAAAGGTTGTTTTGCATGCTTTTCAGCGATTTCGGATGTAAGAAGGTTAAAAACACTCTCAAGATACTTTCTTGGTAATGTTATTTCATATTGCCAAATAGGGTGCTTTCAATGCATTTTAGCATTTTGATTCCTAACACTCAAGTAAACACTAAAAAAGACACGTTTCCTGTAATATCGTTTTCCTTCTTCATATAGGGATCTGCATGCATTATGATGTTTTGATACATAATGTGAAAAACGCTTAAAATAAAGATTTTAGGTAATGTTGTTCTTTTTCTCTATATAGGGTGCTATTCATCCTTTTTAGCGTTTTGGTACTTAGGAAGCTTACTTAGGAAGCTCAGAAACACAAATAAAACTTGTTTCTCCAAACGTCTTTCCATTTCCCCATATAGGATGCTTTGTATGTATTTTGACGTTTTGGTACATAAAAAGGAAAAAAAAAACACAAAAACACGTTTTTTGGTGATGTTCTGTTTCTGTATTAAGAGATATAGAATATAATTAATTTTCATTCAGGCGGTTTAGTGTTTGGTACCTAAGAGACTCAAAACTCTGATAATGCACGTTTCTCGTAATGTCCTATTTTTTCCTCATACATGCAATTTTAAGATGATGTACGTAACAGACTCAAAAAGACTCAAAATACACGTTTTTGGTAATGTTTTTTTTTTCTGTTTGGTAAGATTATTCGTGTTTGTTGGACGCGTTTTAGCGTTTTGGTACGTAAAATGTTTAAAACACTTAAAAGACATGCTTATTATTTTGCATTTTTATATAAGGTGCTTTCCATGCTATTTAGCGTTTTCGTGCCTAACACGCTGAAAAACATAAAAACACATTTCTTACATTGTTGTTTAATTTTCTCGCATAGCGAGCAAGTATTATGGTGTTTTGCTACCTGACAATGTGAAAAACATTCAAATTACACGATTCTGGTAATGTTATTTTCTTTCTCGATTTTTGCGTTTTGGTACCTGAGAAGCTAAAAAAAAAAAAACTCATAATACACGTTTTTTGTCATGTCCTTTCGTTTCCTCATATAGGCTGTTTTTGGTGCTTTGGTATCTAATAGGGTGTTTGCATGTATTTTGACATTTTAGTTCGTAAGAACCTAAAAAAAAACACTCTAAAGACACGTTTTAGTAAAGTTGTTTTGTATTCCCCTACGGGGTGATTTCGTTGCTTCTTACTGATTGGGTGCCTAACACGCCCAAAAAATAACAAAAGACAAGTTTCTAGAGATTTTGTTTCGTTTCTTCATATAGGTTGCTTTACATGCATATGCTGGCGTTTTGGTAATTATCAATGTAAAAAAATACCCGTTTTTTTTAAGTTTGTTCTTTTTCTTTAGAGCACTATTGAAATACTGATTTGGTACTTAAGAAAGTAATTAAAAAAAAAAAACACAACAAACGTTTCTTGTAATGTCCTTTTTATTTCCATATGCAGGGTGATTTGTTTGATGACAGGCGATTTTGTACATTAGCTCAAAAAAATAAATAAATAAATAAAAAAAAACACAAAATACACGTTTTTGGTTAGTGTATTCTGTTTCTCTATATATGGTATTTTCATACGTTTTTAAAGTCGTTTCATATATCTATATATGGGTCTTTGCATGAATTTTGGCTTTTTGGTAACTAAGAATGGCATAACACTCAAAATGCACGGTTTTTTTTTTTTTTTGCAGTATTGTTCTGTTTCTCCATATAGAGTGTTTTTTCATGTGTTTTACCCTTTTGATACAAAGAAAATCAAAAACCCTCATAATACACGTTTCTCGTAATGTCTTAATTTTTCCCATATAGGATATTTCCGATTCATTTAGGCGTTTTTTTACGTAACAATCTTACAAAAGACTCAAAATACTTTTATATGCTTTTTTATATGCGTTTTAGCGTTTTCGTATGTAAGGAGCTTAAAAACACTTAAAGGCAAGTTATTGGTAAAAGTTGGTTTTATTCCCATGTAATGTGATTGCCCTGCTTTTTAGTGCTTTATTGCCTAACACGCTCAAAAAAACTCAAGACACTTTTCTGGTAATGTTTTTTTTTTCACACAAAGCTAGTTTCGCATGCAATTTGGGGTTTTGGTAAGTAAGAATGTTAAAAAGATTCAAAATACACTCATTTCGTAAGGTTGTTCTGTTTCTCAATTA
The DNA here is from genome assembly GCF_035594125.1 of Scylla paramamosain. Lineage (NCBI taxonomy): Eukaryota > Metazoa > Arthropoda > Malacostraca > Decapoda > Portunidae > Scylla > Scylla paramamosain. Next base: position 12,010,629 of record NC_087156.1, read on the forward strand.
AAAGTGTTCTTCATGAATTTCAGCATTTTGGTATCTAAGAAACATCTCCATATACACGAGTTTTTGCGTGTTTTGCCTTGTGGTTCTTGTGAAACTATAAAACACTCATTATACACGTTTCTCGTAATGCCCTTTTCTTTCCCAATATAGAGTGCTTTGCAACTATTTTCGCGTTTTCTGTAGGTAACAAGCTCAAAAACACTCAAAATATAACTTTTTAGTAATATTATTCTATTTCTTCATATTAGTTGGTTTGCATCCGTTTTAATGTTTTTCTAAGTAAAACACTAAAAAAAAACACGTTTTCATTAATTTTGTTATGGATTCCCATAAAGAGTGACTTCCATATTATTTATCGTTTTAGTGCCTAACTTGCTAAAAAACACTCAAAAGACAGGTAACTGGTAAAGTCGTTTAATTTCCTCATGTAGGAGGCTTTGCATACACTTTAGGGTTTGGTACATAACAGTCCGAAAAAAAGCTTAAATTATCTTTTTTATAATATTATTTTTTCACATAATTTCCCTGAAACATGCCAGAATTTTGGCATCTCGGTACCTATGAAGATAAATAACATAAAAAAAATCCGTTTTGATTAATTAATTTATTTTCTCTATAAAGAGTGTTATTTGTGGGTTTTAACTCTTTTCGTACTCATGGAACTTAAAAACACTCATAATACACGTTTCTCGTAATGTCCTTTCGTTTCCCAAACATAGGGTTCTTTGCATGTATTTAAGCGTTTTTATACGTAAGAGATCAAAAACAATGAAAATTTATGTTTTTCGAAATGTTATTTTGTTTCTCAATAAAGGGTGTTTTGCATGCATTTTAGCGTTTTAGTATGTAAGGAGCTGAAAAACACTTAAAGACAAGTTCTTGGTAAATGTTGGTTTTATTCCCATGTAATGTCATTGCCCTGCCTTTTTGTGCTTTATGGCCCAACATGCTCAAAAACACTCAAAAGACACTTTTTTCTGGTAATGTCATTTATTTCCAACATAAAGCTAGTTTCGCATGTAATTTCGGGTTTTGGTAACTAAGAATGTGAAAAACACTCAAAATACACGCATTTGGTATGGTTATTCTGTTTCTCAATTAAGAGTGTTATTCATGAATTTCAGCATTTTGGTATCTAATAAAAATCTCCATATACACGAGTTTTTTTGCGTTTTTTGCCTTATGGTTCTTGAAAACTATTAAAACATTCATTATACAATTTTCTTGTAATATCCTTTTGTTTCCCAATATAGACTGCTTTGCATTCAGTTTTGCGTTTTTTGTAGGTACCAGCTCAAAAACTCTCAACTTTTTTGTAATGTTATTCTATTTCTTCATATTGGTTTTTTTTTTTCCGTTTTAGCGTTCTACGCTAAAGCTGAAAAGACACGTTTTCATTAATATTATTGAAATTGCTTAAAACACCCAAAGACACGTTTCTTGTAAAGTCGTGTAATTTCCCCGTATAGGTGGCTTTGCCTGCACTTCTGGATTTCGTACATAACTCCGGAAAAAGCTTAAATAATTTTTTTAATGTTTTTTTTCACATAATTTCCCTGAATTTTCTCAGAAATTTGGCATCTCTGTACCTATAACGATGATTAAAAAAAAAAAAAAAATCTATTTTTTTATTATTTTTTTTCTCTATAAAGAGTGTTATTTGTGGGTTTTAGATTTTTGGTACTTAAGGAACTTAAAAATACTCATAATACACGAGTTTCGTAATGTCCTTTCGTTTCACAAACATAGCGTTCTTTGTATGTATTTAAGCGATTTTATAGGTAACATGATCAAAAACACTCAAAATACATGTTTTTGGTAATGTTATTCTGTTTCTCCATAGAGGTTGTTTTGCATGCGTTTAGCGTTTTGGTATGTAAGGAGTTAAAAAAAACACTTAGAGGCAAGTTCTTCGTAAAATTTGGTTTTATTCCAGTGTAATGTGATTGTTCTGCTTTTTAGTGTTTTGTTGCATATAACGCTCAAAAACACTGAAAAGACACTTTTCTGGTAATGTCATTTTATTCCCACATAAAGCTAGTTTTGCATGTAATTTGGGATTTTCGTAACTAAGAATGTGAAAAAACACTCAAAATACACACATTTGATAAGATAGTTCTGTTTTTCAATTAAAAGTCTTATTCATGAGTTTTAGCGTTTTGGTAAAAACTTCTCTATATACACGAGTTTTTACGTTTTTTGCCTTGTGGTTCTTGTGAAACTATAAAACACTCATTATACACGTTTCTCGTAATGTCCTTTTGCTTTCCAATATAGAGTGCTTTCCATCCATTTGCGCCTTTTTTTGTAGGCAAAAAGCTCAAAAACACTTTTTGGTAATGTTATTCTATTTCTTCATATTTGTTGGTTTGCATCCGTTTTAGCGTTTTTCTACGTAAAACACTGAAAAAACACGTTTTCAGTAATTTTGTTTTGGATTCACATATTGACTGACTTCCATATTATTTATCGTTTTGGTGCCTAACATGCTCAAAAAAACACAGAAAAGACAGGTTTCTGGTAAAGTCGTTTAACTTCCTTATATAGGTGGCATGCATTTTAGAGTTTGGTACATAAAAATCCGAAAAAAGAGTTATAATTAACTTTTTTGATAATTTTCTTTTTTCCACATAAATTCCCTGAATTTTGGCAGAATTTGGCATCTTGGTACCTATGAAAATCAATATAAAAAAAACTATTTTTTTTTCTCTATAAAGAGTGTTATTTTGGGGTTTTAACGTTTTGGTACTTAAGAAACACTTAAAAACACTTAAAAACACTTAAAACACATGTTTTTTAGTAATGTTATTCTGCTTCTCCATATAGGAGTTTTTTTGCATGCGTCTTAGCGTTTTGGTTTGTAAGGAGGTCAAAAAAATTTCAAGGCAAGTTCTTGGTAAAAGTTGATTTTATTCCCATGTAATGTGATTACCCTGTTTTTTTTTTTTTGTGATTTATTGCCTAATACGCTCAAAAACACTCAATAGACACTTCTAGTAATGTCATTTTTTTCCAATATAGTTTCGCGTGCTATTTGGGGTTTTGCTAAGAATGTGAAAAACACTTTTGGTATCTAAGAAACTTCTTTATATACACGAGTTTTTGCGTTTTTTGCCTTGTGGTTCTTGTAAACCACAAGTTCTTTTGCTCAAAAAAAATAAGATACTTATTATACACGTTTCTCGTAATGTCTTTTTGTTTCCAAATAGGGAGTGCTTTGCATACATTTTCGCGTTTTTTGTAGGTAACAAGCTCAAAAAACACTCAAAATGTACCTTTTGGTAATGTTATTTTATTTCTTCTTATTGGTTGGTTTGCATCCGTTTTAGCGTTTCTCTACGTAAAACACCGAAAAGTAATTTTGTTTTAGATTCCCATATAGAGTGACTTGCATGTTATTTACCGTTAGGGTGCCTATAAAGCTGAAAAACACTCACAAGACAGTTTTCTGGCAAAGATGTTTAATTTCCCCATATAGGTGGCTTTCCATGCACTTTATGGTTTGGTACATAACAGTACGAAAAAAAAAAGCTAAAATTAAATTTTTTGATAATTGACTCATAATTTCCAGAATTTTACCCAAAATTTGGCATCTCTGTACCTGTGAAGATGAAAAAGAAAGAAAAAAATATCGTATTTTTTTATTTATTTATTTTTTTCTCAATAAAGAGTGTTATTTGTGGGTTTTAGCTTTTTGGTAAAGATCTTAATAACACTGATAATACACGTTTCTCGTAATGTCCTTTCGTTTCCCAAAAATAAGGGTTCTTTGCAAGTATTTAAGCGTTTTTATTGGTAACATGATCAAAAACACTCAAAATATATGTTTTTGGTAATGTTATTCTCTTTCTCCATAAAATGTGTTTTACATGCGTTTTAGGGTTTTGGTATATAAGGAGCTCAAAACACTTAAAGGCAAGTTCTTGGTAAAAATTGATTTTATTTCCATGTAAAGTGATTCCCCTGCTTTTTAGTGCATTATTGCCTATCACGCTCAAAAACACTCAAAAGACACTTTTCTGGTAATGTCATTTTTTTTCCACATAAACCTGGTTTCACATGCAATTTCGGATTTTGGTAACTAAGAATGTGAAAAGCACTCAAAATACACGCATTTAGTAAAGTTGTTCTGTTTCTCAGTTAAGAGTGTTATTCATGAGTTTCAGCATTTTGGTATCTAGGAAACTTCTCCATATACACGAGTTTTTGCTTTTTTTGGCTTGTGGTTCTTTTGAACTATAAAATATTCATTATACACTTTTCTCGCAATGTCCCTTTGTTTCCCAATATAGAGTGCTTTGTATCAATTTTCGCGTTTTTTTTTGTAACAAGCTCAAAAACACTCAAAATATACCATTTTGGTAATGTTTAACTGCTTCTTGTTATTGGTTGGTTTGCATCTGTTTTAGCGTTTTTCTACGTAAAACACTGAGAAGACACGTTTTCAGTAATTTTGTTTTGGTTTGCCATATAGAGTGAGTTCTTCATTATTTATCGTTTTGGTGCCTAACATGCTGAAAAACACTCAAAATACAGATTTCTGGTAAGTTCGTTTAATTTCCTCATTTGGGAGGCTTTGCATGCACTTTAGTGTTTGGTACATAACAGTCCGAAAAAAAACTAATATCAACTTTTTTATATAAATTTCTTATCATATAATTGTCCTAATTTTTCCCAGAATTTTGGCATCTCGGTACCTATGAAGGTGAATAACAAAAAAAAACAAAAAAAAAACTTTTATTTATTTATTTTTATTTTTTACTTTTTTTAAATAACGATTGTTATTTGTGGGTTTTAGCTTTTTGGTAGTTAAGGAACTTAAAAACACTCATAATACACGTTTCTCGAAATGTCCTTACGTTTCCCAAACATAAGGTTCTTTGCATGTATTTAAGCGTTTTTATAGATAACATTATCAAAAACACTCAAAATACATGTTTTTGGTAATGTTATTCTTTTACTCCATAAAGTTTGTTTTCCATGCGTTTTAGCGGTTTGGTATGTATGGAGCTCAAAAACACATATTGGCAAGTTCTTGGTAAAAGTTGGATATATTCCCATGTAATGTGATTGCCCTGCTTTTTAGTACTTTATTGCCTAACACGCTCAAAAACAATTAAAAGACACCTGATAATGTCATTTTTTTCCCTCATAAAGCTAGTTCCTTATGCTGTTTTGGGTATTGCCAACTAGGAATATGAAAAACACTCAAAATACAGGCATTTGCTAAGGATGTTCTGTTTTTCAATTAAGATTGTTATTCATGAGTTTCAGCATTTTGGTATCTAAGAAACTTTTTTATATACACGAGTTTTTGCGTTTTTCTACATAAAACACTGAGAAGATACATTTTCAGTAATTTCGTTTTGGATTCCCATATAGAGTGAGCTCCTTATCATTTATCGTTTCGGTGCCTAACATGCTGAAAAACACTCAAAAGACAGATTTCTGGTAAGGTTGTTTAATTTTTTCATATTTGTGCTTTGTACTTATTAAAAAGAATAACAAAAAAAAAAATCGTATTTACTTATTTACTTTTTTTTCCCCTATAAAGAGATTTTAACTTTTTGGTACTTCTGGAACTTAAAAACACTCATAATACACGTTTCTCGTAATGTCCTTTTGTTTTCCTGACATAGGGTTTTTTGCATGTATTTAAGTGTTTTTAGAGGTAACATGATCAAAAACACTCAAAATACATGTTTTTGATAATGTTAATCTGTTTCTCCATAAAGGGTGTTTTGCATGTGTTTTACCGTTTTGGTAAATAAGGAGATCAAAAACACTTAAAGGCAAGTTCTTGGTAAAAAATGGTTTTATTCCTATGTAATGTGATTGCCCTCCTTTTCTCGTGCTTTATTGCCTAACACGCCAAAAATACTCAAAAGACACTTTTCTGGTTATGTCATTTTTTTTTACCAAATAAAGCTAGTTTTGCATGCAATTTGGGGTTTTGGTAACTAAGAATGTGAAAAACAGTCAAAATACACGCATATCGTAAGGTTGTTCTGTATTCTCAATTAAGAGTGTTATTCCTGAGTTTCAGCATTTTGGTATCTAAGAAACTTATCCATATACACGAGTTTTTGCGTTTTTTTGCCTTGTGGTTCTTGTGAAACTATAAAACACTCATTATACAGGTTTCTCGTAATGACCTTTTGTATCTCAATATAGAGTGCTTTCTATCCATTTTCGCGTTTTTTGTAGATAAGAAGCCCAAAAACACTGAAAATATACCTTTTTTGGTAATGTTATTCTACTTCTTCATATTCGTTGGTTTGCATCCGTTTTAGCGTTTTTCTACGTAAAACACTGAAAAGACACTTTTTCAGTAATTTTTTTGATGGATTCCCATATTGAATGACCTCCATATTATATATATCGTTTTGGTGGCTAACATGCTGAAAAACACTCAAAAGACAGGTTTCTGGTAAAGTCGTTCAATTTCCCCATATAGATGGCTTTGTATGCACTTTACGGTTTGGTACATAACAGTCCGAAAAAAAAATTAAATTAAATTTTTTTTCATAATTTTCTTTTTTTACATAATTTTCCTGAATTTTGCCAGAATTTTGGCATCTTGGTACCTATAAAGATGAATAACAAAAAAATAAATTCCTATCTTTTTATTTATTTGTTTTTTTTTCTATAAACAGTGTTATTTATGGGTTTTAGCTAAATGGTACTTAAAGAACTTAAAAACACTCGTAATACATGTTTCTCGAAATGTCCTTTAATTTTCCAAACATAAGGTTCTTTGCATGTATTTAAGCGTTTTTATAGGTAACATGATCAAAAACACTCAAAATACATGTTTTTGGTAATGTTATTCTGTTTCTCCATAAAGGGTGTTTTGCATTCGTTTTAGCGTTTTGGTATATAAGGAGCTCAAAAACACTTAGAGGCAAGTTCTTAGTAAAATTTATTTTTTTTCCCATGTAATGTGATTGCCCTGCTTTTTAGTGCTTTATTGCCTATCATGCTAAAAAAAAAAAAAACACTTAAAAGATACTTTTCTGGTAATGTCATTTTTTTTCCCACATAAAGCTACTTTCACATAAAATTTAGGGTTTTGGTAACTAAGAATCTGAAAAACACTCAAAATACACGCATTTGGTAAGGTTGTTCTGTTTGTCAATCTAGAGTGTTATTTAGGAGTTTCAGCATTTTGGTATCTAAGAAACTTCTCCATATATATGAGTTTCTGCGTTTTTTGCCTTGTGATTCTTGAGAATCTATAAAACACTCATTATACACGTTTCTCGTAATGTTCTTTTGTTAACCAATAGAGAGAGCTTTCCATCCATTTCCGCGTTTTTTTGTAAGTAAAAAGCTAAAAAAAAAACACTCAAATTATACCTTTTTGGTAATCTTATTCTATTTCTTTATATTGGTTGGTTTGCATCCGTTTTAGCGTTTTTCTACGTAAAACACGAAAAACTTATTTATCTTCACAGGTACCGAAATGCCAAAATTCGGGGAAAAATTTAGGAAATTATGTGAAATAAGAACATTATCAAAAAAGTTAAATTTAGCTTTTTTTTCGGACTATTATGTACCAAACCCCTAAAGTGCATGCAGAGCCATCTATATGGGGAAATTAAACGTCTTTGCCAGAAAACGGTCTTATGAGTGTTTTTCAGCATGTTAGGAACCAACACGATAAATAACATGGCAGTCAATCTATATGGGAATGAAAAACAAAATTACTAAAAACGTGTCTTTTCGGTGTTTTACGTAGAAAAACGCTAAAATGGATGTAAACCAACCAATATGAAGAAATATAATAGCATTACCAAAAATGTACATTTTAGGTGTTTTTGAAATAGTTATATACAAAAAACGGGAAAATGGATGGAAAGCACTCTATATTGGGAAGAAAAAAGGACATTACGAGAAACGTGTATAATGAGTGTTTTATAGTTTCACAAGAACTACAAGGCAAAAAACGCAAAAATTCGTTGATATAGAGAATTTTCTTACATTCCAAAAAGCTGAAACTCTGGAACAACACTCTTAATTGAGAAAGAGAACAATCTTACTAAATGCGTGTATTTTGAGTGCTTTTCACATCCTTAGTTACCAAAACCCCAAATTGCATGCGAAACCAGCTTTATGTGCGATAAAAATGACATTACCAGAAAAATGTGTTTTCAATGTTTTTTAGCGTGTTAGGCAATAATGCACTAAAAAGCAGGACAATCACATTACATTGGAATAAAACCAATTTTTAACAAGAACTTGCCTTTAAGTGTATATAAGTTCATTAAGTACAAAAAAGCTAAAACCCACAAATTACACTCTTTATTGAGAAAAAATAAATAAATAAATGAGAAAATATGATTTTTTTTTTCATTCTTATTCATCTTCACAGGTAACGAGGTGCCAAAATTCGGGCAAAGTTCAGGAAATTATATGAAATAAGAACATTATCAAAAAAGTTAATTTTTTTTTTTTTTTCGGACTGTTATGTACCAAACCCCTAAAGTGCATGCAAAGCCACCTATATGGGAAAATTAAACGTCTTTGCCAGAAAACTGTCTTATGAGTGTTTTTCAGCATGTTAGGAACCAACACGATAAAATGCAAGGAAGTCAATCTATATGGGAATCCAAGACAAAATTACTGAAAACGTGTCTTTTCGGTGTTTTACGTAGAAAACGCTAAAACGGATGCAAACTAACCAAAATGAAGAAATAGAATACCATTACCAAAAAGGTATATTTTGAGTGTTTTTGAAATTGTTACCTACAAAAAACGTGAAAATGCATGGAAAGCACTCTATATTGGGAAGCAAAAGGCACCAAAAAGCATATTAGGCACGAAAACGATAAATAATATGAAAGTCACTGTATATGGAAATCCAAAAGAAAATTACTGGAAACGTGTTTTTAAAAGATTTACGTAGAAAAACGCTAAAACGGATGCAAACCAACCAATATGAAGAAATAAAATAACATTACCAAAAAAGTATATTTTGTGTGTTTTTGAGCTTGATACATAAAAAGAAACGCGAAAATGGATGCAAAGCACTCTATATAAGGAAAAAAAAAAAGGACATAACGAGAAACGTGTATAATGAGTGTTTTATAGTTTCACCAGAATCTTAAGGCAAAAAAAGAAAAAAATTGACTGTATGGAGAAGTTTTTAAGATTGCAAAATACTGAAACTCATAAATAACACTCATAATCTAGAAACAGAACAACCTTACTAAATGCGTGTATTTTGAGTGTTTTTTTTACATTCTTAGTTACCAAAACCCCAAATTCCATGCGAAACTAGGTTTATGTGGGAAAAAAATGACATTATCAGAAAAGTGTCTTTGAATGTTTTTGGGTGTGTTAGGCAATAAAGCATTAAAAAGCAGGGCAATCACATTACATGGGAATAAAACCAACTTTTACGAAGAACTTGCGTTGTAGTGTTTTTGACACACATGTAGTAAGGTTGCTCAGTTTCTCAATTAAGAGTGTTATTTATGAGTTTCAGCATTTACACGAGTTTTTGCGTTTTTTTTTTTTGTTTTGTGTTTTTTTTTCAACTATAAAACATTCATTAAAAATGAATGTCCCTTTGTTTCCCAATATAGAGAGCTTTGCATCCATTTTCGCGTTTTTTTGTAGGTAACAAGCTCAAAAACACTCAAAATATACATTATTGGTAATGTTTTTCTGCTTCTTGATATTGGTTGGTTTGTATGAGTTTTAGCCTTTTTGTACGTAAAACACTGAGAAGACACGTTTTCGGTAATTTTCTTTTGGATTCCCACAGAGTGAGTTCCTTATTATTTATCGTTTTGGTGCCTAACATGCTGAAAAACACTCAAAAGACAGATTTCTGGTAAGGTCTTTAATTTCCTCATATGGGAGGCTTTGCATGTCTTTTCACTGTTTTTGAGCGTGTTACGCAATAAAGCACTAAAAGCCAAGGCAATCACATTACATGGGAATAAAACAAAATTTTACCAAGAACTGGCCTTTCAGTGTTTTTGAGCTCCTTACATACGAAAAAGCTAAAATGCATGCAAAATACATTTTATGGAGAAACAGAATAACATTACCAAATACATGTATTTTGAGTGTTTTTGACCATGTTATCTTAAAAAAAACGCTTAAATACATGCAAAGAACCTTGTGTTTCGGAAACAAAAGAATATTACGAGAAACGTGTATTATGAGTGATTTTTAAGTTCCTTCAGTACCAAAAAAGCTAAAACCCAAAAATAACACTTTAGAAAAAAAAAAAAGAAAAAAAGAAAAAAATGGGATTTTTTTTTTATTTTGTTATTCATCTTCATAGGTACCGAGATGCCAAAATTATGCCAAAATTTAGGGAATTCATGTGGAAAAAAAATTATTATCATAAAAGTTAATTATAGCTTTTTTTTCGGATTGTTATGTACCAAACCCTAAAGTGCAAGCAAAGCCACCTATATAAGGAAGGTAAATGACTTTACCAGAAACCTGTCTTTTCAATGTTTTTCAGCATGTTAGGCACCAAAACGATAAATAATATGGAAGTTAGTTAATATGTGAATCGAAAAGAAAATTACTGAAAACGTGTCTTTTCAGTGTTTTACGTAGAAAAACGCTAAAGAGAATAACATTATCAAAAAAGATATATTTTGAGTGTTTTTGAGCTTGTTACCTACAAAAAATGCAAAAATGGATGTAAAGCACTCTATATTAGGAAACAAAAGGACATTACGAGAAACGTGTATAATGAGTGTTTTATAGTTTTAAAAGAACCACAAGGCAATAAACGCAAAAACTCGTGTATATAGGGAAATTTCTTAAATATCAAAATGAATAAATGCATGAATAACACTTTTAATCGATAAACAGATCTACCTTACCAAATTGTGTATTTTGAGTGTTTTTCACATTCTTATTTACGAAAATGCCAAATTACATGCGAAACTAGCTTTATGTGGAAAAAAAAAGTGAAATTAGAAAATTGTCTTTTGAGTGTTTTTTTTCAGCGTGATATGCAACAAAGCACTAAAAAGCAGAACGATCACATTACATGGGAATAAAACCAACTTTTATGAAGAATTTGTCTTTAAGTGTTTTTTAACCCTTTATATACCAAACCGCTGAAATGCATGCAAAACAAACTTTATGGAAAAAAAGAATAACATTACCAAAAAAAAGTATTTTGAGTGTTTTTGATCATGTTATCTACAAAAATGCTTAAGTATATGCAAAGAACATTATGTTTGGGAAACAAAAGGACATTACGAGAAACGTGTATTATGAGTGTTTTTTTTTTAAATTCCTTAAGTACCAAAAAGCTAAAACCCACAAATAGCACTCTTTAATTAGAAAAAGAAAAAGGAAAAAAAGAAAAATTATTTATTTTTTTTATTTATTTATTTTTTTTGTTATTAATCTTCATAGTTACCGAGATGCCAAAATTCAGGGGAAGTTCAGGGCAATTATGTGATAAAAGAATATTATCAAAAAAGTTAATTTCAGCTCTTTTTTTTCGGACTGTTATGTACCAAACCCTAAATTGCATGGAAAGCCTCCAATATGAGGAGATTAAACGACCTTACCAGAAATCTGTGTTTTGAGTGTTTTTTAGCATGTTAGGCACCAAAACGATAAATAATAAGGAACTCACTCTATATGGGAATCCAAAACAAAGTTCCTGAAAACATGTCTTCTCAGTGTTTTACATAGAAAAACGTTAAAACTGATGCAAACCAACCAATATCAAGATATAGAAAAACGTTACCAAAAAGATATATTTTGAGTATTTTTGAGCTTTTTACCAACAAAAACGAGAAAATTGATGCAAAGCACTCTATATTGAGAAACAAAAGGACATTGCAAGAAAAGTGTATAATGAGTGTTTTATACTTCAAAAGAACCACAAAGTAAACAACGCAAAAACTCGTGTATATGGAGAGATTTCTTAGATACCAAAATGCTGAAACTCATGAATAACACTCTTAATTGAGAAATAGAACAACCTTACTAAATGCGTGTATTTTGAGTTCTTTTCACACTCATAGTTACCAAAAACCCCAAATTACATGCAAAAATAACTTTGTGGGGAAAAAATGACTTTACCAGAAAAGTATCTTTTGAATGTTTTTCAACGTGATAGGTCAAAAAGCACTCAAAAGCAGGACAATCCCATTACATTGGAATAATTTTTTTACCAAGAACTTGCTTTTAAGTGTTTTTGAGCTCCTTATATACAAAACTGCTAAAACGCATGCAAAACACACTTTATGGAGAAAAAGAATAACATTACCAAAACCTTGTATTTTGAGTGTTTTTGATCATGTTATATATAAAAACGCTTAAATACATGCAAAGAACCTTATGTTTGGGAAACGAAAGGACATTACGAGAAACGTGTATTATGAGTGTTTTTATGTTCCTTAAGTACCAAAAAGGTAAATCCCTTAAATAACACTCCTTATTGAGAAAAAATAAATAAATAAATAAAAAATAAAAAAAATAGGATTTTATTAATTTTTTTTTTTTTATTTATCTTCATAGGTACCGAGATGGCAAAATGCTGGAAAAATTCAGGGCAATTATATGATAAAACAATATTATCAAAAAAGTTAATTTTAGCTTTTTTTTCGGACTGTTATGTACCAAACACTAAAGTGCATGCAAAGCCTCCTCCTATATGAGGAAATTAAACGACCTTATCAGATATCTCTCTTTTGACTGTTGTTCAGCATGTTAGGTACCAAAACAATAAACAATAAGGAGCTTCATATGGTAATTCAAAACAAAATTACTGAAAACGTGTCTTCTCAGTGTTTTACGTAGAAAAACTCTAACACGGATGCAAACAAACCAATATAAAGAAATAGAAAAACATTACCAAAAAGGTATATTTTGAGTGTTTTGGAGCTTGTTACCTATAAGAAACACGAAAATTGATGCAAAGCACTCTATAATGGGAAAGAAAAGAACATTGCATGAAAAGTGTATAATGAGTGTTTTACAGTTCAAAACAACCACAAGGCAAAAAAATGCAAAAACTAGTGTATATGAATAACTTTCGTAGATACCAAAATGCTGAAACTCATGAACAACACTCTTAATTCAGAAACAGAACAATCTTATTAAATTGCATGCGAAACCTGCTTTATGTGGGAAAAAAATGACATTACCAGAAAAATGTCTTTTGAGTGTTTTTGAGCGTGTTAGGCAATAAAGCACTAAAAAGCAGGGCAATCACATTACATTGAAATTAAACCAATTTTTAATAAGAAGTTGCCTCTAAGTGTTTTTGAGCTCCTTATATACCAAAACACTAAAACGCAGGGAAAATACACTTTATGGTGAAACAGAATAACATTACCAAAATCATGTATTTTGAGTGGTTTTGATCATGTTACCAATAAAAACGCTTAAATGACATTACCAGAAAAATGTCTTTTAAGTGTTTTTGAGCGTGATATGGAAAAAAGCACTGAAAAGCGGAAAAAAAACACATAACTTGGGAATAAAACCAACTTTTACGAAAAACTTGCCTTTAAGTGTTTTTAACTCCTTACATACCAAAACGCTAAAACGCATGTAAAACACCCTTTATGGAGAAACAGAATAACATTACCAAAAATATGTATTTTGAGTGTTTTTGATCATGTTACTTATAAAAATACTTAAATGCATGTAAAGAACCCTTTGTTTGTATAAAAAAAGGACATTAAAAAAATCGTGTATTATGAGTGTTTTTAAGTTTCTTAAGTACCAAAAAAGCTAAATCACACAAATAACACTTTATAGAGAGAGAAAAAAAAAGGTACCGAGATACCAAAATTCTGGAAAAATTCAGGGAAATTTTGTGAAAAAAATCATTATAAAAAAAATAATTTTACCTTTTTTCTGGCATTATGTACCAAACCCTGAAGTGCATGCATAGCCACCTATATCGAGAAATTATTCGACTTTACCAGAAACCTGTCTTTTGAGTGTTTCTTTAGCAATTTCAACAATATTACTGAAAACGTGTCTTTTCAGTGATTTACGTAGAAAAACGCTAAAACGGATGCAAACCAACCAATATGAAGAAATAGAATAACATTACCAAAAAGATATATTTTGATGTGTTTTTCAGTTTGTCACCTACAAAAAAAAATGCGAAAATGGATGAAACACACTCCATATTAGGAAAGAAAAGGACATTACGAAAAACGTGTATAATGAGTGTTTTATAGTTTCACAAGAACCACAAGGCAAAAAACTAAAAAACTCGTGTACATAAACTTACTTACTTACTTACTAAATGCCTGTATTTTGAGTGTTTTTCACATTCTTAGATACCAAAACCCCAAATTCCATGCGAAACTAGCTTTATGTGGGAAAAAAAATAATAATACCAGAAAATGTCTTTCGAGTGTTTTTGAGCTTGTTGGGCAATAAACCACTAAAAAGCAGGGCAATCACATTATATGGGAATAAAACCAACTTTTACCAAGAACTTGTTTTTAGGTGTTTTTGAGCTCATTTCATACCAAAACGCTAAAACGCATGCAAAACACCTTTTATGGAGAAAAAGAATAAAATTACCAAAAATATGTATTTTGAGTGTTTTCGATCATGTTATCTATAAAAACGCTTAAATACATGCAAAGAACCTTATGTTTGAGAAACGAAAGGACATTCCGAGAAATATGTATTATGATTGTTTTTTAGTTCCTTAAGTACCAAAAAGCTAAAACCCACAAATACCACTCATTATTTAGAAAAATAAATAAATAAAAAATAAAAAAATAGGATTTTTTTTTTTTGTTAATCATCTTCATAGGTACCGAGATGCCAAAATTCTGGGAAAATTACGGGCTATAATATGATAAAAGAAAATTATCAAAAAAGTTAATTTTAGCTTTTTTTTCGGACTGTTATATACCAAACCCTAAAGTGTATGCAAAGCCTCCTCCTATATGAGGAAATTAAACGACCTTTAAAGAAATCTGTCTTTTAAGTGTTTTTCAGAATGTTAGGCACCAAAACGATAAATAAATAAGGAACTCACTCTATACGGGAATCCAAACAAAACTACTGGAAACGTGTCTTCTCCGTGTTCTCAGCGCTAAAACTGATGCAAACCAACCAATATAAAAAAAAATAGAAAAATATTACCAAAAAGGTATATTTTGAGTGTTTTTGAGCTTGTTATCTACAAAAAACCCGAAAATTCATGCAAAGCACTCTATATTAGGAAATAAAAGGACATTGCAAGAAAAGTGTATAATGAGTATTATAGTTCAAAAGAACCAAAAGGCAAAAAACGCAAAAACTTGTGGATATGGAGAAGTTTCCTAGATACCAAAATACTGAAACTCATGAATAACATTCCTAATTGAGAAACAGAACAACCTTACTAAATGCGTGTATTTTGAGAGCTTTTCACATTCTTAGTTACCAAAACCCGAAATTGCATGCGAAACCAGCTTTATGTGAGAAAAAAATGACATTACCAGAAAAAAGTCTTTTGAGTGTTTTTGAGCCTGATAGGCAATAAAGCACTAAAAAGCAGGGCAATCACATTACATTTGAATAAAACCAATTTTTATCAAGAACTTGCATTTAAGTGTTTTTGAGCTCCTTATATACTAAACCGCTAAAACGCATGCAAAACAAACTTTATGGAGAAACAAAATAAAATTACCAAAAAACATGTATTTTGAGTACGTATTTTTGATCATGTTATCTATAAAAACGCTTAAATACATGGAAAGAACCTTATGTTTGCGAAACAAAAGGACATTACGAGAAACGTATATTATGAGTGTTTTTAAGTTTAAGTACCAAAAACCTAAAACCCACTCTTTATTTAGAAAAAATAAATAAATAAAAAAAAAAAAAAATAGGATTTTTTTTTTTTTGTTATTCATCTTCATAGGTACCGAAATGCCAAAATTCTGGGAAAATTAAAGGCAATTATATTATGATAAGAGAATATTATCAAAAAAGTTGGTTTTAGCTTTTTTTCGGACTGTTATGTAGCAAACCCTAAACTGCAAGCAAAGCCTCCTATATAAGGAAATTAAACGACCTTACCAGAAATCTGTCTTTTGAGTGTTTTTCAGTATGTTAAGCACCAAATTGATAAATAATAAGGAACTCACTTTATATGGGAATCCAAAACAAAATTACTGAAAACGTGTCTTCCCAGTGTTTTACGTAGAAAAATGCTAAAATGGATGCAAATCAACCAATATCAAGAAATAGAAAAAATTATTACCAAAAAAGTATATTTTGAGTGTTTTTGAGCTTGTTACCTACAAAAAAACGCTAAAATTGATACAAAGCACTCTATATTGGGATACAAAGGGACATTGCTAGAAAAGTGTATAATGAGTGTATTTTAGTTCAAAAGAACAACAAGGCAAAAAACGCAAAAAACTCGTGTATATGGAGAAGTTTCCTAGATAACAAAATGCTGAAACTCATGAATAACACTCTTAATTGAAAAACAGAACAACCTTACCAAATTCGTGTATTTTGAGTGTTTTTCATATTCTTAGTTACCAAAAACCCGAATTTCATGGGAAACCAGATTTATGTTGGAAAACATGACATTTCCAGAAAAATGTCTTTTGAGTGTTTTTGAGCGTGATAGGCAATAGAGCACTAAAAGCAGGGCAATCACTTTTCATTGGAATAAAATCAATTTTTACCAAGAACTTGCCTTTAAATGTTTTTGAGCTCCATATATACCAAACCGCTAAAACGTATGGAAAACAAACTTTATGGAGAACAGAATAAAATTACCAAAAACATGTAATTTGGGTGTTTTTTTATCATGTTATCTATAAAAACGCCTAAATACATGCAAAGAACATAATGTTTGGGAAACAAAAGGACATTACGAGAAACGTGTATTATGGGTGTTTTTTTTTTTAAGTTCCTTAAGTGCCAAAAAGCTAAAACCCACAAATAACACTCTTTATTAAAAAAAAAAAAATGGGAATATTTTTTATCTTTATAGGTACCGAGATGCCAAAATTCTGGAAAAATTCAGGAATATCATCAAAAAGTTAATTTTAGCTTTTTTTTCGGACTCTTATGTACCAAACCCCAAAAAGTGCATGCAAAGCCTCCTATATGAGGAAATTAAACGATTTAGCAGAAATCTGTCTTTTGAGTGTTTTTCAGCATGTTAGGCACCAAAACGATAAATAATAACGAACTCACTCTATTTGGGAATCCAAAACAAAATTACTGAAAATATATCTTCTCAGTGTTTTACGTAGAAAAACGCAAAAACTCGTGCATATAAAGACGTTTCTTAAATACCAAAATGCTGAAACTCATGAATAACAATCTTAATTGAGAAACAGAACAACCTTAGCAAATGCCTGTATTTTGAGTGTTTTTCATATTCCTAGTTAGCAATACCCAAAATAGCATAAGAAACTTGCTTTATGAAGGAAAAAAATGACATTACCAGAAGTGTCCCTTAATTGTTTTTGAGCGTGTTAGGCAATGAAGTACTAAAAAGCAGGGCAATCACATTACATGGGAATAAAACCAACTTTTACCAAGAACTTGCCAATATGTGTTTTTGAGCTCCTTACATATCAAACCGCTAAAACGCATGGAAAACAAACTTTACGGAGAAACAGAATAACATTACCAAAAACATGTATTTTGAGTGTTTTTGATAATGTTATCTATAAAAACGCTTAAATGCATGCAAAGAACCTTATGTTTGGGAAACGTAAGGACATTACGAGAAACATGTATTATGAGTGTTTTTAAGTTCCTTAACTACCAAAAAGCTAAAACCCACAAATAACACTCGTTATTTAGAAAAAAATAAATAAAAATAAATAAATAAAAGGATTTATTTATTTATTTATTTTTTTGTTATCCACCTTCATAGGTACCGAGATGCCAAAATTTTGGGAAAAATTAGGGCAATTATATGATAAAAGAATTATATAAAAAAAGTTTATATTAGCTTTTTTTTCGGACTGTTATGTACCAAACACTAAAGTGCATGCAAAGCCTCCCATATGAGAAAATTAAACGACCTTACCAGAAATCTGTGTTTTGAGTGTTTTTCAGCATGTTAGGCACCAAAACGATAAATAATAAGGAACTCACTCTATATGGCAAACCAAAACAAAATTACTGAAAGTGTGTCTTCTTGGTGTTTTACGTAAAAAAACGCTAAAATGGATGCAAACCAACCAATATCAAGAGGCAGAAAAACATTACCAAAAAAGTATATTTTGAGTAATTTTGAGCTTGTTATCTAAAAAAAAAAAAAAAAAAACGCGAAAATTGATACAAAGCACTCTATATTGGGAAAGAAAGCGACATTGCGAGAAAAGTGTATAATGAATGTTTTATAGTTCAAAAGAACCACAAGCCAAAAAACGCAAAAAACTCGTGTATATGGAGAAGTTTCCTAAATACGAAAATGCTGAAACTCATGAATAACACTATTAATTGAGAAACTTTACTAAATGCGTGTATTTTGAGTGCTTTTCATATTCATACTTACCAAAATCCCAAATTGCATGCGAAACCAGCTTTAGGTGGGAAAAAAAAAGACGTTTCCAGAAAAGTGTCTTTTGAGTTTTTTTGAGCGTGATAGGCAATAAAGCACTAATAAGCAGGGGAATCACTTTACATGGAAATAAAATCAATTTTTACCAAGAAGTTGCCTTTAAGTGTTTTGAGCTCCTTATATACCAAAACGCTATAACGCATGCAAAACACACTTTATGGAGAAAGAGAATAACATTACCAAACATATATATTTTGAGTGTTTCTGATCATGTTACCAATAAAAACGCTTAAATACATGCAAAGAACCCTATTTTTGGGAAACGAAAGGACATTACGAGAAATGTGTATTATCAGTGTTTTTAAGATCATTATTTACCAAAAAGCTAAAAGCGACAAATAACACTCTTTATTGAGAAAAAAAAATAAAAAAATACGATATTTTTTTTCTTTGTTTTTCATCTTTACAGGTACCGAGATGCCAAAATTTGGGCAAAATTCATGAAATTATGAGTCGATTATCAAAAAAGTTAATTTTAGCTTTTTTTTTCGTATTGTTATGTACCAAACCCTAAAGTGCATGCAAAGCCACCTATATGGGGAAATTAAACGTCTTTGCCAGAAAACTGACTTATGAGTGTTTTTCAGCTTGTTAGGCACCCTAACGGTAAATAACATGCAAATCACTCTATATGGGAATCTAAAACAAAATTACTGAAAAAGTGTCTTTTCGGTGTTTTACGTAGAAAAATGCTAAAACGGATGCAAACCAACCAATAAGAAGAAAAAAAAATAACAATACCAAAAAGGTACATTTTGATTGTTTTTCAGCTTGCTTCCTACAAAAAACGCGAAAATGGATGCAAAGCACTCTCTGTTGGGAAACAAAAAGACATTACGAGAAACGTGTATAATAAATGTCTTATTATTTTTGAGCAAAAGAACTTGTGGTTCACAATAACAGCAAGACAAAAAAACGCAAAAACTCGTGTATATAAAGAAGTTTCTTAGATACCAAAATGCTGAAACTCATGAATAACAATATTAATTGAGAAACAGAACAACCTTACCAAATGCGTGTATTTTGACTGTTTTTCATATTCTTAGGCAAACCCCAAAAGGCACGCGAAACTATGCTGGAAAAAAAATGACATTACTAGAAGTGTCTTTTGAGTGTTTTTGAGCGTGTTAGGCAATAAATCACAAAAAAAAAACAGGGCAATCACATTATATGGGAATAAAATCAACTTTTACCAAGAACTTGCCTTGAAGTGTTTTTGACCTCCTTACAAACCAAAACGCTAAAACGCATGCAATAAAACTCATTTATTGAGAAGCAGAAAAACATTACTAAAAACATGTGTTTTAAGAGTTTTTAAGTGTTTTTAAGTGTTCCTTAAATACTTTTGTGTTTTTAAGTGTTTCTTAAGTAGTAAATGATTTTCATAGGTAACAAGATGCCAAAACTCTGCCAAAATTCAGGGAATTTATGTGGAAAAAAGAACATTATCAAAAAAGTTATTTATAGCTCTTTTTTTCGGATTTTTATGTACCAAACTATAAAGTGCATGCCACCTATATAAGGAAGTTAAACGACTTTACCAGAAATCTGTCTTTTCAGTGTTTTTCAGAATGTTAGGCACTAAAACGATAAATAATATGGAAATCAGTCAATATGTGAATCCAAAACAAAATTACTGAAAACGTGTCTTTTCAGTGTTTTACGTAGAAAAAACGCTAAAACGGATGCAAACCAACAAATATGAAAAAGTAGAATAACATTACCAAAAATTTTTTTTGAGCTTTTTACGTACAAAAGGATGGAAAGCACTCTATATTAGGAAGCAAAAGGACATTACGAGAAACGTGTATAATGAGTGTTTTATAATTTCACAAGAACCACAAGGCAAAAAACGCATAAACTCGTGTATATAGAGAAGTTTCTTACATACCAAAACGCTAAAACTCATGAATAACACTTTTTTAATTGAAAAACAGAACTACCTTACCAAATATGTGTATTTTGAGTGTTTTTCACATTGTTAGTTACGAAAATCCCAAATTATATGCGAAACTAGCTTTATGTGGTAAAAAAAATGACATTACCAGAAAAGTATCTTTTGAGTGTGGTTGAGCGTTATATGCAATAAAACACTAAAAAGCAGAACAATCACATTACACTGGAATAAAACCAAACTTTACGAAGAACTTGCCTTTAAGTGTTTTTTAACTCCTTACATACCAAAACGCTAAACGCATGCAAAACAACCTTTATGGAAAAACAGAAGAACATTACCAAAAACATGTATTTTGAGTGTTTTTGATCATGATACCTATAAAATCGCTTAAATACATGCAAAGAACCCTATGTTTGTGAAGCGAAAGGACATTACGAAAATCGTGTATTATGAGTATTTTTAAGTTCCTTAAGTACCAAAAATATAAAACCCACAAAGAACACGCTTTATAGAGAAAAAAATATTATTAAAAAGATTTTTTTTTTTTGTTATTCATCTTCATAGGTACCGAGATGCCAAAATTCTGAGAAAATTCAGGGAAATTATGTGAAAAAAAACATAAAAAAATTATTTTAGCTTTTTCCAGAGTTTTGTACGAAACCCGGAAGTGCAATGCAAAGCCACCTATATAAGGAAATTACACTTTACAAGAAACGTGTCTTTGGGTGTTTTAAGCAATTTCAACAATATTACTGAAAACGTGTCTTTTCAGTTTTAGCGTAGAACGCTAAAACGGATGCAAATCAACCAATATGAAGAAATAGAATAACATTACAAAAAAGTTGAGTGTTTTTGAGCTTGTTACCTACGAGAAAACGCAAAAATGATTGCAAAGCAGTCTATATTGGGAAACAAAAGGATATTACAAGAAAATTGTATAATGAATGTTTTTATAGTTTTCAAGAACCATAAGGCAAAAAACGCAAAAACTCGTATATATGGAGAAGTTTCTTAGATACCAAAATGCTTAAACTCATGAATAACACTCTTAATTCAGAAACAGAACAATCTTAGGAAATGAGTGTATTTTGAGTGTTTTTTCACATTCTTAGTGGTCCAACCCCAAATTACATGCGAGAATGTGGAAAAAAAATGAAATTACTAGAAAAGTGTCTTTTTAGTGTTTTTCAGCATGTTAGGCAATAAAGCACTAAAAAGAAGGGGAATCACATTACATGGGAATATAACCAATTTTTACCAAGAACTTGCCTTTAAGTTTTTTTGAGCTCCTTACATACCAAAACGCTAAAACCCATGCAAAACACCCTTTATGGATAAATAACATTATCAAAAACATGTATTTTGAGTGTTTTTGAGCTAGTTACCAATAAAAACGGTTAAATACATGCAAAGAACAATATGTTTTGGAATGAAAGGACATTACGAGGAATGTGTTTTATGAGTGTTTATAAGTTCCTTAAGTACCAAAAAGCTAAAACCAACAAATAACACTGTTTATAGGAAAAATAAATAAATAAAAAAAGCACTTTTTTTTCATAGGTACCGAGATGCTAAAATTCTGGCAAAATTCAGGAAAATTACGTGAAAAAAGAATATTATGAAAACGGTTAATTTTAGCTTTTTTTCAGACTGTTATGTACCAAACCCTAAAGTGTAGGCAAAGCCACCTATATGGGGAAATTAAAACACTTTACAAGAAATCTGTCTTTTCAGTGTTTTTCAGTATGTTAGGCATCAAAAACGATAAATAACATGGAAATCACTCTATATGGGATTCCAAAACAAAATTACTGAAAACGTGTCTTTACTGTGTTTTACGTAGAAAAAAGCTAAAACGGATGGAAACCAACCAATATGAAGAAATAGAATAACATTACCAAAAAGGTATATTTTGAGTGTTTTTGATCATGTTACCTATAAAAACGCTTAAAAACATGCAAAGAACCTTATCTTTAGGAAACAAAAGGACATTACGAGAAACGAGTATTATGAGTGTTTTTACGTTCCTTAAGTACCAAAAAGCTTAAACCCACATATAACACTCTTTATAGAGAGACAATAAATAAATGAAAAAAGAGCATTGTTTATTTTTTGTTATTGATCTTCATAGGTACCAAGATGCCAAAATTGTGGCAAAATTCAGGGAAATGATGTGAAAAAAAAATATCAAAAAAAGTTAATTTTAGCTTTTTTTTTCAGACCGTTATGTACCAAACCCTAAAGTGCATGTAGAGCCACCTATATGGGGAAATTAAACGACTTTACCTGAAACCTGTCTTTTGCCTGTTTTTCAGTATGTTAGGCACCAAAACAATAAATAATATGGAAGTCACTCTGTATGGGAATCCAAAACAAAATTACTGAAAACGTGTCTATTCAGTGTTTTACGTAGAAAAACTCTAAAACGAATGCAAATCAACCAATATCATGAAATAGAATAATATTTCCAAAAAGGTATTTTTTGTGTTTTTGAGCGAAAATGGATGCAAATCTCTCTATATTGGGAAACAAAAGGACATTACGAAAAACGTTTATAATGAGTGTTTTATAGTTTCTCAAGAACCACAAGGCAAAACAAGCAAAAACTCGTGTATATGGAGATTTTTCTTAGATACCAAAATGCTGAAATTCATGAATAACACTCTTAATTGAGTAACAGAACAACCTTACCAAATGGGTGTATTTTGAATCTTTTTAACATTCTTACTTACCAAAACCCCAAATTGCATGCGAAACAATGTTTATGTGTGAAAAAAAAAAAATATTACCAGAAAAGTGTCGAGTTTTTTGAGCGTGTTAGGCAATAAAACACTGAAAAGCAGGGCAATCACATTACATGGGAAAAAAAACGACTTTTACAAATAACTTGCCTTTAAGTGTTTTTAAGCTCCTTACATACGAAAACGCTAAAACGCATACAAAACAAGTATTTTGAGTCTTTTGTAAGATTGTTACGTAAAAAAACACCTTAATGAATCGGAAATATCCTATATGGGAAAAATTAAAAGACATTACGAGAAACGTGTATTATGAGTGTTTTTTATTTTCTTAGTATCAAAAGGGTAAAACGAATGAAAAATACTCTATATGGAGAAACAGAACAATACTGCCAAAAAAAAAAAATGTGCATTTTGAGTGTTATGACATTGTTAATTAAGAAAAAGCGAAAATTCATGCAAAGACCCATATATAGATATATGAAACGACTTTAAAAACTTATGAAAATACCATATATAGAGAAACAGAATACACTAACCAAAAACGTGTATTTTGTGTTTTTTTTTTTTTTTTTGAGATTATTATGTACAAAATCGCCTGTCATGAAACAAATCACCCTGCATATTGAAATAAAAAGGACATTACGAGAAACGTATGTTTTGTGTTTTTTTTTTTTTTATTACTTTCTTAAGTTCCAAATCAGCACTTCAATAGTGCTCTGAAGAAAAAGAACAAACTTACCAAAAACTGGTATTTTTTTTACATTGATAATTACCAAAACGCCAACATGCATGTAAAGCAACCTATATGAAGAAACGAAACTAAATCACTAGAAACTTGTCTTTTGTTATTTTTTGGGCGTGTTAGGCATCATATCAGTAAGAATCAACGAAATCACCCCATAGGGGATTACAAAACAACTTTACTAAAACGTATCTTTAGAGTGTTTTTTTTAAGTTCTTACGAACTAAAATGTCAAAACGCAAAAATGGAGCAAGAAAAAACATTACCAAAATCGTGTAATTTGAATGTTTTTCACACCATAATGCTTGCTCGCTATACGAGAAAATTAAACAACAATGTAAGATATGTGTTTTTATGTGTTTTTCAGCGTGTTAGGCACGAAAACGGTAAATAGCATGGAAAGCACCTTATATAGAAATGCAAAATAATAAGCATGTCTTTTAAGTGTTTTAAACTTTTTACGTTCCAAAACGATAAAACACGTGCAACAAACACGAATAATCTTACCAAACAGGAAAAAAAAAAATTATAAAAAACGTGTATTTTGAGCATGTAAAGCACCCTGTATGAGGAAACGATAGGACATTACGAGAAACATGCATTATCAGAGTTTTGAGTCTCTTAGGTACCAAACACTAAACCGCCTGAATGAAAATTAAATATATTCTATATCTGTTAATAGAGAAACAGAAAATCACCAAAAACGTGTTTTTGAGTGTTTTTTTTTTCCTTTTTATGTACCAAAACGTCAAAATACATACGAAGCATCCTATATGGGGAAATGGAAAAACGTTTGGAGAACCAAGTTTTATTTGTGTTTCTGAGCTTCCTAAGTAAGCTTCCTAAGTACCAAAACGCTTAAAAAAAGGATGAATAGCACCCTATATAGAGAAAAAGAACAACATTACCTAAAATCTTTATTTTGAGCGTTTTTCACATTATGAAGCAAAACATCATAATGCATGCAGATCCCTATATGAAGAAGCAAAACGATATTACAGGAAACGTGCCTTTTGAGTGTTTACTTGAGTGTTAGGAATCAAAATGCTAAAAAGCATTGAAAGCACCCTATTTGGCAATATAAAATAACATTACCAAGAAAGTGTCTTTAGAGTGTTTTTCACCTTCTTACATCCGAAATTGCTGAAAAGCATGCAAAACAACCTTTACGGAGAAACAAATTAACATTACCAAAAACTTGTATTTTGATTGTTTTTGTGCTTGTTAAGTATAAAAGTGCCAAATTACACGCAAAGCATCCTACATGGAAAAAAGAAAGGACATTACGAGAAAAGTGTATTATGAGAGATTTTGAGCTTTTTAGGTACCCAGACTCAAAAACACATGATTAGAACTTTATATGGAAAAATAACTCTACCGAAAATTTTTACTTAAACTTTTTTTTTATATTGTTAAGTACCAAAAGACAAAATGCATTGGAAGCCCCCTTTATCGGGAAACGAAACGACATCATCATCAGCGTGTCTTTTGAGTGTTTTTCAACGTGTTAGACACCAAAACGCTGAAAAGCATGGAAAGCGCTCCATAACGGAATATAAAATAACATTACTAAAAACCTGTTTTAAAGGTTCTTATGTAAAGAAACGCTAAAACTCAAGTAAAACACCCTTTATAGAGAAGCGAAATAAATATTTCGTTGATAAATTACATTCAGGACAGTTACAGAAGAATACGATCGCAGAAGAATGATCCTAAATGGATGACTGAGATTAAAACATTACATAGGGCGATAGAGAAGTATATATGAGATTAAAGACAGGGGAAGTGGTTTTAAGGCCATAACATAATTAATTAGAAAAGTCAGGAGTTTAACAAGGAAAGCTAAAAATAGTTATGAATTAAAGGTAGCCAGCGAAGCGAAGATGGACCCCAAGAGATTTTATCAGACATATGAGACGAAGAATAGAGAAACAATAGTTCCTTAAAGACAGCAGAATGGGACCTGCTTAGTTGTTGGGAGGAGATTAGTAAAATTGTGAACGAGTATTTTTTAACTGTCTTTTCCCAGGAAAACATGCAGGATTTGCCGAATAGTGACAATATATTTAGAGTAGAAGAAAATGAGAAGCTGACAGATATTACCATAACTAAAGAGATAGTGGAACAGGAGATAGATAAGCTGAAAAGTTCAAGTCACCAGGACCAGATGAAATATATTCCACAGTATTTAAGAATTGGAAAAAGGGTATAAGTAATCTGGATAAAGTCATGGCCAAGCAGCAGGCGACAGAGTGTTGTAATAAACGGCTCTAAATCCGAGTGGGGTCAAGTAATTAGTGGGGTGACAAAGGGATTATTAGTATTATGGCCGATGTTGTTTGTAATATATGTCAATGACTTGGATAGTGGAATTAGTAGTGTTGTTACTAAATTTGCGGATGACACGAGAGTATGTAGATTAATTAGGTCAGAATCGCATACCATCGCCTTGCAGGCAGATTTGGATAGGATGAACGAATGGACAGACAGATGGCAAATGCAGTTTAATATCAACAAATGCAAAGCACTTAGCGTAAGTAGAAGAAACCCACACAGTAGTTACACAATGAACAACCAAGTTCTGGTAGGTTAAGGGTTAGAAAAAGATTTGAGATTTAAAGTTAGCTCTGAACTCCGTCTAAGAAAGCAATGCAAAGAGGCCAGAAACAAAGTAAATAGTGTATTATGATTCATTTTCAGAAGTGCTAAAAGTAAAACTCCCGAAGTAATATTAAAGTTACATTTAGCGCTGGTCAGACTTCATCTAGACTACGCTGTCCTATTCTGGTCACCACATCACAGGAAGGATAAAGGTCTATAAGAATCACTTCAAAGGAGAATGACTAAAAGGATACAGGGGATGAGGAGTATTCCTTAAGAAGCGAGATTCAAGCTGTTAAATTTACATTCTTTAGAGAGAAGTAGGTTAAGAGTGGACCTGATAGAAGTCTTTAAGTGGTATATGGGTTATAAGAAAGGGAACATAATGAAAATTCTTAGAATCTGTAACCATGATAGAACAAGAAAAATAGAACATCAAGTTTTCAGGCTTGAGCCTGAAAACTTGATGTTCAAAAAGGAAACAGGAAGGAATTGGTTTTCAAATACAGTAGTAGATTATTGGAATGGACTTAGTAATCAAGCTGTTAGTGCTGAGGCATTTGGTAACTGTAAGAGAAAATTACACAATTATAGATGGGGATGATAGTGGAAATACGTAGGCATATTTCATACAAGTACTGCCACGTGTAGGCCTGATGCCTTCTTGCATATTTACTTATTTCTTATGTTCTTATGTTCTTATTACCAAAAGCGTGTATTTTCAGTGTTTTTCAGCTATTCAGTGAAAAAAAAATGCCAAAATGCATGCAAAGCACCCTAAATGAGGAAAAAAAAGGGACATTACGATAAACGTGCATTATAAGTGTTTTTGAGATTCTTAGATACCAAAACCTTGAAACACATGAATAACACTCTTAATTGAGAAACAGAACAACCTTACCAAATGCGTGTATTTTGAGTGTTTTTCACATTCTTGGTTACCAAAACCCCAATTTACATACGAAACTAGCTTTATGTGGAAAGAAAAAAAAAGACATTTCCAGAAAAGTGTCTTCTGAGTGTTTTTGAGCATGTTATGCAATAAAGCACTAAAAAGCAGGACAATCACATTACATAGGAATAAAACCAATTTTACCAAGAACTTGCCTTTAAGTGTTTTTGAGCTCCTAACATACCAAAACGCTAAAACGCATGCAAAACACTCTTTATGAAGAAACAGAATAACATTACCAAAAATATATATTTTGAGTGTTTTTGATCATGTTACCTATAAAAACACTTAAATACATGCATAGAACGCTATGTTTGGGAAACGAAAGGACATTACGAGAAACGTGTATTATGAATATTATTAAATTCCTTAAGCACCAAAAATCTATAATCCACAAATAACACTCTTTATAGAGAAAAAAAAAGTAATTTTCTTTTCTTTTTATTCTTCTTCATAGGTAACGAGATGCCAAAATTCTGCCAAAATTTAGGGAAATTATGTGGAAAAAAGAATATTATCGTAAAAGTTAATTTTAGCTTTTTTTTCAGACAGTTATGTACCAAAACTTAAATTGCATGCAAAGCCACTTCTATAGGGAAATTAAACGACTTTACCGGAAACCTGTCTTTTGAGTGTTTTTCAGCATGTTAGGCACCATAACAATAAATAATATGGAAGTCACTCTATATGGGAATCAAAAAACAAAATCACTTAACTTTTCAGTGTTTTACGTAGAAACACGCTAAAACGGATGCAAACAAACCTATAAAGAGGTTTTAGCTTTTTGGTACTTATGGAACTTAAAAACACGCATAATACACGTTTCTCGTAATGTCCTTTCGTTTCCCAGACATAGGGTTCTTTGCATGTATTTAATCGTTTTTAGAGGTAACATGATCAAAAACACTCAAAATACATGTTTTTGGTAATGTTAATATGTTTCTCCATAAAGTGTGTTTTACATGTCTTTTAGCGTTTTGTTATATAAAGAGTTAAAAACACTTAAGGGCAAGTTCTTGGTAAAAGTTGGTTTTATGCCCATGTAATATGATTGCCCTTGTTTTTAGTGCTTTATTGCCTAACTCTCTCAAAAACCCTCAAAAGACACTTTTCTGGTAATATGATTTTTTTTCCCACATAAAGCTAGTTTCGCATGCAATTTGGGGTTCTAGTAACTAAGAATGTGAAAAAACACTCAAAATACACGCATTTAGTAATGTTATTCTGTTTCTTAATTAAGAGTGTTATTCAGGAGTTTCAGCATTTTGGTACCTAAGAAACTTCTCCATATACACTATTTTTTGCGTTTTTTTGCTTCGTAGTTCTTGTGAAACTATAAAATACTCATTATACACGTTTCTCGTAATGTCTTTTTATTTCCCAATATAGAGTGCTTTGCATCCATTTTCGAGTTTTTTTTTGTTGGTTACAAGCTCAAAAAAACTTAAAATATACCTTTTTGGTAATGTTATACTATTTCTTTATATTGGTCTGTTTGCATCCGTTTTAGCGTTTTTTACGTAAAACCCTGAAAAGACACGTTTTCAGTAATTTTGTTTTGGATTCCCATATAGAGTGACTTCCATATTATTTATCGTTTTGGTGCCTAACATGCTGAAAAACACTCAAAAGACAGTTTTCTTGTAAAGTCGTTTAATTTCCCCATATAGATGGCTTTGCATGCACTTTAGGGTTTGGTACATAACAGTCCGAAAAAAAAAGCTAAAATTAACTTTTACGATAATGTTCTTTTATCCACATAATTTCCCTGAATTTTATCAGAATTTTAGCATCTCGGTACCTATGAAGATGAATAACAAAAAATTTTTTTTTTCTTTTATTTCATTTATTTATTTTTATTTCTATTTTTTTGTTTCTTCATAAAGAGTGTTATTTGTGGACCTTAGCTTTTTGGTATTTAAGTAACTTAAAAACAGTTATAATACACGTTTCTCGTAATGTCCTTTCGTTTCCCAAACATAGTATTCTTTGCATGTATTTAAGCGTTTTTATAGGTAATATGATCAAAAACAATCAAAATACATGTTTTTTTTTTTTATGTTATTGTGTTTCTCCATAAAGGATTTTTTGCATTCGTTTTAGCGTTTTGGTATGTAAGAAGCTCAAAAATATTTAACGGCAAGTTCTTGGTAAAAGTTTGTTTTATTCAAATGTAATGTGATTGCTCTTCTTTTAAGTACTTTATTGCCTAACACGCTCATAAACACTCAAAAGACATTTTCTGGCAATATAATTTTTTCCTCACATAAACCTAGTTTCGCATGCAATTTCGTGTGTTGGTAACTAAGAATGTGAAAAACACTCAAAATACACGCATTTGGTAAGGTTGTTCTGTATCTCAATCAAGAGTGTTATCCATGAGTTTCAGCATTTTGGTATCTAAGAAACTTTTGCCTTGTGGTTGTTGTGAAACTATAAAACACTCATTTTACAGGTTTCTCGTAATGTCCTTTTGTTTCCCAATATAGAGTGCTTTGCATCCATTTTCGCGTTTTTTGTAGGTAACAGGCTGAAAAACACTCAAAATATATCTTTTTGGCAATGTTATTCTATTTCTTCATTCTTCCACTGTGACTCCTTGTCTAACAGCACTTAATGGGAGTGGATGAGATTAGCTTGCATTTGCTCTTAGCCATTCATTAGGATGAGGGCAGATGACCTCCTTCCATGAGACTTGCCTTGTATAGAATACCAAATGGCAAGTCACTAAAAGTGGTAGGGAGCAGCTTTGTAAATGTTGCTAAGTAATGTTCAAAATATCTCTCTCCCACTTTCATTTTGATTTAAGGATTGAAAATCATGAGGCACATACATTCATTACTTATCCTATTACTTGTGCCCTGAGATGCACACCACTGTGTTGCTTGTTGCTCAGGGGATTAAAATTATTGATACCTGTGAGATGTTACTCTAAAAACTGGAAAAAATAAATAACAGGCAGCTCTAAATAAATTATATACTGTCGACAAATAACAACAGTAGCTTATGTAAAAAGGAACATAAATGCTTGGTACACATTTTTAGACCTCAGCTAGGATGTGAAAACATGAGCTAAAGCTAAACTAGATGTGATGTACTTTATGATTATGTCAGCTAAAGGCTTGTCCTTTAAGCTTGTCAGATCTGGTTTTAATCCCTGGTCACATCCACTTCCCATGTTTATAATTTTTTTTTTTCATAATATTTAATTTTGTAATAGGAAATGTATTTCTTTGTTTAACTATGACATTGGCAACATGGTGGTGGGATGGTCTTAAAAGATTTCATATAGGGGAAAGAATAAAGCCTAGTACGAACTTATGATGGCATTGTTTTGTTGAGTCAAACAGGAAATGAGTGTCCCACCCAAAAAAGGGAGAAAACATGAATGGAGCAGGGGCTTCCTAGTGAATACTCTGGTAAACATTGCAAGACCAGAACCACACTTTCCAGACACACACTTTGGATTGTTTGGATACTTATTGTACCACATTAAATTAATGAAACATCAGAAATTAACCTAGAAGGAAGAGCCATGTAATGCAGTGATAGGACACAAATATGAACCAAAGCTAGATTAGCTGTGAGGTACCTCATGGTCCAGTTAGTTAAGGCTTGGTATTCTGGTATGTTCATTCCTGGTTCAGTCCCTGATCACATCTACCTCCCTTTTTTTTTCTTTTTTTCCCCTTCATGTAGGAGTGGAACAGGCCAAAAGAAAAAAAAATTCCAGCAAAACAAAAAAAAACAAAAAAAACAGCCACTGAGGTGCCAGTCCCCAAACAGTCAAAAATGTTAGTCAAAACTACGTTAAGTGTCTTGAAACCTCACTCCTGAAAGAGTTCAAGTCATAGGAAGGTGGAAATATAGAGGCAGGCAGGGAGTTCCAAGGTTTACTAGAGAAAGGGATGAATGATGGAGAAAACTGGTTAACTTGCATTAGAGAAGTGGACAGAATAGGGATGAGAGAAAAAAGAAAGTCTTATGTAGCAAAACCAAGGGAGGAGGGGAGGCATGCACTTCACAAGATAAGAAGAGCAGTTGGCATGAAAATAGCAGTAGAAGATAGCAAGAGATGCAACATTGCAGCAATGAGAATGAGGCTGAAGACGGTCAATTAGAGGAAAGGAGTTGATGAGATGGAAAACTTTTGATTACACCCTATCTAAAAGATAGCATACTACATACATGGACGGATAAGGAGGGGTGGGGGTGAGAAAAACTGGTGAAGAAGACTGACTTCACAGAAACTGTTTTAGCTAGAGATGAGATGTGAAGTTTCCAGTTTAGATTATGATTAAAGGACAGAGGAAAGACTGAGGATGTTCAGTGTAGAGAAGGGGGACGGTTGAGTGTCACTGAAGAAGAGGGGATAGTTGTCTGGAAGGTTGTGTCGAGTTGATAGACGGAAGAATTGAATTGTTGGGACACTGAACAATACTAAGTTCACTCTCCCCCAGTCAGAAAATTTGGAGAGATCAGAAGTCAGGAATTCTGTGGCTTCCTTGTGTGAACTGTTTACTTCCTGAAGGGTTGGACGTCTACAAAAAGACGCGGAAAAGTGCAGGGTGGTATCATCAGCATAGGAATGGATAGGACAAAAGTTTGGTTTAGAAGGTCATTGATGAATAATAGGAAGAGAGTGGGTGACAGGACAAAACCCTGAGGAACACCATTGTCAATAGATTTAGAAGAACAGTGACCATCTACCACAGTACCAATAGAATGGTCAGAAAAGAAACTCGAGATCAAGTTACCAAGAGAAGGATAGAGGCTGTAGGAGGGTAATTTGGAAATCAAAGCTTTGTGCCACTCTATCAAAAGCTTTTGATATGTCTAAGGCATCAGCAAAAGATTCACCAAAATCTCTAAAAGAGGATAATCAAGACTCAGTAAGGAAAGCCGGATCACCAGTAGAGTGGCATTGACGGAACCCATTTTCCCAATATAGAGTGCTTTCCATCCATTTTCGCATTTTTTGTAGGTAACAAGCTGAAAAACACTCAAAATATATCTTTTTGGTAATATTATCCTATTTCTTCATATTGGTTGGTTTGCATCCATTTTAGCGTTTTTCTCCGTAAATCACTGAAAAGACACGTTTTCAGTAATATTGTTGAAATTGCTGAAAAACGCTCAAAAGACAGATTTCTGGAAAAGTCATGTAATTTCCCCATATAGGTGGCTTTGCATGCACATCTGGGTTTGGTACATAATTCCTGAAAAAAGCTAAAAAATTTTTTTTTTTATAATATTTTTTTTACATAATTTCCCTGAATTTTGCCTGGATTTTGGCATCTTTATGTAGATGAATAACAAAAAAAAATATATATTTTTTGGTTATTTATTTTTCTCTATTTGTGGGTTTTAGTTTTTTGGTACTTAAGGAACTTGAAAAAAATCATAATACACGATTTTCGTAATGTCCTTTCGTTTCACAGACATAGGGTTCTTTGCATGTATTTAAGCATTTTTATAGGTAACATGATCAAAAACACTCAAAATACATGTTTTTGGTAATGTTTCTCCATAAAGGGTGTTTTGCATGCGTTTTAGCGTTTTGGTATGTAAGGAGTTAAAAATACTTAAAGGCAAGTTCTTCGTAAAAGTTGGTTTTATTCCTGTATAATGTGATTATTCCGCTTTTTAGTGTTTTGTTGCATATCACGCTCAAAAACACTCAAAAGACACTTTTCTGATAGTCATTTTTTTCCCACATGCTAATTTCGCATGTAATTTGGGAATTTGGTAACTAAGAATGTGAAAAACACTCAAAATACACACATTTGGTAAGGTAGTTCTGTTTCTCAATTAAAAGTGTTATTCATGAGTTTTAGCATTTTGGTATGTAAGAAACTTCTCTATATACACGAGTTTTTGCGTTTTTTGTCTTGTGGTTGTTGTGAAACTATAAAACAATCATTATAGACGTTTCTCTAAATGTCCTTTTGCTTCCCAATATAGAGTGCTTTTATATCCATTTTCACGATTTTTTTGTAGGTAAAACGCTAAAAAACACTTTGGTAATGTTATTCTATTTCTTCATATTCGTTGCTTTGCGTTTTAGCGTTTTTTTCTACGTATAACACTGAAAAGACACGTTTTCAGTTAATTTGTTTTGGATTCACATATTGACTGACTTCCATATTATTTATCGGTTTGGTGCCTAACATGCTGAAAAAACACTGAAAAGACAGGTTTGTGGTAAAGTGGTTTAATTTCCTCATATAGGTGGGTTGCATGCACTTTAGGGTTTGGTAAATAACAATCCGAAAAAAAAGCTATAATTAAATTTTTTGATAATGTTCTTTTTTCCACATAAATTGCTTGAATTTTGACAGAATTTTGGCATTTCGGTACTTATCAAAATCAATACATAAAAAAATGCTATTTTTTATTTATTTTTATTTTTCTCTTTAAAGAGTGTTATTTGTGGGTTAAATTTAACGTTTTGGTACTTAAGGAACTTAAAAACAGTCATAATACACGTTTCTCGTAATGTCCTTTCGTTTCCCAAAGATAGGGTTCTTTGCATGTATTTAAGCGTTTTTAAAGGTAACATGGTCAAAAACACTTAAAACACATGTTTTTTGTAATGTTTTTCTTCTTCTCCATAAAGGAGTGTTTTGCATGCGTTTTAGTGTTTTGGTATGTAAGGAGCTCAAAAACATAATGGCAAGTTCTTGGTCAAAGTTGGTTTTATTCCCATGTAATGTGATTGCCCTGCTTTTTAGTGCTTTATTTCCTAACACGCTCAAAAACACTCAAAAGACACTTCTTGTAATGTCATTTTTTTTCCCACACAAAGCTAGTTTCGCATGCTATTTGGGATTTTGCTAACTAAGAATGTGAGAAACACTGAAAATACACGCTTTTGGTAAGGTTGTTCTGTTTTTCAATTAAGATTGTTATTCATGAGTTTCAGCATTTTGGTATCTATGAAACTTCTTTATGTACACGAGTTTTTGCGTTTTTTGTCTTGTGGTTCTTGTTGAACCACAAGTTCTTTTGCTCGAGAATAATAAGACACTCATTATACACGTTTCTCGTAATGTCCTTTTCTTTCCCAATAGGGAGTGCTTTGCATTCATTTTCACCTTTTTTGTATGTAACAAGCTCAAAAACACTCAAAATACACCTTTTTGGTAATGTTATTTTATTTTTATTTTTCATATTGGTTGGTTTGCATCCGTTTTAGCGTGTTTTCTACGTAAAATACCGAAAAGACACGTTTTCAGTAATTTTGTTTTGGATTCCCATATAGAGTGACTTCCATGTTATTTATTGTTTTGGTGCCTAACATGCTGAAAAACACTCATAAGACAGTTTTCTGGCAAAGACGTTTGATTTCCCCATATAGGTGGTTTTGCATGCCTTTTAGGGTTTGCCCGAATTTTGGCATCTCGGTACCTGTGAAGATGAATAAGAAAGAAAAAAAATCTTATTTTTTTATTCTTTTATTTATTTTTTCTCAATAGAGAGTTATTTGTGGCTTTTAGCTTTTTGGTACTTAATGAATTTAAAAACTCATAATACACGTTTCTCGTAATATCCTTTCGTTTTCCACAAATAGGGTTCTTAGCATGTATTTAAGCGTTTTTATTGGTAACATGATCAAAAACACTCAAAATACATAATTTTGGTAATGCTATTCTGTTTCACCATAAAGTGTGTTTTCCATGCATTTTTCGGTGTTTTCTACGTAAAACACCGAAAAGACACGTTTTCAGTAATTTTGTTTTGGATTCCCATATAGAGTGACTTCCATGTTATTTATCGTTTTGGTGCCTAACATGCTGAAAAACACATAAGACAGTATTCTGGCAAAGACGTTTGATTTCCCCATATAGGTGGTTTTGCATGCACTTTAGGGTTTGCTACATAACAGTCGAAAAAAAAAAGCTAAAATTAACTTTTTTTCATAATGTTCTTATTTCACAAAATTTCATGAATTTTGCCCGAATTTTGGCATCTCGGTACCTGTGAAGATGAATAAGAAAGAAAAAAAAATCTTATTTTTTTATTCATTTATTTATTTTTTTCTCAATAGAGAATTATTTGTGGCTTTTAGCTTTTTGGTACTTAATGAATTTAAAAACACTCATAATACACGTTTCTCGTAATATCCTTTCGTTTTCCACAAACAGAGGGTTCTTAGCATGTATTTAAGCATTTTTATTGGTAACATGATCAAAAACACTCAAAATACGTTTTTGGTAATGTTATTCTGTTTCTCCATAAAGTGTGTTTTCCATGCATTTTAGCGTTTTGTTATATAAGGAGCTAAAAAACACTTAAATGCAAGTTCTTGGTAATTGGTTTTATTACCATGTAATGTTATTGCCCTTCTCTTTAGTGCTTTACTGCCAATCACGCTGAAAAACACTCAATAGACACTTTTCTGAAAATGTCTTTTTTTTTTACCACATAAAGCTGGTCTCGCAATCAATTTGGGTTTTGGGTAACTAAGAATGTGAAAGGCACTTAAAATACACGCATTTAGTAAGGTTGTTCTGTTTCTCAATTAAGAGTGTTATTCATATTTTTCAGCATTTTGGTATCTAGGAAACTTCTCCATATACACGAGTTTTTGCGTTTTTTTGCCTTGTGGTTCTTTTGAACTATAAAACACTTATTATATACTTTTCTCGCAATGTTCCAATATAGATTGCTTTGCATCAATTTTCGCGTTTTTTTTTAAGGTAAGATCAAAAACACTCAAAATGTACCTTTTTGGTAATGTTTTTCTATTTCTTGATATTAGTTGGTTTGCATCCGTTTTAGCGTTTTTCTACGTAAAATACTGAGAGACACGTTTTAAGTAATTTTGTTTTGGATTCCCATATTGAGTGAGTTCATTCGTTGTGGTGCCTAACATGATGAAAAACACTCAAAAGACAGATTTCTGGTAAAGTCATTGAATTTCCTCATATAGGAGGCTTTGCATGCTCTTTCGGGTTTGATACGTAACAGTCCGAAAAAAAAGCTAAAATCAACTTTTTTGATAATATTCTTTTATCATATAATTGCCCTGAATTTTCCCAGAATTTTGTCATCTCGGTACCTATGAAAATGAATGAAAAAAAAAAAACTACATTTTTTATTTTCTTAATTAATTAATTTTTTTTTCTAAATAAAGAGTGTTATGTATGGGTTTTAGCTTTTTGGTACTTAAGGAACTTAAAAACACTCATAATACACGTTTCTCGTAATGTCCTTTCGTTTCCCAAACACAAGGTTATTTCTATGTATTTAAGCATTTTTATAGATAACATGATCAAAAACACTCAAAATACATGTTTTTGGTAATGTTATTCTGTTTCTCCATAAACTGTGTTTTGCAGACGTTTTAGCGTTTTGGTATATAAGGAGCTCAAAAACACTTAAAGGCAAGTTCTTGGTAAAACTTGGTTTTATTTGAATTTAAAGTGATTCCCCTGCTTTTTAGTGCTTTATATCCTATCACGCTCAAAAACACAAAAAAGACACTCACTTTTTCCCACATAAATCTGGTTCGCATGCAATTAGGGGTTTTGGTAACTAAGAATGTGAAAAGCTCTCTAAATACACGCATTTAATAAGGTTGTTCTGTTTCTCAATTAAGAGTGTTAAGAATGAGTTTCAGCGTTTTAGGTATCTAAAAAACTTATCCATATATTCGAGTTTTTGCGTTTTTTGCCTTGTGGTTCTTGTGAAACCATAAAACACTCATTATACACGTTTCTCGTAATGTCCTTTTCTTTCCCAATATACAGTGCTTTGCATCCATTTTCGCGTTTTTTGTGGTTAACAGGCTCAAAAACACTTAAAATATATCGTTTTGGTAATGTTATACTATTTCTTCATATTGGTTAGTTTGCATCCGTTTTAGCGTTTTTCTACGTAAAACACAGAAAAGACACGTTTTCAGTAATTTTGTTTTGCATTCCCATATTGAGTAACTTCCATATTATTTATCCTTTTGATGCCTAACATGCTAAAAAAGAAAACACTCAAAAGAAAGGTTTCTGGTAAAGTCGTGTAATTTCCTCATATAAGTGGCTTTGGATGCACTTTAGGGTTTGGTACATAAATCTGAAAAAAAAATATAATTAACTTTTTTGATAATGTTCTTTTTTCCACATAATTTCCCTGAATTTTGCCAGATTTTCGGCATCTCAGTACCTATGAATATGAATAACAAAAAAAAAAATCCTAATTTTTAATTTTTTTTTCTCTATAAAGAGTGTTATTTCTGGCTTTTAACTTTTTTGGTACTTAAGAAACTTAAAAACACTCATAATACACGTTTCTCGTAATGTTTTATTCGTTTCCCTAACATGTATTTAAGTGTTTTTATAGGTAACATGATCAAAAACACTCAAAATACGTGTTTTTGGTAATGTTATTCTGTTTCTCCATAAAGGGTGTTTTGCATGCCTTTTAGCGTTTTTGTATGTAAGGAGCTCAAAAAATCTTAAAGGGAAGTTCTTGGTAAAAATTGGTTTTATCTCTATGTAATGTGATTGCCCTGCTTTTTAGTGCTTTATTTCCTAACACGCTCAAAAACACTCAAATTTTTTTTTTTTATGTTGATAAAATTTTTTTCCCAATTTTTTTATCCCACAATATTTCGCATGCAATTTGGGGTTTTGGTAACTAAGAATGTGAAAAACACCCAAAATAAACTCATTTGGTAAGCTTTTTCCTTTTTTTTATTCTTCGTAAAATTTGGTTTTATTCCAAAGTAATGTGATTGTTCTGCTTTTTAGTGCTTTATTGCATATAACGCTCAAAAACACTCAAAAGACACTTTTCTGGTAATTGTATTTATTTCCCACATAAAGCTAGTTTCGCATGTAATTTGGGATTTTCGTAACTAAGAATATGAAAAACACTCAAAATACACACATTTTATAAAGTAATTCTGTTTCTCAATTAAAAGTGTTATTCATGAGTTTCATCGTTTTGTTATCTAAGAAACTTCTCTAGGTACACGAGTTTTTGCGTTTTTTGCCTTTTGCTTCTTGTGGAACTATAAAACACTCATTATACACGTTTCTCAGAATGTCCTTTTGTTTTGGAATACTTTGCATCCATTTTTGCATTTTTTTTAGGCAACAAGCTCAAAAACATTCAAAATATACATTTTTGGTAATGTTATTCTATTTCTTCATATTGGTTGGTTTGCATCCTTTTTAGCGCTTTTCTACGTGAAACACTGAAAAGACACGTTTTCAGTAATTTTGTTTTGGATTCCCATATTGAATGACTTCCATGTTATTATCGTTTTGGTGCCTAACATACTGAAAAAACACTCAAAAGTAAGGTTTCTCGTAAAGTCGTTTAATTTCCACATGTAGGTGGCTTTGCATTCACTTTAGAGTTTGGTACATAACATTCCGAAAAAAAAGCTAAAATTAACTTTTTTTATAATATTCTTTTATCACATGATTGCTCAGAATTTTCCCAGAATTTTGGCATCTCGGTACCTATGAAGATGAATAACAAAAAAAAAAATGCCGTTTTTTTATATAGTTATTTATTTTTCTTTATAAAGAGTGTTATTTGTGGGTTTTATTTTTTTGGTTCTTAAAGAACTTAAAAACACTCATAATACACGTTTCTCGTAATGTCCTTTCGTTTCCCAAACATAGGGTTCTTTGCATGTATTTTCGCGTTTTTATAGGTAGCATGATCAAAAACACTCAAAATACATGTTTTGTATTTTGTAAAGAATAACATGTAATGTTATACTAATTTTCCATAAAGGGTGTTTTGCATTCGTTTTAGCGTTTTGGTATGTAAGAAGCTCAAAAAAAAACTTAAAGGCACGTTCTTGGTAAAAGTTGGTTTCATTCACATGTAATGTTATTGCCCTGCTCTTTAGTGCTTTATTGCCTAACACGCTCAGAAACACCCAAAGTCACTTTTCTGGTAATGTCATTCCTTACCAACATAAAGCTAGTTTTGCATGCAATTTGGGGTTTTGGTAAATAAGAATGTGAAAAACACTCAAAATACACGCATTTCGTAATGTTGTTATGTTTCTCATTTAAGAGTGTTATTCATGAGTACCAGAGTTTTGGTAACTAAGTAACTTCTCCATATACACGAGTTTTTGCGTTTTTTGCCTTGTGATTCTTGTTAAACTATAAAACACTTATTATTCACGTTTCTCGTAATGTCCTTTTGTTTCCCAATATAGACTGCTCTGCATCCTTTTTCGCGTTTTTTGTAGGAAACAAGATTAAAAACACTCAAAATATATCTTTTTGGTAATATTCTATTTCTTCATATTTGTTGGTTTGCATCCGTTTTAGCGTTTTTCTACCTAAAACACGGAAAAGACAAGTTTTTACTATTTTCTTTTGGATTCTCATATAGAGTGACCCATATTATTTATCGTTTTGATGCCTAACAAGCTGAAAATCACTCATAAGACAGGTTTCTGGTAAAGTCGTTTAGTTTCCTCATATACGTGGCTTTGCATGCACTTTAGGGTTTGGTAAATAATAGTCCGAAAAAAAAGCTAAAATTAACTTTTATCACATAATTGCCCTGAATTTTGCCAGAATTTTGTCATCTTGGTACCTATGAAGATGAATAAAAAAAAATAAAAATTCAAATTTTTCTATTTATTTATTTATTTATTTTTTTCTAAATGAAGAGTGTTACTTATGGGTTTTAGCTTTTTGGTTCTTAAGGAAGTTAAAAACACTCATAATACACGTTTCTTGTAATATCCTTTCCTTTCCCAAATATAAGGTTCTTTGCATGTATTTAAGCGTTTTACAGATAACATAATTAAAAAAACACTCAAAATATCTGTTGTTGGTAATGTTATTTTGTTTCTATATAAAGTGTGTTTTGCATGCGTTTTAGCGCATATAAGGAGCTGAAAAACACTTAAAGGCAAGTTCTTGGTAAACGTTGGTTTTATTCCATGTAATGTGATTGCCCTGCTTTTTAGTGCTTAATTGCCTAACACTCTCAAAAACACTCAAAAGAGACTTTTCTGGTAATGTCATTTTTTTCCCAAATAAAGGTATATTCGCATGGAATTTCGTTTTTTTTTTTAATAAGAATGTGAAAAAACACTCAAAATACACGCATTTAGTAAGGTTGTTCTGTTTTTTCAATTAAGAGTGTTATTCATGAGTTTCAGCATTTTGGTATCTAAGAAAATTCTCCATATATACGAGTTTTTGTTTTGTTTTTTGCCTTGCGGATCTTGTGAAACTATAAAACACTCATTATACACGTTTCTCGTAATGCCCTTTTCTCTCCCAATATAGAGTGCTTTGCATGCATTTTCGCGTTTTTTGTAGGTAACAAGTTCAAAAACACTTAAAATATACCTTTTTGATGATGTTTTCTATTTCTTCGTATTGCTTGGTTTGCATCCGTTTTAGCGTTTTTCTACGTAAAACACTGAGAAGACATGTTTTCAGTAATTTTGTTTTGGATTCCCATATTGAGTGACTTCAATGATATTTATCGTTTTGGTGCCTAACATGCTAAAAAAAC
Organism: Scylla paramamosain; assembly: GCF_035594125.1. Taxonomy (NCBI): domain Eukaryota; kingdom Metazoa; phylum Arthropoda; class Malacostraca; order Decapoda; family Portunidae; genus Scylla; species Scylla paramamosain. Next base: position 12,051,633 of record NC_087156.1, read on the forward strand.
ACTCGAAAGACAGGTTTCTTGTAAAATCGTTTTATTTCCATATATAGGTGGCTTTGTATGCACTTTAGGGTTTGGTACATAACAATCCGAAAAAAAGTTAAAAATAACTTTTTTGATAATGTTCTTTTTCCCACATAATTTCTCTGATTTTTGCCAGAATTTTGGCATCTTGGTACCTATGAAGATGAATAACAAAAAAAACAAAACAAAAAAAATGTTTTTTTTTTATCTATTTATTTTTTATATAGTGTTATTTGTGGGTTTTAGCTTTTTGGTACTCAAGGAACTTAAAAACACTCATAATACATGTTTCTCATAATGTTCTTTCGTTTCCCAAATATAGGATTCTTTGCATGTATTTAAGCGTTTTTATAGGTAACATGATCAAAAACACTCAAAATACATGTTTTGGTAATGTTTTTCTGTTTCTCCATAAATGGTGTTTTGCATGCGTTTTAGCGTTTCAATATGTAAGGAGCTCAAAAACACTTAAAGGCAAGTTCTTGGTTTTATTCCCATGTAATGTGATTGCCCTGCTTTTTAGTGCTTTATTGCCTAACGCGCTCAAAAAAACTCAAAAGACACTCTTCCAGTAATGTCATTTTTTTTTACACATAAAGCTAGTTTTGCATGCAATTTTTGGTTTTGTTAACTAAGAATGTGAAAAACACAAAATACACGCATTTGGAAAGGTTGTTCTGTATCTCAATTAAGAGTGTTATTCATGAGTTTCAGCGTTTTGTTACCTATGAATCTCAAAAACACTCATAATGCACGTTTCTTGTAGTGTCGCTCTTTTTCTTCATATAGGGTGCTTTGCATGCATTTTGGCTTTTTTTCACGTAATGGCTGAAAAATACTGAAAATACACGCTTTTGGTAATAAGAACATAAGAACATAAGAAATAAGTAAATCTGCAAGAAGGAATCAGTCCTACATGTGGCAGTACTTGTATGAAATATGCCTACCTATTTCCACCTATCATCCCCATCCATAAATGTGTAATTTTCTCTTAATCTTCCCAAATGCCTCAGCACTAACAGCTTGATTACTACGTCCGTTCTAATCATCTACTACTCTATTTGAGAACTAATTCCTTCCTGTCTCCTTTTTGAACATCACGCTTTCAGGCTTGAACCCGTTTTTCTTGTTCTATCATATTTACAGATTCTAAGAATTTTCCTTATGTTCCCTTTATTATAACCCATATACCACTAAAAGACTTCTATTAGGTCCACTCTTAACCTACGTCTCTTTAAAGAATGTAAATTTAACAGCTTGAATATCGCTTCGTAAGGAATACTCCTCATCCCCTGTATCCTTTTAGTCATTTTCCTTTGTACTGATTCTAATAGACCTTTATCCTTCCTGTGATGTGGTGACCAGAATTGGACAGCGTAGACTAGATGAAGTCTGACCAGCGCCAAATATAACTTTAATATTACTTCGGGAGTTTTACTTTCAGCACTCCTGAAAATGAATCATAATACACTATTTGCTTTGTTTCTGGCCTCTTTCCATTGCTTTCTTAGACGGAGTTCAGATATAACCTTAAATCTCAAATCTTTTACTTACCCTGAACCTACCAGAACTTGATTGTTCATTGTGTAACTACTGTGTGGGTTTCTTCTACTTACGCTAATTGCTTTGCATTTGTTGACATAAAACTACATTTGCTATCTGTCCGTCCATTCGTTCAACCTATTCAAATCTGCCTGAAAGGCGATGGTATGCGATTCTGACCTAATTAATCTACATATTCTTGTGTCATCCGCAAATTTACTAACAACACTACTAATTCCACTATCCAAGCCATTGACATATATTACAAACAACATCGGCCCTAATACTAAGAGTTTTAGTATGAAAGAAACTGAAAAAAAAAAAACTCAAAAGACACGTTTTTAATAATGTCTTCTTTTCCCATATACGGTACTTAAGCAAACACTTTGGCGATTTGGTAACTAAAAAGCTCAAAAACACTCAGAAGTCACTTTTCTGGTAATGTTTCCTTTTCCCATATGCCTCTCATTGAATTTTGGTATGTAACAAGTTTTAAAAGATACAATATAAACGTTTTTTGGTAATGTTGTTTTGTTTTTCCATACAGGGTGCTATTCGTGTGTTTTAGCATTTTATTATCTAAGAAGCTAAAAAGCACTAATAAAAAGCATTCCTGTTAATATCGTTTCGTTTCCTCAAATAGGGTCTTTTGCATGGATTTTGGGGTTTTTGTACATGACAAGGTAGGAAACACTCTAATCATACACTTTTTGGTCATTTTTCTGCACTTTTCCACGTTTTTTCATAGACGTCCAAACCTTCAGGAGGTAAACATATCACGCAGGGAAGCCACAGAACGCTTGACTTCTGATCTTTCTAAAATTTCTGATTGGGGCAGAGCAAACTTGGTATTGTTCAATGCCTCAAAAACTCAATTCCTCCATCTATCAACTCGACACAACCTTCCAGACAACTATCCCCTCTTCTTCAATGACACTCAACTGTCCCCCTCTTCTACACTGAACATCCTCGGTCTGTCCTTTACTTATAATCTGAACTTCACATCTCATCTCTAACTAAAACAGTTTCTATGAAGTTAGATGTTCTGAGACGTCTCCGCCAGTTTTTCTCACCCCCCCCAGCTGCTAACTCTGTACAAGGGCCTTATCCGTCCATGTATGGAGTATGCTTCACATGTCTGGGGGGGTTCCACTCATACTGCTCTTCTAGACAGGGTGGAATCAAAAGCTTTTCGTCTCATCAACTCCTCTCCTCTAACTGATTGTCTTCAGCCTCTCTCTCACCACCGCAATGTTGCATAGCTAGCTGTCTTCTACCGCTATTTTCATGCTAACTGCTCTTCCGATCTTGCTAACTGCATGCCTCCCCTCCTTCCGCGGCCTCGCTGCACAAGACTTTCTTCTTTCTCTCACCCATATTCTGTCCACCTCTCTAACGCAAGAGTTAACCAGTATTCTCAATCAGTCATCGCTTTCTCTGGTAAACTCTGGAACTCCCTGCCTGCTTTTGTATTTCCACCATCCTATGACTTGAATTCCTTCAAGACGGAGGTTACAAGACACTTATTCATCAATTTTTGACCACTGCTTTGACCCTTTTATGGGACTGGCATTTTTTTTTTTATTAGATTTTTGTTGCCCTTGGCCAGTGTCCTTCCTACATAAGAAAGAAAAAAATACTAAAACTCATGCAAAACACCAATTATGGAAAACAGAACATCATTGCCAAAAAATAAAAACGTGTATATTGAGTGTTTTTTTTTCAGATTCTTAGGTATTAAAATGCGAAAATGGAAGCAAAACACCGTCTATGGGGTAACAGAACGACATTACCAGAAAAAAAAATTCATAATTTACGTTTTTGGTAATGTTGTGTTTCTCGATATTGACTGCTGTTCATGTATTTTAGGATTTTGGTAAAAAAAAAAAAGCTAAAGAAAAAAAACATTAATAATACACTTTTCTGTTAATATCTTTTCGTTTCCCAAAGTTGGGTAAGGTTTTGTTCTCCCATATAGAGTGTTTTCCATACTTTCTAGCGCTTTGATTACTAATATACTGAAAAACACCCAAATGACAAGTTTGTGGTAATGTTGTTCCGTTATCCCAAACAGGGTGGTTTGCCTGCATTTTTTTGGTTTTGCCATATAACAAGATGAAAAACATTTAAAACACACCTTTTTAGTAATGTCATTCTGTTTCTTCATATATGCTTTATATGCGTTTTGCCGATTTGGTATCTAACATGGGGATAAACACTCATAATACACATTTTTAATAATGTCGTTCCGTTTCTCAATGCAGACTGGTATTCACAAGTTTTAGCTTTTTGGTACATAATAAGCTGAAAAAAGCTCATAATACACGTTTTCGTTAATATCCTTTAATTTCCAAATATCATGTGATTTGCATGGATTTTTGCATCTTGGTACCTAACAAGCTCAAGGTATTAAAGATATTAAAATGCGAAAATGGATGTAAAACACCGTCTATCAGGTAACGGAACGACATTACCAGAAAGTTGTCATTTGGGTGTTTTTTTTTTTAGCTTCTTACGTACCAAAATGCTAAAACGCGTCCACTGTATATTGAGATACATAACAATATTGCCAAAAACGTGGATTTTAAGTGTTTTGAGCTTCTTAGGGACCAAAACACCAAAATGGTAAAGGTACATTTTTTTTTTCTTTTTACTTGTTAGGTACCAAAATCCCAAAGGTGAAGACACCTTCTATGGGAAAAGAATACAACATTATTATAAACGTGTCTTTTTTTTTTTTTCGGGGGGTTGCCTTCAAAGGTATTAAATCGCCAAACTGCATGCAAAGTACCCTATATCGGAAGAAAACAACTTTATTAAAAACGTCAATTTTGAATGTTTTGTTTTTAGTTCCTTAAGTAACAAAACGCTAAAACGCATAGAAAATAACCTTTATGGAGAAAAGAACATTACCAAAAACATGCATTTTTTAGATTTTCTAAGCTCCTTAGGTAACAAAACACCAATAAGCATGCAAAACACCCTCAATCGGGTAACGGAATGACTTTAACAGAAACGTGTCATTTGGGAGTTTTGAGCATGTTAGATTAAATCCTTGGAGAACACTCCATTTGGGAAAAGAAAAGAACATTATTAAAAATGTGTCTTTTGAAACTTTTTTGAGTTTCTTACGTACCAAACGTGCTAAAACGCATGGATAATACCATTTATGAAGAAACAGAACAGCATTACCAAAAACGGGTGTATTGAAAGTTTTGAGCTTGTTAGGTACAAGAACGCCAAAATAAATGCAATACATACTGAGAAACGAAACGATATTACATAAATATGTATTATAAGTGTTTTTGAACTTCATAGGTAAGAAAATGCTAAAACACGTGAATAGCACAATATATGGAAAAACAGAACAATATCACCAATAACGTGTATTATGAATATTTTTGAGTTTGTAAAGTACCAAAACGGTAAAGTTCATGCAAAGCACCCTATATGAAGAAATTAAACATTACCAAAAATGTGTGTTAACAATAATTTTGAGCTTGTTAGGTATCAAAATGCTAAAGTGCATGCAGAGCATCCTGAATGGGAAAAGCAAACATTACAAAAAATTTGTGTTTTGAGTATCTCTCAGCTTCTTACTTACCAAAACACTGAAACGCATACAAAACACTCTTCATGGAGAAACAGAAAAACATTAGCAAAAAAGTGTACTTTGAGATTTTTAGAGCATGTTAGGTAACAAAACACCAAAATGCATGAAAATCACCGGACATTGGGAAACAAAACGATATTAACAGAAACTTCTATTATGAGTGTTTTTCAGCTTTTTATGTACCAACACGCTTAAACACGTGAATAGCACTCTATATAGAAAAATAGAACATTACCAAAACTTTTATTATGTGTTTTTCCTCATATTAGGTACCAAAATGCAAAAATGCATACAAAGCACCCTATATGAAGAAACAAACCAACATTACCAAAAATGTGTATTGAGTATTTTTGAGTTTGTTAGGTACCAAAACGCTAAAGGGCATTATTATAAAAGTGTCTTTTAAGTGTCTTTTGAGGTATTTTGCACGCGTTTTAACTTTTTGGTACGTAAGAGGCTTTTTGAGCCTCTTACGTACCAAAGAGTTAAAACGCGTTCAAAATACCCTGTATGAGGAAAAAGAATTACATTACTAAAAACGGAAGTTTTGAAAGTTTTGAGCTTGTTAGGTAACACAACGCCAAAATGCATGCAAATTAACTGATATTGGGAAGCGAAACGATATTATCACAAAAGTGTTTTATGATTGTTTTACAGCTTATGTAGCAAAACGCTAGAAGCTACAAGCTTTATTCAGCTTCTTATGTGCCAAAAGGCTAAAACTTGTCAATATCAGTCTATGTGGGGAAACCGAATAACATTACCAAAAACGTTTATTATGAGTTTTTCCCCCATATTGCGTACCAAAACGACGAAATACATGCAAAGAACTATAAAAAAAAAAAAAAATTACCAAATACGTGTATCATGAATGTTTTTGATCTTGTTAGGTACCACAAATTCCAAAGTGCATGCAAAGCACCCGATATGGGAAAAGAAGAGAACATTGCCTAAAACATGTCTTATCAGTGTTTTTTTTTTTCCTTTTTAGCTTCTTACGTACCAAAACGCTAAAACGCATGGAAAACACCCTTTATGGAGAATCAGAACAACATGACCAAAAACATGATTTTCGAGTTTTTTCTTGCTTGGTATTTACCAAAACTCCAAAATGCTTGCAAAACACCCTATTTGGGGTAACGAAAGGACTTTACCAGAAACGTGTCATTTGGGTGTTTTTGAGCGTATTAGGCAACAAAACGCAGAATAGTAAATAAAACACTATTTGGGAAAAAGAAAACATTAAAATAAACGTGACTTTTGAGTATTTTTCAGCTTCTTACGAGTGCGTACCAAAACAATAAAACGCGGGCAAAATATCCTTTATGGGGAAACTTTACCCATAACATAAGTGTTTTCCAGCTTAATAGGTACCAAAACGCAAAAATGCATGCAAATGTCCCGATATGGGGAAACGAAACGATATTAACAGAATTTTGTTTTATGAGTATTTTCCACCTTCTTAGGTAACAAACCGATAAAACATATGAATAGTAATCTATAGGGAGAAACAGAAAAACACTACGAAAAACGTGTTATTTTCTTAGGTACGAAAACGGAACTGAACATGCAAGGCATTTTATATGGGAAAAGAGAACAGCATTACTAAAAAGGTGTCTTTTCAGTGTTTTTATATGCAAAGCACCTTATATGTTAAAAAAAATAAAAATAAATAAATAAATGTTTTTGAGTGTTTTTTGTTTTGTTTTTAACTTACGTACTAAAGCGCTAAAACGCATTCAAAACATCCATTATAAGGAATTTTTTTTTTTTTTTTACAAAAGCGTGTACTTCGAGATTTTTCAGCTTATTAAATAACAAAACGTTAATATGCATGCAAACCACTCTATTTGGGGTAACAACGTGTAATTGAGGTGTTTTTGAGCTAAAATGCATTAATGGAACATTAGCAAAAAAAGTGTGTTTTAATTGTTTTAAGGTTCTTAGATAACAAAACGCCAAAATCCAGGCAAAGGGCCCGATATGGGGAAACGAAATGATTCTAACAGAAATGTGTATTATGATACCAAAACACCAAAACACTCTATATGGAGAAGCAGCATTACATAAAATGTGTATTATGAGAGTTTTTCCAGTTATTCCAAAAACGCCAAAATGCAAACAATGCACCCTATAAAAAGAATTACAACAACCTTACCAAAAACGTATATTATAAGTGTTTTCGAACTTCTTAGGTACCAAAACGTCAAAGTGCATGCAAAGCATCCTATATGAGAAAATAAATAAAACATTACCTAAAACGTGTGTTTTTAATGCTTTCAGCTTCTTAGGTACAAAAACGTATGTAAAACATCCATCATGGAGAAACAGAACAGCCTTACCAAAAACGTATGTTTCGAGTGTTTCCCAGCTTGCTAGGATCAAAACGCTAAAATGCTTGCAAAGCACGCTAATTTGGACAACGAGACGATATTACCAAAAACGTGTCATATGAGTGTTTTTGACCATATTAGGCACAAAAACGCTAAAAAAAAGCATAGAAAACACTATACATGGAAAACAAAACATTATCAAAATGTTTCTTGATTTTTTTTTTTTTTTGAGCTTCTAATGCACCAAAACCCTAAAACGTTTGCAAAATACCCTTTATAAAGAAACAGAATAGCATAACAAATAACGCGTGTTTTGAGTATGCATGCAAAAATGCATGCAAATCACATGATATTTAGAAATTAAACGATATTAACGAAAACAAGTATTATGAGCTTTTTTCAGCTTCTTATGTGCCAAAAGGCTAAAACTTGTGAATACCAGTCTGCGTTGAGAAACAGAACAACATTGCCAAAAATGTGTATTATGAGTGTTTATCCCTATGTTACATACCAAATCGGCAAAACGCATATAAAGCATATATGAAGAAACAGGACGACATTATTAAAAACGTGTGTTTTAAGTGTTTTTCATCTTGCTATATAGCAAAACCAAAAAATGCATGCAAACCACCCTATTTGGGAAAACGGAACATCACCACAAACGTGTCATTTGGGTGTTTTTCAGTATATTTTTAATCTAAGCGCTAGAAAGTATGGAAAACACTCTATATGGAAAAAGAAAACACTACCCAACTTCAGGAAACGAAAAGATATTAACAGAAAAGTGTATTAATATTGTTGTTTTTTTTATAAGCTTCTTTTTTACCAAAATCCTAAAATACATGAACAGCAGTCAATATCGAGAAACACAACATTACCAAAAACGTTTATTATGAGACTTTTTTTCCCCGATGTTAAATATTAAAACTCCAAAATACATACAAAGTACCTTATATGAAGAAACAGAAGAATATTACCAAAAAAAATAAATAAATATTACCAAAAAACGTGTATTCTTTTTAAGGTTGTCAGGTACCAAAACGCCAAACTGCATACAAAAGAATCTGTATTGAAAAAGAAAAGAACTTTACCGAAAACTCTTATGAATGTTTTTTTTACTCATTTTCTTACGTACGAAAACTCTAAAACGCATGCAAAACGTCTTTATTGACAAATAACGTGTGTTTTGAGTGTTTTTCACCTTATTAGGTACCAAAACGTCAAAAATACATGCAAAACACCCTACTTTGTGTAATGAAACGACATTACGTGGAACGCCCCATTTGAGTTTTTCTTTTTTTTTTTTTTTTGCATATTAGACACCAAAAGGGTAAAAAGAATATAAAACTTATATTACCAGAAAAGAAAAGAAACCAACATTATCAAAAACGTGTCTTTTGAGTGTTTTGAGCTTATTACGTACCAAATCGTTAAAACGCTCAAACAGAACATCATTACCAAAAACTGGTATTTTGAGTGTTTTTGAACTTGTTAGGTACTAAAACGCCAAAATGCATGCAATTGAAATGATATTGGGAAATGAAAAGATATTGTTATTTTTGTGCTTGTTACTTAACAAAACACTAAAGTGCATGCAAAGAACCGTATTTGGGACAATCAAACAACATTATAAAAAACTTCTTTTGTGTGTTTTCTGCTTCTTATGTACCAAAACGTTACAACGCGTGGAAAACACCACTTATGGAAAAACAGAACAACATTAACAAAATCATGTTTTTTTTTTATTTTTTTCCACAAAGTTAAGAAGTAAAACCCGAAAATGCAAGCAAATCACCTTATTTGGGGTAAGGAAATAACATTACCAGAAACGTGCTTTTTATTATTATTATTATATGAGGCATCAAATGCTAAAAAAAAAAAAAAATCGTGGAAAACACTCTATATGGAAAAATAAAAATGCTTGATTAAAAATGTGTCATTTGAGTGCTTCTTACGCACCAAACTGCTAAAACGCATCCAAAACACCGTTTATGGAGAAACAAAAACATCAGCAAAAAATATTTCTTTTGAGTGTTTTTGAGTTTGTTAGGTACCAAAACACCAAAATGCATGCAAATTACCAGATATTGGGAAAAGAAACGATTTTAACAGAAATGTTGTCTTTTCAACTTCTTATGCAATAAAATGCTAAAATACATGAATAACACTCTATATGGAGCAACGGAGTAACATTATGAAAAACTTGTATTATGAGGGTTTTTCCACATATTAGATACTAAAACTCGAAAATGCATTCAAAGAACCATATGTAAAGAAGCAAAACAACATTACCTATGTTGTAATGTACTATGTAATATACGTGTACTATGAGTGTTTTTCCCCATGTTAGATACGAAAACGCCAAAATACATACATGAAGAAACTCTACATGAAGAAAAAAATGAACAACATTAACCAAAAACGTGTATTAAAAGTTTTTTGAGCTTGTTAGGTACAAAAGCGCCAAAGTGCATGCAAAACATCCTTTATGGGAAAAGAAAAGAACTTTACTAAAACTTGTCTATTGAGTGTTTTACGACTCCTTGCGTACCAAATCGCTATAACGCATGCAAAGCGCTTTTTTTTTTTTATGGAGAAATAGAACATTACCAAAAAATGAGTATTTTGAGTGTTATCCGGCTTTTTAGGTACTAAAACGCCAAAATGCACGTAAAGCACTCTATTTGGGGTAACGAAATGACATTACAGGAAACCTGAGTATTTTCTAGCTTATTTTTACCAAAACTCTAAAGTGAATGCAAATCACCATATTTGGGGAAAACAAACAACGTTGTAAAAAAAAGTGTCGTTTGAGTGTTTTCTTCTTACGTATCAAAACGCTAAAATGCATGCAAAACATCCTTTATGGAGAAACAAAACAAGATTACGAAACCTGTGTTATAAGTTTTTACAGCTAGGTAGCAAAACTCCAAAATGCATGCAAAGCAACTTATTTGATTAAGGAAACGACACCACCAGAAACATGTTACATGTGTGTTTTTGAGCATAATAGGCAACAAACGATAAAGAGCATGGAAAACAATCTATATTTGAAAACAAAACATTATGAAAAACGTGTCTTTTGAGTGTTTTTTTTGTTTAGTTTCTTACGTACCAAAACGCTAAATCGCGTCCAAAACACCTTTTATTGGGAAAAAAAACTGCAAAATTGTGTTTTTTTAATTTTTTTTTTAGCTTGTTAGTTAACAAAACGCCAAAAATGCAAGCAAAGGAACCGATATGGGGAAACGCAACGATATTAACAGAAACATGTATTAGGAATTTTTTTCGGATTTTTAGGTGAGAAAAGGCTAAGACAAGTTTATGGCATTCTATACGGATAAGCAAAACAACATAAAAGAAAAAAAAACGTGTATATTGAATGTACTTAAAGGCCAAATTCCATGCAGGACACATTTAATGGTAAAAGAAAACAACGTTACCAAAAACGTGTCTTTTCATTTTTTTCTTTTTTTTTAAGCTTGTTTTGGTACCAAATCACCGGTGTATGCAAAAATTCCCTTTATAGGAGAAGAAAACACAATACTAAGAAAAAAAAGTATATTTTCTTTGTTTTTTTCAGCATATTACATATTAAAACGTTAAACGCATGTAAAACGCCCTTCATGGAGAAATAGAAAAGCATTGCCAAAAACGTGTTTTGAATTTTTTTTTAAGATTGTTAGGTACTAAAACGCAAAAAATGCATGCAAAGCACTCTATTTAACGGTAATGAAACGATATAACAAGGAACGTGTCATCTGGGTGTTTTGAACATATTATGCACCAAAAAACTAAGAAGCACGGAAAGCACGCGAAAACAGAATTATCAATATAAAATATATATATATATATATATATATATATATATATATATATATATATATATATATATATATATATATATATATATATATATATATATATATATATATATATATATATATATATATATATATATATATATATATATATATATATATATATATATATATATATATATAGAGAGAGAGAGAGAGAGAGAGAGAGAGAGAGAGAGAGAGAGAGAGAGAGAGAGAGAGAGAGAGAGAGAGAGAGAGTCATACTTAATTCTGCCGCCGTTCACCGGCGCTTGTTTACCAAGCAGCCGGCACCGGCGGCAAGAATTACCCCTTTGGAGGGGACGATAGGGTAGCGGGCTAAAGCCAGCACTACTCACGCCTACCGTCTTCAACGGCACAGGCGATGCGAAACCTACCTGCCGAGGTCGCCCCCGACAGGATTCCGGTTCTGAGGACGCCACCCTCAGCCAGACGGTTGGCTACCTGAGCTACTAGGCCCACCGCAGCATGACAAACCGTTTGCAGACTACGAGCTCTGCTAGGACGCTCTGGGTCTGAGAGGACGTGCACGGAGGCTCTATGCACGCCCCTCAGACCCGAGGGGGACTGGGACCGCATCCGCCCCGTGTACCCCATTTCAAAGCCATGAACCCGCTGGCCCTTGGGGGCAGGAAGAGCGCTACCCCCCAAACCAGCGGGCCGTCATCCCGGAAACGCCAGAGTGACTACCGCTGTCGAGGGTTAGTGGGTTTAGCCCACCGACTCGGCAAATCACCCTGACGGCCCACCACCCAACGAGGTAGAGAACTCGAAGGAGCAGAAAGGACTCCGGACCAGTGAAGCTGTTCTGGGCTCCGAAGCCTGGCGGAGCCCCATTACTCTATGAACATTTATTGAGAAGGGAGGATGGAATATTTGTCCAACTCCCCGCCCCACATTCATCTCGCGGGGTAAGCACTTTAGCCGTAGGCCCAATCCCTCGGGCTTGTGCCTACGTTTCCAGCGGGCGCCACTAGGAGGCAGGCTTCCCCTGTAACTAAGTCTCAAAGAGGTTTTTCACGTCACTCGGGGAGTCACGGCATGACACCATCCCGGGACCTCAGAGAGTCATAGTTACTCCCGCCAATGTGGAAAAACCGAACAGCATTTCCAAAAGCATGTATTTTCAGTGCATCCAAACCATATTATATGTGGAAAGGAAACGAAACGTGCATTAACGTTTTGGTACACATGAAGCTGAATATATATATATATATATATATATATATATATATATATATATATATATATATATATATATATATATATATATATATATATATATATATATATATATATATATACGAGGTGTGTCATTAAAGTTCCAGGACTGGTGTCCTAAAAGATGAATTTCAAACCCAAGCCACAAACCACCATATTTCCCCTTCAAAGTAATCCTTCTGGAGTATACAACTGCGCTCCCAACCCTCTACAGTCACTAATCTTTTTCTTACGTGCTTTTAAAATCATGTCCTCTGTTGCAGGTCGTTTAACAATGAGCGCTGAACAGCGAACAAACTTGAAGTTTTTGGTGCAGTTGGGGAAAACGCCGTCAGAAGCACTGGGTATGCTGCAAAAAGTGTACGGGGATGAGACAATGTCACGCTCACGTGTTTTTGAGTGGTGCAAGAGGTTCAAAGAGGGCCGGGAGGACGTGGAAGATGACCCCAGGAGTGGAAGACCCTCAACGAGCAGGAATGAGGCCAATGTTGAGCGTGTCAAGCAGATGGTGCGTGACGATCGTCGGTTGACTGTTCGAAAGATCGCAGATGAGCTTGGCATGAACCACAACAGCGTGTGGAAGATTATCACTGAAGATCTGGGCATGCGGAAAGTCTGTGCGAAGATGGTGCCGAGACTCCTGAACGATGACCAGAAGGGACGACGCATGCAGGTGTGTCAGGACATCCTCGAGCGTCTGGAAACTGAACCAGACTTGCTCAGGAGAGTCATCACCGGCGATGAGTCCTGGGTATTTGAGTACGACCCGGAGACCAAACGCCAGAGCCTTCAATGGAAGAGTCCGGCGTCGCCACGGCCGAAGAAAGCAAGGCAGTCCAGGTCCAGCTTCAAGGTCATGTTGATCGCTTTCTTCGATGTGAGGGGCATCGTCCACTGCGAGTTCTTGCCACAGGGCCAGACAGTCAACCAACATGTGTACAAAGAAGTACTGCGGCGTCTGCTTCGTGCAGTGCGCGAGAAGAGGCGGGAGTTGTGGCAGGGCAACTCGTGGCTGCTTCACCACGACAATGCGCCTGCTCACAATGCCCTGAGCATCAGAGAGTTCTTGGCCAAGAAGAACATCGCCGTGCTGGAGCAACCGCCCTACTCACCTGACCTCGCTCCGTGCGACTTCTTCCTCTTCCCCAAGCTCAAGGAGGTCATGAAGGGGACCCGTTTTGATGATGCGGACGACATCAAAAAGGCCGTGACGACGGAGCTGAGGAGCATCCCGCAAGAATCCTTCCAGCAGTGCATGCAAGCCTGGCAGAGAAGGATGGACAAGTGCATGCGGTGCCAGGGGGATTACTTCGAAGGAGATAACCTATAGTTTGTAGCCTGGATGTGAAATAAAACTTGTGTGGCACCAGTCCTGGAACTTTAATGACACACCTCGTATATATATATATATATATATATATATATATATATATATATATATATATATATATATATATGTATATATATATATATATATATATATATATATATATATATATATATATATATATATATATATATATATATATATATATATATATATATATATATATATATATATATATATATATATATATATATATATATATATATATATATATATATATATATATATATATATATTCAGCTTCATGTGTACCAAAACGTTAATGCACGTTTCGTTTCCTTTCCACATATAATATGGTTTGGATGCACTGAAAATACATGCTTTTGGAAATGCTGTTCGGTTTTTCCACATAGCAGGTATTCACACGTTTTAGCGTTTTGGTACCAAAGAAACTCAAAACATACATAATATACGTTTCTCATAAATTCCTTTCTTTTTTCCATATGGGGTGATTTTCAAATATTTTAGCGTTTTGGTACATAATGTGAAAAAAAAACACTCAAAAAGCACATTTTTGGTAATTTTATTATCTTTCATCCTTTTTAGCATTTTGGTATCTAAAAAGCTCTAAAACTCTCATAATACATGGTTCTTGCAATGTTTTTTTTTTCATTTCCTAATAGTGCTTTCCATGCATTTTAATTTTTTTCTACGTAACAGGCTCAAAAACATTCAAAATATAATTTTTTTTTCTGTTTCTCTGTCAAGCGTGTTTTGCATGTGTTTTAGGGTCTTAGTAGGTAAGTAGCTCAAAAACACTCAAAAGTTACATGGTTTCATTTCCTATATAGTGAGCTTTCGATGCTTTTTCGCGTTTTCGCGCCAAGCATGGCTATAAACATTCAAAAGACATGTTACTGGAAATGTCGTTTCGTTGCCCAGTACATGGTGCTTCACATACATTTTAGCGTTTTAGTGCATAACATTGTGAAAAAAAAAAAAAAAATCAAAACACACTTTTTTGGTAATTTAGATCTTTTTATTCATATAGAGTGCTATTCGTATTTAGGTACCTAAGAAGCTCTAAAACACTCAAATTACTCGTTTCTCGTATTATCTTTTCGGTTCATTATATAGGATACTTTGCATCCATTTTGACGTTTTTCTATGTAACAAGCTCAAAAACTCTAAACACACGTTTTTTGATAAAGTTGTTCTGTTCCCCATAAAGGGTATTTTACATGTGTTTAAGCGTTTTGGTACATAACTAGCTCAAAAACACTCAAAATACACGTTTTTGGTTAAGTCGTTTTGTTTTTCCATATTTGGTGCTTTGCATTCTTTTAGTCTTTTGGTGCTCAACACGTTCATAAACACTGAAACAATGTTTAACAATGTTAAAAACGTTTAAAAACATGTTTTTGATAATGTTGTTCTGTTTCTCCATGAAGAGTGCTATTCACAAGCATTAGCGTTTTGGTACCTAAGAAACAAACAAAAAAAAAAACAATGCACATTTCTCAAAATATACTTTCTTTTTTCCATATATGGTGCTTTGCAATCATTTTGGCGTTTTTTTTTAGATAACAAGCTAAAAAGACTCAAAATTCACGTTATTGTGTTTCTCCACAAATTTGGTATGCGTTTTAACGTTTTGGTACGTAAGAAGCTCAAAAACACTCAAAAGACACTTTCATGGTGATGTTTTTATTCCCATATAGGGTTATTCCCCTGCTATCTGGCGGTTTGGTGCCTACCACTCTCAAAAACATTCAAAACACATCTTTTCTCGTAATGTCCTTTCGTTTCCGCACATAGGAGCCTTTGGTCCTATAATAATACACGTGTTTTGTAATGTTCTTTTGTTTCTCCATATAGAGTGCTTTCCATGCATTCTGGCGTTTTTGTAAGGAAAAGAAAAATTTTTTTTTTTTTCTAATGTTATTCTTTTCTCTATAAAGGGTGTTTTACATGCGTTTTAAGGATTTTGAAAATATTCAAAAGACACGTTTTTGGTGGTGTTGTATTGTATTCCCATATCCGGTGTTTTGAATGCTATTTAGCGTTTTGTTGCTTAACACGCTGAAAATCACGCAAAAGACGTTTCTGGAATTATAGTTTCATTTCCCTAAATAGGGAATTTTGCATCCATTTTGGCGTTTTGGTACCTAACACTTTAAAGAATATTTTAATTATGTTTTTGGTAATGTAATTTTTCTCCATAGAACGCTATTTATGCGTATTAGCGTTTTGGTACCTAAGAAGCTCTAAAACACTTATAATACACGTTTTTCGTAATGTCATTTGGTTTCGCCATATAGGGTGCTATGCATGCATTTTTAGTGTTTCGTTACATAACATGGTGAAAACACTCAAAAAGCACGTTTTTGGTAACGTTATTATGTTTCTCCATTAAGAGTGCTATTCAGTTGATTTAATGTTTTGTACTTTAAGAAATTCAGAGACTCATAATACACGTTTCTTGTAATTTCCTTTCGTAATTTCGTAATTTCGTAATTTCCTTTCCTTTTCGTTTCCCCTTTGCATGTTTTTTGGTGTTTTTGTATGTAACAAGCTCAAAACACTCAAAATACACGTTTTTGGTGATGTTATTCTGTTCCTCCATAAAAGGAGTTTTGGATGTGTTTTAGCATTTTGGAACGTAAGAAGGAAACACTTGAAAGACACGTTTTTGGTGATGTTATGTTGTATTCTCATATAGGATACTTTCCATGCTAATTAGGATGTGTTGAAAAAAATGCAAAAGACATTTTTCTTGTCATGTCGTTTCATTTACCCCTGTAGATTAATTTGCAAGCACTTTGGCATTTTATAACCTAACAATGTGAAAACACTCAAATTACACGTTTTTTTTTTTTCGTAATTATGTAGTTTCTCCAAACAGTGTGCTACTCATGCACTTTAGCTTTTCGAGCCTAAGAAGCGCAAAATCACTCATAATACACGTTTCTCGTAATATTTTTTTTCGTTTCCCAATATAGGATGCTTTTGCATGCATTTTGTCGTTTCGGTACCTGAGATGGTTAAAAATACATACACACACACACACACACACACACACACACACACACACACACACACACACACACACACACACACACACACACAAATCTTTTTCTCCATTAAGAGTGCTGTTCACACTTTTTAGCGTTTTGGTACCTAAGAAACTCAAAAATACTCATAATACGTGTTTTTGTAATGTCGTTTTGCTTCATCATATAGGGTGGTTTGGATGCATTTTGGTCTTTTTGTACGTAAGAAGTTGAAAAACACTAGAAATAGCCGTTTTTTTTTTTTTATTTATGAAATACACGTTACTTTATGATGGTTGTTTTGCACGCATTTTAGCGTTTTGGTACATACAGAACATTACTAAAAACGTTTATTTTGAGTGTTTTTCACAATTTTATGTACCAAAACGTCAAAATGCCTCCAGAGCACCATCTATGGGAAAATGAAACGACATTTCCAGAAACATGTCTTTTGAGTGTTGATGAAAGTGGTAAGTACCGAAGTTATAAAAAGCATGGAGCTACCTATATGAAAGAACAAGACAACCAAAAATTTATCTTTTGGGTACTTTCAGCTTCTTACGTACCATAACGCTGAGATGTATGCAAAAATCCCTTTATTACCATAAACATTATTTTTCTTTTTACATATAAAAAGAAACATAAATGCATGCAAAATACTTTGCAAGGGGAAACGAAAAGACATTAGAAGAAACTTTTATTATGAGTGTTTTTTTTTTTTTTATTTCTAAGGTACCAAGACCTATTTGACACATTGAAGAGCACTCTATATGGAGAAAAGAACAAGATTACAAAAATGTGCTTTTGAGTGTTTTTCACATTGTTAGGTAAGAAAACACTCTATAAAGAGTGTTATTTATGGGTTTTAGCTTTTTCATACATAAGGAACTTAAAAAAACTCATAATACACGTTTCTCGTAACATCCTTTCATTTTCCAAACATAGGCTTCTTTGCATGTATTTATGCGTTTTTATAGGTAACATGATCAAAGACACTCAAAATATATGTTTCTGGTAATGCTATTCTGTTTCTCCATAAAGGATGTTTTGCATGCGTTTTAGCGTTTTGGTATGTAAGAAGCTCAAAAAACACGTAAAGGCAGTTTCTTGGTAAAAGTTGGTTTTATTCCCATATAATGTGATTGCCCTCCTTTTTAGTGTTTTATTTCCTATCACGCTCAAAAACACTCACAAGACACTTTTCTGGTACGTCATTTTTTTCCCACATAAAGCTAGTTTCGCATGCAATTTTTGGTTTTGGTAACTAAGAATGTGAAAAGCACTCAAAATACATGCATTTGGTAAGGTTGTTCTGTATTCTCAATTAAGAGTGTTATTTCTGAGTTTCAGCATTTTGGTATATAAGAAACTTCTCCATATACACCGAGTTTTTGCGATTTTTGCCTTAAGGCTGTTGTGAAACTATGAAACACTCATTATACACGTTTAACGTAATGTCTTTTTGTATCCTAATATAGAGTGCTTTCCATCCATTTTCGCGTTTTTTGAAGGTAAGAAGCTCAAAAACACTCAAAATATACCTTTTTGGTAATGTTAATCTATTTCTCCATATTCGTTGGTTTGTATCCGTTTTAGCGTTTTTCTACGTAAAACACTGAAAAGATACATTTTCAGTAATTTTGTGATGGATTCCCACATTGAGTGACTTACATATTATTTATCGTTTTGGTGCCTAATATGCTGAAAAAAAAAAACACAAAAGACAGGTTTCTGGTACGGTCGTATAATTTCCCCATATAGGTGGCTTTGCATGCACTTTAGGGTTTGGTACATAACAGTCCGAAAAAAAAGCTAAAATTAACTTTTTTTCATAATGTTCTTTTTTCACATAAATTCCCTGAATTTTGGCAGAATTTTGGCATCTCAGTACCTATGAAGATGAATAAAAAAAAATCCTATTTTTTTTTATTTATTTTTTGTTTTCTCTATAAAGAGTGTTATTTGTGGGTTTTAGCTTTTTGGTTTTAAAAAACTTAAAAAACACTCATAATACACGTTTCTCGAAATGGCCTTTCGTTTCCCAAACATAAGATTCTTTGCATGTATTTAAGCGTTTTTATAGGTAACATGATCAAAAACACTCAAAATACATGTTTTTCGTAATGTTATTCTGTTTCTAAATAAACGGTGTTTTGCATGCGTTTTAGCGTTTTGGTATATAAGGAGCTCAAAAACACTTAGAAAAACAGTTGGTAAAAGTTGGTCCCATGTACTGTGATTGCCCTGCTTTTTAGTGCTTTATTGCCTATCATGCTAAAAAAAAAAAAAAAACACTTAAAAGACACTTTTCTGGTAATGTCATTTTTTTTCCCACATAAAGCTACTTTCACATGCAATTTGGGGTTTTGGGTACTAAGAATGTGAAAAACACTCAAAATACACGCATTTGGTAAGGTTGTTCTGTTTCTCAATTAAGAGTGTTATTCAGGAGTTTCACTATTTTGGTATCTAAGAAACTTCTCCATATATAAAAGTTTTTGCGTTTTTAGCCTTGTGCTTCTTGAGAATCTATAAAACACTCATTATACACGTTTCTCGTAATGTCCTTTTGTTAACCAATATAGAGAGCTTTCCATCAATTTTTACGTTTTTTGTAAAAAAGATCAAAAATACTCAAACCATACCTTTTTGGTAATCTTTTTCTATTTTTTTATGTTGGTTGGTTTTGCATCCATTTTAGCATTTTTCTACTTAAAACATGGAAAAGAAACGTTTTCAGTAATTTGTTTTGGATTCCCATATAGAATGACTTCCATATTATTTATTGTTTTGGAGACTAACATGCTGGCTGAAAAAAATATTAGAAACACAGGTTTTTCGTAAAGTCGTTTAATTTCCCCAAATAGTTGGCTTTGCATGCACTTTAGGGTTTTGTCCATAACAGTCCGAAAAAAAAGAAGCTAAAATTAACTTTTTTGATAATGTTTTTTTTTTCATATAATTTCCCTCAATTTTGCCAGAATTTTGGGATCTCGGTACCTATCAAGAATAACAAAAAAAAAAAAATCCTATTTATTTATTTACTTTTTTTTCCTGTATAAAGTGGTTTTAGCTTTTTTGTACTTATGGAACTTAAAAACAATCATAATACACGTTTCTCGTAATGTTCTTTCGTTTCCCAGACATAGGGTTCTTTCCATGTAATTAAGCGTTTTCAGAGGTA
This sequence comes from Scylla paramamosain, assembly GCF_035594125.1. Lineage (NCBI taxonomy): Eukaryota > Metazoa > Arthropoda > Malacostraca > Decapoda > Portunidae > Scylla > Scylla paramamosain. The sequence continues at coordinate 12,071,787 of NC_087156.1, forward strand.
ACATGATCAAAAACACTCAAAATACTTGTTTTTGGTAATGTTAATCTGTTTTTCCATAAAGGGTGTTTTGCATGCGTTTTAGCGTTTTGCTATATAAGGAGCTCAAAAACACTTAAAGGCAGGTTCTTGGTAAAAGATGGTTTTATTCCCATGTAATGTGATTGCCCTCCTTTTTAGTGCTTTATTGCTTAACACGCTCAAAAACACTCAAAAGACACTTTTCTGGTAATGTCATTTTTTTTTTACCACATAAAGCTAGTTTTCCATGCAATTTGGGGTTTTGGTAACTAAGAATGTGAAAAACAGTCAAAATACACGCATATCGTAAGGTTGTTCTGTATTCTCAATTAAGAGTGTATTCTTGAGTTTCAGCATTTTGGTATCTAAGAAACTTATCCATATACACGAGTTTTTGCTTTTTTTGCCTTGTGGTTCTTGTGAAACTATAAAACACTCATTATACAAGTTTCTCGTAATGTCCTGTTGTATCTTAATATAGATTGCTTTCTATCCATTTTCGCGTTTTTTGTAGGTAAGAAGGTCAAAAACACTGAAAATATAAGTTTTTTGGTAATGTTATTCTATTTCTTCATATTCGTTGGTTTGCATCTGTTTTAGCGTTTTTCTTCGTAAAACACTGAAAAGACACTTTTTCAGTAATTTTGTGATGGATTCCCATATTTAGTGACTTCCATATTATATATCGTTTTGGTGCCTAACATGCTGAAAAACACTGGTAAAATCGTTTAATTTCCCGATATAGGTGGCTTTGCATGCACTTTAGTGTTTGGTAAATAACAGTCCGAAAAAAAAGCTAAAATTAATTTTTTTTTTCATAATTTTCTTTTCTCACATAATTTTCCTGAAATTTGTCAGAATTTTGGCATCTTGTTACCTATGGAGATGAATAACAAAAAAATAAATAAATTCCTATCTTTTTATTTGTTTTTTGTGTGTTTTTTCTATAAACAATGTTATTTATGGGTTTTAGCTAAATGGTACTTAAATAACTTAAAAACATTCGTAATACATGTTTCTCGAAATGTCCTTTAATTTCCCAAACATAAGGTTCTTTGCATGTATTTAAGCGTTTTTATAGGTAACATGATGAAAAACACTCAAAATATATGTTTTTTGGTAGTTATTCTATTTCTCCATAAAGGGTGTTTTGCATTCGTTTTAGCGTTTGGGTATATAAGGAGCTTAAAAACACTTAAAGGCAAGTTCTTAGTAAAAGTTAGTTTTATTCCCATGTAATGTGATTGCCCTGCTTTTTAGTGCTTTATTGACTATCATGCTAAAAAAAAAAAAAAATACTTAGACACTTTTCTGGTAATGTCATTTTTTTTCCCACATAAAGCTACTTTCACATAAAATTTTGGGTTTTGGTAACTAGGAATGTAAAACACACTCAAAATACACGCATTTGGTAAGGTTGTTCTGTTTCTCAATTAAGAGTGTTATTCATGAGTTTCAGCATTTTGGTATCTAAGAAACTTCTCCATATATATGAGTTTTTGCGTTTTTTGCCTTGTGATTCTTGAGAATCTAAAAAAACACTCATTATACACGTTTCTCGTAATGTCCTTTTGTTAACCAATAGAGAGAGCTTTGCATCCATTTTTGGGTTTTTTGTAAATAAAAAGCTCGAAAAACACTCAAATTTTTGGTAATCTTATTCTTTTTCTTGATATTGGTCTGTTTGCATCCGTTTTAGCGTTTTTCTACGTAAAACACGAAAAAGACACGTTTAAAGTAATTTTGTTTTGGATTCCCACATAAAATGACTTCAATATTGTTTTGGTGACTAACATGCTGAAAAACACTAGAAACACAGGTTTCTCGTAAAGTCGTTTAATTTCTCCATATAGTTGGCTTTGCATGCACGTCATGGTTTGATACATAACAGTCCGAAAAAAAAAAGCTAAAATTAACTTTATTGATAATGTTCTTTTTACACATAATTTCCCTGAATTTTGCCAGAATTTTGGCATCTCAGTACCTATGAAGAAGAATAAAAAAAAAATCCTATTTTTTAATTATTTCTTTATTTTTTTTTTCTCTCTATAAAAAGGTTTTAGCTTTTTGGTACTTATGGAACTTAAAAACACGCATAATACACGTTTCACGTAATGTCCTTTCGTTTCCCAGACATAGGGTTCTTTGCATGTATTTAAGCGTTTTTAGAGGTAACATGATCAAAAACACTCAAAATGCTTGTTTTTGGTAATGTTAATCTGTTTCTCCATAAAGGGTGTTTTGCATGTGTTTTAGCGTTTTGATATATAAGAAGTTAAAAACACTTAAAGGCAAGTTCTTGGTAAATGCTGGTTTTATTCCCATGTAATGTGATTGCCCTTCTTTTTAGTGCTTTATTGCCTAACTCTCTCAAAAACCTTCAAAAGACACTTTTCTGGTAATGTCATTTTCTTTCCCACATAAAGCTAGTTTCGCATGCAATTTGGGGTTCTAGTAACTAGGAATGTGAAAAACACTAAAAAATACACGCATTTAGTAATGTTATTCTGTTTCTTAATTAAGAGTGTTATTCATGAGTTTCAGCCTTTTGGTATCTATGAAACTTCTCCATATACAGTAGTTTTTGCGTTTTTTCCCTCGTGATTCTTGTGAAACTATAAAATAGTCATTATACACGTTTCTCGTAATGTCTTTTTGTTTCCCAATATAGAGAGTGCTTTGCATCTATTTTCGCGTTTTTTTTTGTTGGTTATCAGCTTAAAAACACTTAAAATATACCTTTTTGGTAATGTTATTCTGTTTCTTTATATTGGTCTGTTTGCATCCGTTTTAGCGTTTTTTACGTAAAACACTGAAAAGACACGTTTTCAGTAATTTTGTTTTGGATTCCCATATAGATTGACTTCCATATTATTTATCGTTTTGGTACCTAACATGCTGAAAAACACTCAAAAGACAGTTTTCTTGTAAAGTCGTTTAATTTCCCCGTATAGATGGCTTTGCATGCACTTAAGGGTTTGGTACATAACAGTCCGAAAAAAAAGCTAAAATTAACTTTTTCGATAATGTTCTTTTATCCACATAATTTCCATGAATTTTAACAAAATTCTGGTATCTCGGTACCTATGAAGTTGAATAACAAAAAAAATATATATATATTATTTTAATTTATTTCATTTATTTATTTATTTATTTATTTATTTTTTGTTTCTTTATAAAGAATGTTATTTGTGGGTTTTAGCTTTTTGGTATTTAAGTAATTTAAAAACACTTATAATAGACGTTTCTCGTAATGTCCTTTCGTTTCCCAAACATAGGATTCTTTGCATGTATTTAAGCGTTTTTATAGGTAACATGATCAAATACACTCAAAATACATGTTTTTTTGTAATTTTATTGTGTTTCTCCATAAAGGATTTTTTGCATTCGTTTTAGCGTTTTGGTAGGTAAGGAGCTCAAAAATATTGAACGGCAAGTTCTTGGTAAAAGTTTGTTTTATTCACATGTAATGTGATTGCCCTTATTTTAAGTACTTTATTGCCTAACACGCTCATAAACACTCAAAAGACATTTTCTGGCAATATAATTTTTTCCCCACATAAACCTAGTTTCGCATGCAATTTCGTGTTTTGGTAATTAAGAATGTGAAAAACACTCAAAATACACGCATTTGGTAAGGTTGTTCTGTATCTCAATCAAGAGTGTTATTCATGAGTTTCAGCATTTTGGTATCTAAGAAACTTTTGCCTTGTGGTTGTTGTGAAACTATAAAACACTCATTATATAGGTTTCTCGTAAAGTCCTTTTGTTTCCCAATATAGAGTGCTTTGCATCCATTTTCGATTTTGTATTTTTTTGTAGGTAACCGGCTGAAAAACACTTAAAATATACCTTTTTGGTAATGTTATTCTATTTTTTCATATTGGTTTGTTTGAATCCGTTTTAGCGTGTTTTTACGTAAAACACTGAAATATCAAGTGTTAAGTGATTTTGTTTTGGATTCCCATATAGAGTGACATCCATATTATTTATTGTTTTGGTGCTTAACATGCTGAAAAACACTAAAAAGACAGGTTTCCGGTAAAGTCGTTTAATTTCCCTATAGAGGTGGCTTTGCATGCAATTTAGGTTTTGGTACATAACTGTCCGAAAAAAAAGCTAAAATTAACTTTTTTGATAATGTTTTTTTTCAATATAATTTCCCTGAATTTTGCTAGAATTTTGGCATCTCTGTACCTATGAAGAAGAATAACAAAAAAAAAAAGAAAATTACTTTTTTTTTTTTTGTTTCTCTATAAAGAGTGTTATTTGTGGGTTTTAGCTTTTTGGTGCTTAATGAATTTAATAACATTTATAATACACGTTTCTCGTAATGTCCTTTTGTTTCCCAAACATAGGGTTCTTTGCATGTATTTAAGCGTTTTTATAGGTAACATGATCAAAAACACTCAAAATACATGTTTTGTAATGTTATTCTGTTTCTTCATAAAGGGTGTTTTGCATGCGTTTTAGCGTTTTGGTATGTTAGGAGCTCAAAAACACTTAAAGGCAAGTTCTTGGTAAAAGTTGGTTTTATTCCCATGTAATGTGATTGCCCTGCTTTTTAGTGCTTTATTGCTTAACTGGTTTGGTATGTAAGAAGCTCAAAAACACATATTGGCAGGTTCTTGGTAAAAGTTGGTTTTATTCCCATGATTGCCGTGCTTTTTATTACTTCATTGCCTAACACGCTCAAAAACAATTAAAAGACACTTCTGGTAATGTCATTTTTTTTCCCTCATAATGTTAGTTTCGCATGCTATTTTGGGTATTGCTAACTAGGAATATGAAAAACACTCAAAATACACGCATTTACTAAGGTTGTTCTGTTTCTCAATTAAGATTGTTATTCATGAGTTTTAGCATTTTGGTATCTAAGAAACTTCTTTATATACACGAATTTTTGCGTTTTTCTATGTAAAACAGTGAAAAGATACATTTTCAGTAATTTTGTTTTGGATTCCCATATAGAGTGAGTTCCTTATTATTTATCATTTTGGTGACTAACATGCTGAAAAACACTCAAAAGACAGATTTCTGGTAAGGTCGTTTAATTTCCTTATATAGGAGGCTTTGAATGCAGTTTAGGGTTTGGTACATAACAGTCCAAAAAAAAAGCTAAAATCAACTTTTCTGATAATATTCTCTTATCATATAATTGCCTTGAATTTTCCCAGAATTTTGGCATTTCGGTACCTATGAAGATGAATAACAAAAAAAAAAAAATAATAATTCTTATTTTTTATTTTTTTTTATTTATTTATTTTTCTAAATAAAAGGTCGATTTTAGGTTTTTGGTACTTAACAAACTTAAAAACACTCATAATATACGTTTCTCGTAATGTCCTTTTGTTTCCCAAACATAAGGTTCTTTGCATGTATTTAAGCGTTTTTATAGATAACATGATCAAAAACACTCAAAAAATATATTTTTGGTAATTTTATTCTGTTTCTCCATAAAGTTTGTTTTACATGCGTTTTAGCGGTTTAGTATATAAGGAGCTCAAAAACACTTAAAGGCATGTTCTTGATAAAAATTGGTTTTATTCAAATGTAATGTGATTGTTCTGCTTTTTAGTGCTTTATTGCCTATCAGGCTCAAAAACATTCAAAAGACATTATTCTGGTAATGTCATTTTTTTCTGACATAAAGCTGGTTTCGAATGCAATTTGAGGTTTTGGTAACTAAGAATGTGAAAAGCTCTCAAAATACACGCATTTAGTAAGGTTGTTCTGTTTCTCAATTAGGAAAGTTATTCATGAGTTTCAGCATTTTGGTATCGTATCTAGGAAACTTCTCCATATCCACATTTTTTTGCGTTTTTAGCCTTTTGGTTGTTTTGAACTATAAAACACTCATTATACACTTTTCTTGCAATGTCCTTTTATTTCCTAATATAGAGTGCTTTGCATCAATTTTCATGTTATTTGTAGGTAACAAGCTCAAAAACACTAAAAATATACCTTTTTGATAATGTTTTTATTTATTTTTTTATATTGGTTGGTTCGAATCCGTTTTAACGTTTTTCTACGTAAAACACTGAGAAGACACGTTTTCAATAATTTTCTTTTGAATTCCCATATAGAGTGAGTTCCTTATTTATTTATCGTTTTGGTTCCTAACATTCTGAAAAAAAAACACTCAAAACACAGATTTTTTTTAAGCTCGTTTAATTTCCTCATATAGGAGGCTTTGCATGCAATTTAGGGTTTGGTATATAACAGTCCGAAAAAAAAGCTAAAATTCACTTTTTTTTAATTTTCTTTAATCATATAATAGCCCGGAATTTTCCCAGAATTTTGGCATCTCGGTACCTATGAAGATGAATAACAAAAAAAAAAAAAAATCGAAATTTTTTATCTTATTTATTTATTTTTCTAAATAAAGAGTGTTATTTGTGGGTTTTAGCTTTTTGGTACTTAAGGAACTAAAATACACTCATAATACATATTTCTTGTAATGTCCTTTCGTTTCCCAAACATAACGTTCTTTGCATGTATCTAAGCATTTTTATAGATAACATGATCAAAAACATTGAAAATACATGTTTTTGGTAATGTTATTCTGTTTGTCCATAAAAAGTGTTTTGCATGCGTTTTAGCGTTTTGGTATGTAATGAGCTCAAAAACACCTAAAGGCAAGTTCTTGGTAAAAGTTGGTTTTATTCCTATGTAATATGACTGCCCTGCTTTTTAGTGGTTTATTGCCTAACACGCTCAAAAACACTCGAAAGACATTTTCTGGTAATATTTTTTTTTTTCCCACATCAAGCTAGTTTCGCATGGAATTTGGGGTTTTGGTAACTAAGAATGTGAGAAACACTCAAAATACAGGCATTTAGTAAGGTTGTTCTGTTCCTTAATTAAAAGTTTTATTCATGAGTTTCAGCATTTTGGTATGTAAGAAACTTCTCTAATACACACATTTGGTAAGGTAGTTCTGTTTCTTAACTAAAAGTGTTATTCATGAGTTTCAGTATTTTGGTATATAAGAAACTTCTTTATGTACACGAGTTTTTTAGTTTATTGCTTTGTGGTTCTTGTGGAACTATAAAACACTCATTATACACGTTTCTTGTAATGTCCTTTTCTTTCCTAATATAGAGTGCGTTTCATTCATTTTTGCATTTTTTTGTAGGTAACAAGCTCAATAACACACCAAAATATATCTTTTTGGTAATGTTATTCAATTTCTTCATATTGGTTGGTTTGCATCCGTTTTGAGCGTTTTTCTACGTAAATCACTGAAAAGACACGTTTTCAGTAATATTGTTGAAATTACTGAAAAAACACTCATAAGACAGGTTTCTGGTAAAGTCGAGTAATTTCTCCATATAGGTGGCTTTGCATGCACTTCAGGGTTTGGTACATAAAGCTAAAAGATAAAGCAAATTTTTTTTTTTTATGATTTTTTTTTTTTTTACAAAATTTCCCTGAATTTTTCCAGAATATTGGTATCTCGGTACCTATGAAAATGAATAACAATTTTTTTCTCTCTCTATAAAGTGTTATTTGTGACTTTTAGCTTTTTGGTACTTAAGGAACTTAAAAACACTCATAATACACGATTTTCGTAATGTCCTTTTCTTATACAAACATAGGGTTCTTTACATGTATTTAAGCGTTTTTATGGGTAACATGATCAAAAACACTCACAATGCATATTTTTGGTAATGTTATTCTGTTTCTCCATAAAGGGTGTTTTACATGCGTTTTAGCGTTTTGGTATGTAAGGAGTTAAAAACACTTAAAGGCAAGTTCTTTGTAAAAGTTGGTTTTATTCCCAAGTGATGTGATTGTTCTGCTTTTTAGTGCTTTGTTGTATATCACGCTCAAAAACACTCAAAAGACATTTTCCTGGTAATGTCATTTTTTTTCTCATATAAAGGTAGTTTCGCATGTAATTTGGGAATTTCGTAATTAAGAATGTGAAAAACACTCAAAATACACAATTTGGTAGGGTAGTTCTGTTTAAAGTTCTGTTAAAAGTGTTATTCATGCATTTCATCATTTTGGTATGTAAGAAACTTCTCTATATACACGAGTTTTTGCGTTTATTACCCTGTGGTTCTTGTGAAACTATTAAACATTCATTTTTTCTCATTTCTCGTAATGTTCTTTTGTTTCCTAATATAGAGTACTTTCCATCCATTTTTGCATTTTTTGTAGGTAACACGCTTAAAAACACTCAAAATATATATTTTTGGTAATGTTATTCTACTTCTTCATATTGGTTGTTTGCATCCGTTTTAGCGTTTTTCTATGTAAATCTCTGAAAAGACTCGTTTTAAGTAATACTGTCAAAATTGCTTCTGGTACAGGTCGTTAAAGTCGTGTAATTTTCCCATAGAGGTGGCTTTGCATGCACTTCAGGGTTTGGTACATAAGCAAAAATGATTTATTTTTTCTTTTTTTTTTCTTTATCTAATTTCCCTGAATTTTGCCAGATTTCTAGCATCTCGGTACCTATGAAGATGAATACAAAAAAAAAATTATTAATTTACTTTTATTTATTTATTTATTTTTCTCTATAAAGAGTGTTATTTGAGTGTATTAGCTTTTTGGTACTTAAGGAAAAAAAAACTCTCATAATACATAATTTTCGTAATATCCATTCGTTTCACAAACATAGGGTTCTTTACATGTATTTAAGCGTTTTTATACGTAACATCATTAAAAACACTTAAATTCATGTTTTTAGTAATGTTATTTTGTTTCTCCATAAAGGGTGTTTTGCATGCGTTTTATCGTTTTCTTATGTAAGGAGTTAAAAACACTTAAAGGCATGTTTTTGGTAAAAGTTGGTTTTATTCCCATGTAATGTGATTGTTCTGCTTTTTAGTGCTTTGTTGCATATCACGCTCTAAAACACTCAAAAGACACTTTTCTGGTAATGTCATTTTTTCATACATAAAACTAGTTTCGCTTGTAATTTCGGATTTTCATGACTAAGAATATGAAAAACACTCAAAATACTCACATTTGGTAAGATAGTTCTGTTTTTCAATTAAAAGTCTTATTCATGAGTTTCAGCATTTTGAATTGTAAGAAAATTCTTTATATACACGAGTTTTTGCGGTTTTTGCCTTGTGGTTCTTATGAAACTATAAAACACTCATTATACTCGTTTCTCGTAATGTCCATTTGCTTCCCAATATAGAGTGCTTTCCATCCAATTTCGCGTTTTTAGTAGGTAACAATTTCAAAAACACTCAAAATATACCTTTTTGGTAATGTTATTCTATTTTTTTTCATTTTGGTTGGTTTGCATCCGTTTTAGCGTTTTCTACGTAAAACACCGAAAAGACACGTTTTCAGTAATTTTGTTTTGGATTCCTATATAGATTGACTTTTTTGGGTTTTATCGTGTTGGATCCTAACATGCTGAAAAACATTCATGAGACAGTTTTCTGGCAAAGACGTTTAATTTCCCCATATAGGGGTTTTGGTCCAGATTTTCAGCATTTTAGAATGTAAGAAACTTCTCTAAATACACGAGTTTTTGCGTTTTTTGCCTTGTAGTTCTTGTGAAACTATAAAACACTCATTATACATGTTTCTCGTAATGTCCTTTTGCTTCCCAATATAGAGTGCTTTCCATCTATTTTCGCGTTTTTTGTAGGTAACAATTTAAAAAACACTCAAAATATACCTTTTTGGTAATGTTATTTTATTTCGTCATATTGGTTGGTTTGCATCCGTTTTAGTGTTGGTTCCTAACATGTTGAAAAATACACATAAGACCGTTTTCTGGCAAAGACGTTTAATTTCCCCATATAGGTGGCTTTGCATGCACTTTAGGGGTTTGGTATATAACAGTCGAATAAAAAGCTAAATTTAACTTTTTTGATAATGTTCTTATTTCACATAATTTCCTGAATTTTGCCCAAATTTTGGCATCTCGGTACCTGTGAAGATGAATAAGAAAGAAAAAAATATTGTATTTTTTTTATTATTTATTGTTTCTCAATAATGAGTGTTATTTGTGGCTTTTAGCTTTTTGGTAATTAATGAACTTAAAAACACTCATAATACACATTTCCCGTAATCTCCTTTCATTTCCCAAAAATAGTGTTCTTTACATGTATTTAAGCGTTTTTATTGGTAGCATGATCAAAAACACTCAAATTACATGTTTTTGGTAATGTTATTCTGTTTCACCATAAAGTGTTTTCCATGCGTTTTAGTGTTTTGGTATATAAGGAGCTCAAAAACACTTAAAGGCAAGTTCTTGGTAAAAATTTGGGTTACTCAAATGTAATGTGATTGCCCTCCTTTTTAGTTCTTTATTGTCTATCACGCTCAAAAAAACTCACAAGACACTTTTCTGGTAAAGTCATTTTTTTAACACAAATCTATTTTCGCATGCAATTTGTTTTGATAACTAAGAATGTGAAAAGCACTCAAAATACACGCATTTATTAAGATTGTTCTGTTTCTCAATTAGGAGTGTTATACATCAGTTTTACCATTTTTGTATCTAGGAAACCTCTCCATATACACGAGATTTTGCGTTTTTTGCCTTGTGGTTCTTTTGAACTATAAAACACTCATTATACACTTTTCTTGCAATGTCCTTTTGTTTTCCAATATAGAGTGCTTTGCATCAATTTTCGCGTTTTTTTGTAGGTAACAAGCTCAAAAACACTCAAAAAATACCTTTTTAGTAATGTTTATCTATTTCTTGATATTGGTTGCTTTACATCCATTTTAGCGTTTTTCTACGTAAAACACTGAGAAGACACGTTTTCAGTAACTTTCTTTTGGATTCCCATATAGAGTGAGTTCCTTATTATTTATCGTTTTGGTGCCTAACATGCTAAAAAATACTCAAAACGCAGATGTCTGTTAAGGTCGTTTTATTTCCTCATATAGGAGGCTCTGCATGCACTTTTGGGTTTGGTACATAACAGTCCGAAAAAAAAGCTGAAAATAACATTTATGATAATATTCTTTTATCATATGATTGCCTTGAATTTTCCCAGAATTTTGGCATATGAATATGAATAACAAAAAAATAAATAAATAAATTCCTATTTTTTTAATTTTTTTATTTTTAATTTTCTAAATAAAGAGAGTTATTTCTGGGTTTTAGCTTTTTGGTACTTAAGGAACTTAAAAAACACTCATAATACAAGTTTCTCGTAATGTCCTTTTCTTTCCCAAACATAATGTTCTTTGCATGTATTTAAGCGTTTTCATAGATAACATGATCAAAAACACTCAAAATTCATGTTTTTAGTAATGTTATTCTGTTAAGTTTGTTAAGTTTGTTAAGTTTGTTAAGTTTGTTATTCTGTTAAGTTTGTTTTAGATGCGTTTTAGCGGTTTGGTATATAAGGAGCTCAAAAACACTTAAAGGCAAGATTTTGGTATAAATTGTTGTTATTCCAATGTAATATGATTGCCCTGGTTTTTAGTGCTTTATTGCCTATCACGCTCAAAAACAATTAAAAGACACTTTTCTGGTAATGTCATTTTTTTCTCACATAAAGGTTGTTTCGCATGCAATTTGGGGTTTTGGTAACTAAGAATGTGAAAAGCACTCAAATTATAAGCATTAAGTAAGGTTGTTCTGTTTCTCAATTAAGAGTGTTATTCATGAGTTTCAGCATTTTGGTATCTACGAACTTTTTCCATATCAACGAGTTTTTGTGTTTTTTTGCCTTGTGGTTCTTTTGAAGTATAAAAAAAAACTCAATATACACTTTTCTTGGAAAGTCGTTTTGTTTTCTAATATAGGGTGCTTTGCATCAATTTTTGCGTTTTTTGTAGGTAACAAGCTCAAAAACACTCAAAATATACCTTTTTTGTAATGTTTTTCTATTTCTTGATATTGGTTTTAGCGTTTTTCTACGTAAAACTCATAAATAAATACGTTTTCAGCAATTTTGTTTTGGATTCTGATATAGAGTGAGTTCCTTATTATTTATCGTTTTGGTAACTAACATGCTAAAAAACACAAAAAACAGATTTCTGTTAAGGTCGTTTAATTTCCTCATATAGGAGTCTTTCGATGCATTTTAGGGTTTGGTACATAACAGTCCGAAAAAAAAGCTAAAATTAACTTTTTTGATAATTTTCTTTTATCATATAATAGTCCTGAAATTTCCCAGAATTTTGCCATCTCGGTACATATGAAAATCAATAAAAAAAAAATCCTATTTTTTCATTTTCTTACTTTTTTTTCTAAATAAAGAGTCTTATTTTTGGGTTTTAGCTTTTTGGTACTTAAGGAACTTAAAAACACCTATAATACACATTTCTCGTAGTGTCCTTTCGTTTTGCAAACATAAGGTTCTTTGCATGTATTTAACCGTTTTTATACATAACATGATCAAAAACACTCAAAATATATGTTTTTGGTAATCTTATTTTTTTTCTCCATAAAAAGTGTTTTGCATGCGTTTTAGCGTTTTGGTATGTAATGAGCTCAAAAACACTTAAAGGCAAGTTATTGTTAAAAGTTGTTTTTATTCCCATGTAATGTGATTGCCCTGCTTTTTAGTGCTTTATTGCCTAACACGCTCATAAACACTTAAAAGACACTTTTCTGGTAATATCATTTGTTTTCCTACATAAAGCTAGTTTTGCATGGAATTAAAGGTAAGTTCTTCGTAAAACTTGGTTTTATTTCCATGTAATGTGATTGTTCTGCTTTTTAGTGCTTTGTTGCATATCACGCTCAAAAACACTAAAAAGACACTTTTTTGGTAGTCATTTTTTTTCCCACATGAAGGTAGTTTCGCATGTAATTTGGTATTTTCGTAACTAAGAATGTGAAAAACACTCAAAATACACAATTTCATAAGGTAGTTTTGTTTATCGATTAAAAGTGTTATTAATGCATTTCATCATTTTGGTATGTAAGAAATTTCTCTTTATGCACGATTTTTTGCATTTATTTCCTCGTGGTTCTTTTAAAACTATAAAACAATCCTTTTGTTTCATAATATAGAGTGTTTTACATCCATTTTTGCATTTTTTTTTGTATGTAACAAGCTCAAAAACACTCAAAATATATTTTTTTGGGTAACGTTATTCTATTTCTTCATATAGGTTGGTTTGCATCAGCTTTAGCGTTTTTCTACGTAAAACACTGAAAAGACACGTTTTCAGTAATTTTCTTTTGGATTCACATATTGACTGACTTCCATATTATTTATCCTTTTGGTGCCTAACATGCTGAAAAACACTGAAAAGACAGGCTTCTGGTAAAGTCGTTTAACTTCCCTATATAGGTGGCTTTTGCAAGCACTTTAGGGTTTGGTACATAACAATCCGAAAAAAAAGCTATAATTAACTTTTTGGGTAATGTTCTTTTTTCCAAATAAATTCCCTGAATTCTGGCAGAATTTTGGCATCTCGGTACATATAAAGATAAATAACAAAAAAAAAAAATCCTAATTTTTTTTATTTTTTTGTTTATTATTTTTTTTCTAAATAAAGAGTGTTATTTGTGGGTTTTAGCTTTTAGGTACTGAAGGAACTTAAAAAACACTCATAATACACGTTTCTCGTAATGTCCTTTCATTTCCCAAACATAAGGTTCTTTGCGTTTTTATACATAACATGATCAAAAACACTCAAAATACATGGATTTGGTAATATTATTCTGTTTCTCCATAAAATGTATTTTGCATGCGTTTTAGCGTTTTGGTATGTAAGGAGCTCAAAAAACACTTAATGGCAAGTTCTTGGTAAAATTTGGTCTTATTCCCATGTAATGTGATTGCCCTTCCTTTTAGTGCTTTATTGCGTAACACGTTCAAAAACACTCAAAAGATATGCAAGGCCTCGCATATGAGGAAATTAAAGACCTTACCAGAAATCTGTCTTTTGAGTGTTTTTCAGCATGTTAGGCTCCAAAACGATAAATAATAAGGATCTCACTCTATGTGGGAATCCAAAAGAAAATTAATGAAAATGTGTCTTCTCAGTGTTTTACGTAGAAAAAACGCTAAAACTAATGCAAACCATCCAATATCAAGAAGCAGAAAAACATTACCAAAAATGTATATTTTGAGTGTTTTTGAGCTTGTTGCCTACAAAAAAAAAAAAAAAAACGCAAAAATTGATAGAAAGGACTCTATATTGGGAAACAAAGGGACATTGCAAGAAAAGTGTATAATGAAAGTTTTATAGTTCAAAAAAACCACAAGGCAAAAAACGCAAAAACTCGTGTATATGGAAAATTTTCCTAGATACCAAAATGCTGAAACTCATGAATAACACTCTTAATTGAGAAACAGAACTACCTTACTAAATGCGTGTCAAAAACACTAAACGGCAAGTTCTTTTTTTTTTTATGTAACAAGCTCAAAAACACACAAAATATACTTTTCTGGTAATGTTATTCTATTTTTTCATATTGGTTGGTTTGCATCCGTTTTAACATTTTTGTACGTAAATCTTTTAAAAGACACATTTTTAGTAATTTTGTTTTGGATTTCCATATAGAGTGACTTTCATATTATCTATCGTTTTGGTGCCTAATATGCGGAAAAGCACTCAAAAGATAGGTTTCTTGTAAAGTCGTCAAATTTTCCCAAATAGGTGGCTTTGCATACACTTTATAGTTTGGTACATAACTCCGAAAAAAAGTAAAATTAGCTTTTTCGATAATGTTTTTTTTTTCCACATAATTTCCCTGAATTTTGGCAGAATTTTGGCATCTTGGTACTTATGAACATCAATATAAAAAAAAATAAGAATACTATTATTTTATTTATTTTTTTCTCTATAAAGAGTGTAATTTGTAGGTTTTAAGGTTTTGATACTTAAAGAACTTCAAAACATTCATAATACACATTTCTCGTAATGTTTTTTCGTTTCCCAAATATAGGGATCTTTGCATGTATTTAAGCGTTTTTATAGGTAACATGATAAAAAACACTCAAAACACGTGTTTTTGGTAATGTTATTCTGCTTCTCCATAAAGGAGTGTTTTGCATGCGTTTTAGCGATTTGGTATGTAAGGAGCTGAAAAACACTTCAAGGCAAGTTCTTGGTAAAAGTTGGTTTTATTCAAATGTAATATGATTGCCCTGCTTTTTAGTGCTTTATTGCCTAACACGCTCAAAAACACTCAAAAGACACTTCTGGTAGTCATTTTTTTCCTACATAAAGCTAGTTTCGCATGCTATTTCGGGTTTTGCTAACTAAGAATTTGAAAAAAAACACTCAAAATAGACGCATTTGGTAATGTTGTTCTGTTTCTAAATTAAGATTGTTATTCATTAGTTTCAGCTTTTTGGTATCTAAGAAACTTCTTTATATACACGAATTTTTGCGTTTTTTTCCTTGTGGTTCTTGTGAACCACAAGTTCTTTTGACGGAAAAAAATAACACACTCATTATACACGTTTCTCGTAATGTCTTTTTCTCTCCCAATAAGGAGTGCTTTGCATCCATTTTCGCGTTTTTTCCAGGTAACAAGCTCAAAAACACTCAAAATATACCTTTTTGTAATGTTATTCTATTTCTTCATTTTGGTTGGTTTGCATCCGTTTTAGGGTTTTCTACGTAAAACACCGAAAAGACACGTTTTCAGTAATTTTGTTTTGGATTCCCATATAGATTGACTTTCTTGGGTTTTATCGTGTTTGTTCCTAACATGCTGAAAAACACTCATAAGACAGTTTTCTGGCAAAGACGTTTAATTTCCCCATATAGGTAGCTTTGCATGCACTTTTGGGGTTTGGTACATAAAATTCCGAAAAAAAAGCTAAATTTAACTTTTTTGATAATGTTCTTATTTCATATAATTTCTTGAACTTTGCCCGAATTTTGGCACCTCGTTACCTGTGAAGATGAATAAGAATGAAAAAAAAAATATCGTATATTTTTTATTTATTTAATTTTTCTCAATAAAGAGTGTAATTTGTGGCTATTAGCTTTTTCGTACTTAATGAACCTAAAAACACTCATAATACACGTTTCTCGTAATGTCCTTTCATTTCCCAAAAATAGGGTTTTTTGCATGTATTTAAGCGTTTTTATTGGTAACATGATCAAAAACACTCAAAATACATGTTTTTGGTAATGTTATTCTGTTTGATCATAAAGTGTATTTTGCATGCATTTTAGTGTTTTGGTATATAAGGAGCTCAAATACACTTAACGGCAAGTTCTTGTTAAAAATTGGTTTTATTCCAATGTAATGTGATTGCCCTGCTTTTTAGTGCTTTATTGCCTAACACGCTCAAAAAACACTCAAAAGGCATTTTTCTGGTAATGTCATTTTTTTCCACATAAAGCTGGTTTCGTATGCAATTTGGGGTTTTGGTAACCAAGAATATGAAAAGCACTCAAAATACACGCATTTAGTAAGATTGTTCTGTTTCTCAATTAAGAGTGTTCCAGATTTTCATCATTTTGGAATGTAAGAAACTTCTCTATATACACGAGTTTTTGCGTTTTTTGCCTTGTAGTTCTTGTGAAACTATTAAAACACTCATTATACACGTTTCTCGTAATGTCCTTTTGCTTCCCAATATAGAGTGCTTTCCATCCATTTTCGCGTTTTTTGTAGGTAACAATTTCAAAAACACTCAAATTATACCTTTTTGGTAATGTTATTTTATTTCATATTGGTTGGTTTACATCCGTTTTAGCGTTTTTCTACGTAAAACACTGAAAAGACACGTTTTTAGTAATTTTGTTTTGGATTCACATATAGATCGACTTCCATGTTTTTTTATCATGTTGGTTCCTAACATGCTGAAAAATACTCATCAGACCATTTTCTGGCAAAGACGTTTAATTTCCCCGAAAAAAAATAAATTTAACTTTTTTGATAATGGTCTTATTTCACATAATTTCCTGAATTTTGCCCAAATTTTGGCATTTCAGTACCTGTGAATATGAATTAGAAAGAAAAAAAAATATTGTATTTTTTTTATTTATTTATTGTTTCTCAATAAAGAGTGTTATTTTTGGCTTTTACCTTTTTGGTAATTAATGAACTTAAAAACATTCATAATACACGTTTCTCGTAATCTCCTTTCATTTCCTAAAAATAGTGTTCTTTACATGTATTTAAGCCTTTTTATTGGTAACATGATCAAAAACACTCAAAATACATGTTTTGGTAATGTTATTCTGTTTAACCATAAAGAGTGTTTTGCATGCGTTTTAGTGTTTTGGTATATAAGGAGCTCAAAAACACTTAAAGGCAAGTTCTTGGTAAAAATTCGTTTTGCTCCAATGTAATGTGATTGCCCTCCTTTTTTTAGTGTTTTATTGCCTATCACGCTCAAAAACACTCAAAAGACATTTTTCTGCTAAAGTCTTTTTTTTTTCCCCACAAATCTATTTTCGCATGCAATTTCGATTTTGGTAACTAAGAATGTGAAAAGCACTCAAAATACACGCATTTATTAAGGTTGTTCTGTTTCTCAATTAAGAGTGTTATACATGAGTTTTAGCATTTTTGTATCTAGGAAACCTCTCCATATACACGAGATTTTGGGTTTTTTGCCTTGTGGTTCTTTTGAACTATAAAACACTCATTATTCAATTTTCTTGCAATGTCCTTTTCTTTCCCAATATAGAGTTCTTTCCATCAATTTTCGCGTTTTTTGTAGATAACAACCTCAAAAACACTCAAAATATACCTTTTTAGTAACGTTTTTCAATTTCTTGATATTGGTTGCTTTGCATCCGTTTTAGCGTTTTTCTACGTAAAACACTGAGAAGACACGTTTTCAGTAACTTTGTTTTGGATTCCCATATAGAGTGAGTACCTTATTATTTATCGTTTTAGTGCCTAACATGCTTAAAAAAACACACAAAACACAGATTTCTGGTAAGGTCGTTTAATTTCCTCATATAATAATAATAATAATAATAATAATAATAATAATAATAATAATAAAAGGTTTATTATTTAGGCAGTTGACAAACTGGAAATGAAAAAAGGGGGCGGGGATGGCCAACAAGCTGGCCGAGGCTGCTCGAGTGCGCCTAAGGTCACACGTCCTGCCCGTGTGAGGTCAAGACGGCTTTGCATGCACTTTAGGGTTTGGTACATAACAGTCCGAAAAAAAAGCTGAAATTAACTTTTTTGATAATATTCTTTTGTTGCCAGAGTTTTGCCATCTCGATACCTATAAATATGAACAACAAAAAAAAAAAAAATCCCTATTTTTTTTTCTTAATAAAGAGTGTTATTTGTGGGTTTTAGCTTTTTGGTACTTAAAGAAATAAAAAAAAAACACTCATAATACAAGTTTCTCGTAATGTCCTTTTCTTTCCCAAACATAATGTTCTTTGCATGTATTTAAGCGTTTTTATTGATAACATGATCAAAAACATTCAAAATACATATTTTTGGTAATGTTATTCTGTTTGTCCATAAAGTTTGTTTTGCATGCGTTTTAGCGGTTTGGTATATAAGGAGCTCAAAAACACTTAAACGCAAGTTTTTAATATAAATTGGTGTTATTCCAATGTAATAATTATGATTGCAATGCTTTTTAGTGCTTTATTGCCTATCATGCTCAGAAACACTTCAAAGACACTTTTCTGGTAATGTCATTTTTTCTCACATAAAGGTTGTTTAGCATGCAATTTGGGGTTTTGGTAACTAAGAATGTGAAAAGCACTCAAAATACACATATTTAGTAAGGTTGTTCTGTTTCTCAATTGAGTGTTATTCATGAGTTTCAGCATTTTGGTATCTAGGAAGCTTCTCCATATACTCGTACAAGAGTTTTTGTGTTTCTTGCCTTTTGGTTCTTTTGAACTATAAAAAAAAAAAAACTCATTATACACTTTTCTTGCAAAGTCCTTTTCTTTTCTAATATAGAGTGCTTTGCATCAATTTTCGCGTTTTTTTGTAGGTAACAAGCTCAAAAACACTCAAAATATACCTTTTTGGTAATGTTTTTCTATTTCTTGATATTGGTTGGTTTGCATCCGTTTTAGCGTTTTTCTACGTAAAACACATAAAAAAACACGTTTTAAGCAATTTTGTTTTGGATTCTCATATAGAGTGAGTTCCTTATTTTTTATCGTATTGGTGCCTAACATGCTGAAAAACACTCAAAAAACAGATTTTTGTTAAGGTCGTTTAATTTCCTCATATAGGAGTCTTTGGATGCACTTTAGGGTTTGGTACATAACAGTCCGAAAAAAAAGCTAAAATTAACTTTTTTGATAATTTTCTTTTATCATATAATAGTCCTGAATTTTGGCATCTCGGTACATATGAATAACAAAAAGAAAAATCCTATTTTTTTCATTTTCTTACTTTTTTTTCTAAATAAAGAGTCTTATTTGTGGGTTTTAGCTTTTTGGTACTTAAGGAACTTAAAAACACCTATAATACACATTTCTCGTAGTGTTCTTTCTTTTTGCAAACATAAGGTTCTTTGCATGTATTTGAGCGTTTTTATAGATAACATGATCAAAAACACTCAAAATATATGTTTTTTGGTAATCTTATTTTGTTTCTCCATAAAAGGTGTTTTGCATGCGTTTTAGCGTTTTGGTATGTAATGAGCTCAAAAACACTTAAAGGCAAGTTCTTGGTAAAAGTTGTTTTTATTCCCATGTAATGTGATTGCCCTGCTTTTTAGTGCTTTATTACCTAACACGCTCAAAAACACTCAAAAGACACTTTTCTCGTAATATCATTTGTTTTCCCACATAAAGCTAGTTTTGCATGGAATTTGGGGTTTTGGTAACTAAGAATGTGAAAAAACTCAAAACACATGCATTTAGTAAGGTTGTTCTATTTCTTAATTAAAAGTGTTATTCATGATTTTCAGCATTTTGGTATGTAAGAAACTTTTCTAATACACACATTTGGTAAGGTATTTCTGTTTCAAAATTAAAAGTGTTATTCATGAGTTTCAACTTTTTGGTATGTCCAAAACTTCTTTATGTACACGAGTTTTTTACATGAGTTTTTTTTTACCTTGTGGTTCTTCTTAAACTATAAAACACTCATACACGTTTCTCGTAATGTCCTTTTCTTTGCCAATATAAAGTGCTTTCCATCCATTTTTGCATTTTTTGTAGGTACCAAGCTCAAAAACACATCAAAATATATCTTTTTGGTAATGTTATTCTATTTTTTCATATTGGTTGGTTTACATCCGTTTTAGCGTTTTTCTTCGTTAATCACTGAAAAGACACGTTTTGAGTAATATTTTTGAAATTGCTGAAAAAAACTCAAAAGACAGATTTCTGGTAAAGTCGTGTAATTTCCCCATATAGGAGGATTTGCCTGCACTTCAAGGTTTGTACATAAATAAACATAATGTTATTCTGTTTTTCCATAAAGTGTGTTTTGCATGCGTTTTAGCGTTTTGGTATATAAGAAGCTCAAAAACACTTAAAGGCAAGTTCTTGGTAAACAATGGTTTTATTCCCATGTAATGTGATTGCACTTCTTTTTGGTGTTTTACTGCTTATCACGCTCAAAAACACTCAATTGCCACTTTTCTGAAAATGTCATTTTTTTTTTACCACATAAAGATGGTTTTGCAATCAATTTGGGTTTTGGGTAACTAAGAATGTGAAAAGCACTCAAAATACACGCATTTAGTAAGGTTGTTCTGTTTCTCAATTAAGAGTGTTATTCATGAGTTTCAGCATTTTGGTATCTAGGAAACTTCTCCATATATATGAGTTTTTGCGTTTTTTGCCTTGTGGTTCTTGTTTCCCAATATAGAGTGCTTTGCATCAATTTTCGCGTTTTTTGTAGGTAACAAGCTCAAAAACACTCAAAATGTACCTTTTTGGTAATGTTTTTCTAATTCTTGATATTGGTTGGTTTGCATCTATTTTTTGCGTTTTTCTACGTAAAATACTAAGAAGACACGTTTTAAGTAATTTTGTTTTAGATTCCCATATTGGGTGAGTTATTATTCTTCTTCTTATTATTATTATTATTTATCGTTTTGGTGTCTAACATGCTGAAAAACACTAAAAAGACAGATTTCTGGTAAAGTCATTCAATTTCCTCATAATACACGTTTCTCGTAATGTCCTTTCGTTTCCCAAACATAAGGTTCTTTCTATGTATTTAAGCGTTTTTATATATAACATGATCAAAAACACTCAAAATACATGTTTTTGGTAATGTTTCTCCATAAAGTGTGTTTTGCAGGCGTTTTAACGTTTTGGTATATAAGGAGCTCAAAAACACTTGAAGGCAAGTTCTTGGTAAAAATTGGTTTTCTTTGAATTTAATGTGATTCCCCTGCTTTTTAGTCCTTTACATCCTATCACGCTCAAAAACACTCAAAAGACACTTTTCTGGGAATGTCATTTTTTCCCACATAAATCTAATTTCGCATGCAATTTGGGGGTTTGGTAACTAAGAATGTGAAAAGCTCTCAAAATATAGGCATTTAGTAAGGTTGTTCTGTTTTTCAATTAAGAGTGTTATTCATGAGTTTCAGCATTTTGGTATCTAAGAAACTTATACATATATACGAGTTTTTGCCTCTTTTGCCTTGTGGTTCTTGTGAAACCATAAAACACTCATTATACACGTGTCTCGTAATGTCCTTTTGTTTCCCAATATAGACTGCTTTGCATCCATTTTCGCGTTTTTTGTGGTTAACAGGCTCAAAAACACTCAAAATATACCTTTTTGGTAACGTTATTCTATTTCTTCATTTTGGTTGGTTTGCATCCGTTTTAGCGTTTTTCTACGTAAAACAACGAAAAGACACGTTTTCAGTAATTTTGTTTTGCATTCCCATATTGAGTGACTTCCATATTATTTATCCTTTTGATGCCTAACATGCTAAAAAAGAAAACACTCAAAAGAGAGGTTTCTGGTAAGGTCGTGTAATTTCCCCATATAGGTGGCTTTGCATGCACTTTACGGTTTGGTACATAACAGTCCGAAAAAAAAGCTAAAATTAACTTTTTTGATAATGTTCTTTTTTCCACATAATTTATCTGAATTTTGCCAGACTTTCGGCATCTCAGTACCTATGAATATGAATGACAAAAAAAAAAAATACTATTTTTTGATTTATTTTTTTTTCTCTATAAAGTGTTATTTCTTGCTTTCAGCTTTTTGGTACTTAAAAAAATTAAAAACACTCATAATACATGTTTCTCCTAATATTTTTTTTCGTTTCCCAAACATGTATTTAAGTGTTTTTATAGGTAACATGATCAAAAACACTCAAAATACGTGTTTTTGGTAATGTTATTCTGTTTCTCCATAAAGGGTGTTTTGCATGCGTTTTAGCGTTTTTGTATGTAAGGAGCTCAAAAAATCTTAAAGGGAAGTTCTTGGTAAAAATTGGTTTTATTCCTATGTAATGTGATTGCCCTGGTTTTTAGTGCTTTATTTCCTAACACGCTGAACAACACTCAAAAAAACTTTTTTATGTTAATGTCATTTTTTTCCCACATTTTTAAACCACAATATTTCGTATGCAATTTGGGGTTTTGGTAACTAAGAATGTGAAAAACACCCAAAATACACTCATTTGGTAAGCTTGTTCTTTTTTTTTTTATTCTCCGTAAAATTTGGTTTTATTCCAATGTAATGTAATTGTTCTGCTTTTTAGTGCTTTGTTGCATATAACGCTCAAAAACACTCAAAAGACTCTTTTCTAATAATGTCATTTATTTCCCACATAAAGCTAGTTTCGCATGTAATTTGGGATTTCCGTAACTAAGAATGTGAAAAACACTCAAAATACACTCATTTTGTAAGGTGATTCTGTTTCTCAATTAAAAGTGTTATTCATAAGTTTCATCATTTTGGTATCTAAGAAACTTCTCTAGGTACACGAGTTTTTGCGTTTTTTTGCCTTTTGGTTCTTGTGGAACTATAAAACACTCATTATACACGTTTCTCAGAATGTCCTTTTGTTTTGCAATACTTTGCATCAATTTTTGTATTTTTTTTAGGCAACAAGCTCAAAAACATTCAAAATATACATTTTTGCTATTGTTATTCTATTTCTTCATATTGGTTAGTTTGAATCCTTTTTAGCGTTTTTCTACGTAAAACAGTGAAAAGACACGTTTTCAGTAATTTTGTTTTGGATTCCCATATTGAGTGACTTCCATATTATTATCGTTTTGGTGCCTAACATACTGAAAAACACTAAAGTAAGGTTTCTCGTAAAGTGTTATAATTTCCTGATGTATGTGGCTTTGCAATCACTTTAGAGTTTGGTACATAACATTAAAAAAAAATGCTAAAATTAACTTTTTTGATAATATTCTTGTATCACCTAATTGCCCAGAATTTTCCCAGAATTTTGGCATCTCAGTACATATGAAGATGAATAAAAAATAAAAAAATTGCCGTATTTTTATATTATTATTTATTTTCTCTTTATAAAGAGTGTTATTTGTGGGTTTTAGTTTTTTGGTTCTTAAGGAACTTACAAACACTTATAATTGGAGAACACTCCATTTAGGAAAAGAAAAGAACATTATTAAAAATGTGTATTTTGAAACTTTTTTGAGTTTCTTACGTACCAAACGTGCTAAAACGCATGGATAACACCATTTATGAAGAAACAACAGCATTACCAAAAACGGGTGTATTGAAAGTTTTGAGCTTGTTAGGTACGAAAACGCCAAAATAAATGCAATACATACTGAGAAACGAAACGATATTACATAAATATGTATTATAAGTATTTTTGAACTTCATAGGTAAGAAAATGTTAAAACACGTGAATAGCATAATATATGAAAAAACCGAACA
Organism: Scylla paramamosain; assembly: GCF_035594125.1. Taxonomy (NCBI): domain Eukaryota; kingdom Metazoa; phylum Arthropoda; class Malacostraca; order Decapoda; family Portunidae; genus Scylla; species Scylla paramamosain. The sequence continues at coordinate 12,095,509 of NC_087156.1, forward strand.
ATATCACCAGTAACGTGTATTATGAATATTTTTGAGTTTGTATAGGTACTCTATATGAAGAAATAAAACAACATTTCCAAAAATGTGTATTAACAATAATTTTGAGCTTGTTAGGTATCAAAATGCTAAAGTGCATGCGAAGCATCCTGTATGGGAAAAGCAAACATTACAAAAAATTTGTGTTTTGAGTATCTCTCAGCTTCTTACTTACCAAAACACTAAAACGCATACAAAACACTCTTCATGGAGAAACAGAAAAACATTAGCAAAAAAATGTACTTCGAGATTTTTAGAGCATGTTAGGTAACAAAACACCAAAATGCATGAAATTCACCGGACATTGGGAAACAAAAGGATATCAACAGAAACTTCTATTATGAGTGTTTTTCAGCTTTTTTTGTACCAACACGCTTAAACACGTGAATAGCACTCTATATAGAGAAATAGAACATTACCAAAACTTTTATTATGAGTGTTTTTCCTCATATTAGGTACCAAAATGCAAAAATGCATATAAAGCACCCTATATGAAGAAACAAAGCAACATTACCAAAAATGTGTATTGAGTATTTTTGAGGTTGTTAGGTACCAAAACGCTAAAGGGCATTATTATAAAAGTGTCTTTTAAGTGTCTTTTGAGGTATTTTGCACGCGTTTTAACTTTTTGGTACGTAAGAGGCTTTTTGAGCCTCTTACGTACCAAAGAGTTAAAACGCGTGCAAAATACCCTGTATGAGGAAAGAGAATTACATTACTAAAAACGGAAGTTTTGAAAGTTTTGAGCTTGTTAGGTAACACAACGCCAAAATGCATGCAAATTAACTGATATTGGGAAGCGAAACGATATTAACACAAGAGTGTTTTATGATTGTTTTACAGCTTATGTAGCAAAACGCTAGAACGCTAGAAGCTTTATTCAGCTTTTTATGTGCCAAAAGGCTAAAACTTGTGAATATCAGTTTATATGGGGAAACCGAATAACAATACCAAAAACGTTTATTATGAGTTTTCCCCCATATTGCGTACCAAAACGACGAAATACATGCAAAGAACTCTATGAAAAAAAAAAAGATTACCAAATACGTATATCATGAATGTTTTTTATCTTGTTAGGTACCACAGATTCCACAGTGCATGCAAAGCACCCGATATGGGAAAAGAAGAGAACATTGCCAAAAACGTGTCTTATCAGTGTTTTTTTATTTCCTTTTTAGCCTCTTAAGTACCAAAACGCTAAAACGCATGGAAAACACCCTTTATGGAGAATCAGAACAACATGACCAAAAACATGTTTTTCGAGTTTTTTCTTGCTTGGTATTTACCAAAACACCAAAATGCTTGCAAAACACCCTATTTGGGGTAACGAAAGGACTTTACCAGAAACGTGTCATTTGGGTGTTTTTGAGCGTATTAGGCAACAAAACGCAGAATAGTATATGAAACACTATTTGGGAAAAAGAAAACATTAAAATAAACGTGACTTTTCAGTATTTTTCAGCTTCTTACGAGTACGTACCAAAAGAATAAAACGCGGGCAAAATATCCTTTATGGGGAAACTTTACCCATAACATAAGTGTTTTCCACCTTAATAGGTACCAAAACGCAAAAAATGCATGCAAATGTCCCTATATGGGGAAACGAAACGATATTAACAGAATTTTGTTTTGAGTATTTTCCACCTTCTTAGGTAACAAACCGATAAAATATATGAATAGTAATCTATAGGGAGAAACAGAAAAACACTACGAAAAACGTGTTATTTTCTTAGGTACGAAAACGGAACTGTTCATGCAAGGCATTTTATATGGGAAAAGAGAACAGCATTACTAAAAAGGTGTCTTTTCAGTGTTTTTTATATGCAAAGCACCTTATATGTAAAATAAAAAAATCAATAAATAGAAACATGTTTTTGAGTGTTTTTTGTTTTGTTTTTATCTTACGTACTAAAGCGCTAAAACGCATTTAAAACATCCTTTATGGGGAAATTTTTTTTTTTACAAAAGCGTGTACTTTGAGATTTTTCAGCTTATTAAATAACAAAACGTTAATATGCATGCAAACCACTCTATTTGGGGTAACAACGTGTAATTGAGGTGTTTTTGAGCGTATTAACCATCAAACGCTAAAATGCATTAATGCAACATTAGCAAAAAATTTGTGTTTTAATTGTTTTGAGGTTCTTAGATAACCAAACGCCAAAATCCATGCAAAGGGCCCGATATGGGGAAACGAAACGATTCTAACAGAAATGTGTATTATGATACCAATACCCCAAAACACTCTATATGGGAAAGCAGCATTACATAAAACGTGTATTATGAGAGTTTTTCCAGTTATTCCAAAAACGCCAAAATGCAAACAATGCACCCTATAAAAAGAATTACAACAACCATACCAAAAACGTATATTATAAGAGTTTTCGAATTTCTTAGGTACCAAAACGTCAAAGTGCATGCAAAGCATCCTATATGGGAAAAGAAATAAAACATTACCTAAAACGTGTGTTTTAATGCTTTCAGCTTCTTAGGTACAAAAACGTATGTAAAACATCCATCATGGAGAAACAGAACAGCCTTACCAAAAACGTATGTTTCGAGTGTTTCCCAGCTTGTTAGGATCAAAATGCTAAAATGCTTGCAAAGCACGCTAATTTGGACGAGACGATATCACCAAAAACGTGTCATATGGGTGTTTTTGACCATATTAGGCAAAAAAACGCTAAAAAAAAAAGCATAGAAAATACTATACATGGAAAAAAAAAAACATTATCAAAATGTGTCTTGATTTTTTTTTTTTTTTGAGCTTGTAATGCACCAAAACCCTAAAACGTTTGCAAAATACCCTTTATGGAGAAACAGAATAGCATAACCAATAACGGGTGTTTTGAATATGCATGCAAAAATGCATGCAAATCACATGATATTTAGAAATTAAACGATATTAACGAAAACAATTATTATGAGCTTTTTTCAGCTTATGTGCCAAAGGCTAAAACTTGTGAATACCAGTCTGCATTGAGAAACAGAACAACATTACCAAAAATGTGTATTATGAGTGTTTATCCCTATGTTACATACCAAATCGGCAAAACGCATATAAAACATATATGAAGAAACAGGACAACATTATTAAAAACGTGTGTTTTAAGTGTTTTTCATCTTGTTATATAGCAAAACCAAAAAATGCATGCAAACCACCCTGTTTAGGATAACGGAACATCACCACAAACGTGTCATTTGGGTGTTTTTCAGTATATTTTTAATCTAAGCGCTAGAAAGTATGGAAAACACTCTATATGGAAAAAGAAAACACTAATCACGTGTTTCAGTATTTTATTGCCTAAGAAGCTCAAAAACACTTATAATATACGTTTTTGGTAATGTTTTTCTCTTTTTCATATATGGTATTCTGTATAGATTGTCGAACCTAACATGAGGAAAACACCCATTTTTTTGGTTAATGTTTTTTTCTCCATATAGAGTGATATTCACGTGTTTTAGTGTTTTCGTACATAAGAAGTTAAAAAAACACTCATAACAATATTTTTTCTTAATAACTTTTAGTTTGTCAATGTCCGTTAATTTGTGTGCATTTTTGCGTTTTCGTACCCAACAAGCTCAAAAAGACTCAAAACACACATTTTTGGTAATGTTCTATTTCACCATAAAGGATGTTTTTCACGCTTTATAGAAATTTGGCACGTAAGAAGCTCAAAAATATTCCAAAGAAACGTTTTCGATGTTATATATATATATGTATATATATATATATATATATATATATATATATATATATATATATATATATATATATATATATATATATATATATATATATATATATATATATATATATATATATATATATATATATATATATTTTTTTTTTTTTTTTTTTTTTTTTTTTTTTTTTTTTTTTTTGTTAGGGTTGGTTTCTAATATGCTCAAAACACTGAAATTACACGTTTCCGGTAATATATTTTTTTACTTCAAATAGTGTGCTGTCTGCATTTTGGCGTTTTGGTAGCTAATGATCGGGAAAACTCTCAAAAAACGCGTTCATAGTAATGTCCTCTTTCTCAATAAAGGGTGTTTTTCATGCGTTTTAGAGTTTTAGTACGTAAGAAACTGAAAAACACCTAAAAGACAAGTTTTTATTAATATTGATTGTTTTTCCTATACAGGTTGTCTTCCATGCACTTTGGTGTTTTTGTATCTAACAAGCTCAAAAACACTCAGCATACAAGTTTTTCGTAATGTTGGTCTGTTTCTTTATTTATGGTGTTAACTATGCTTTTAGGCGTTTTGGTACCTATCATGGGGAAAAAAACTCATCAGGTACGCTTTTGGTAATGTTGTTTTGTTTCTGCAAATATAGTATTATTTACGTGTTATAGACTTTTGGTATCTATGAAGCTGAAAAAGACATAATACACCTTTATGTTAATATCATTTCATTTACCTATATAGGGTAATTTGCATACATTTTGGCGTTTTGTTACCTAACAAGCTAAAAAAATCTCAGAACATACGTTTTTGCTAATATTGTTTCGGACATCTTTTATCGTTTTGGTACGTAAGAAGCTCAAAAACACTCGATTTTTTGTTAAGGTTATCTCGTTTTCCCATATAGGGTGTTTTCTTTGATTTTTAAGCGTTTTGCTGCCTAATATGATCAAAACACCTAAATGACAAGTGATAAAAAATGATAAAAAAAAAAATAAAAACACTCATAATACACGTTTCTGTTAATTTCGTTTCGTTTCCTCAAATAGGGTCCTTTGCATGCAATATGGGGTTTATGGGGCAATATGGGTAACTAACAGGTTAAAAGACTGAGATAAGAATTTTTTGCTAAAGTTTCCCATAAATGTTTCTTTGCTCACATTTTAGTGTTTTGTACTCTCAAAAACACTAAATAGAAACATTTTTGACAATGTTGTTTTCTTTTCTTATATAGAGATATTTCCATGCTTTTTAGCTTTTTGTTGCCTAATTTGCTCGAAAATTTCCAAATGGCGCGTTGCAGGTACTATCTTTTAAATACTCCAGACAAGGTATTCTACATGCATTCTGTCGTTTTGGTACCTAACTTAAAAACACTTAAAACACACGTTTTTTTTAATGTTCTATTTCTCAGTAAAGTGCGTTTTCAATCCATTTTAGAGTTTCGGTACGTACGAAGCTGAAAAACAGTCAAAAGATATGTTTTTGGTAATATTTTTTTTTCTTCTTCTATAGGGTGCTTTGCATGTACTTTGGCGTTTTGATAACTAACAAACTCAAAAATATTCATAATACAGGTTTGTGATCATGTCGTTCTGTTTCTTCATATAGGGTGCTTTATATGTATTTTGGCGTTTTGGTCCCTAAAATGGGGAAAAGCACCCATAATACACGTTTTTCGTAATGATGTTCTGTGTCTTCATATAGAATGCTATTTACGTGTTTTAGCGTTTCGTTGCATAAGAAACTGAAAAAAAGCATTAATATATTTTTCTTTTTCCCATATCTGAAACTTTGCATGCATTTTGGCGATTAGTTATCTAACAAGCTCAAAAACACTCAAACAAAAGTTTTTGTTTAGTTTAGTTATCGTTTTGTTACGTAAGAAGCTCAAAAGCACACCAAGGACACGATTTTGTTCAAGTTGTTTCATTTTCCTGTATAGGGTACTTTCTGTTTTTTGTTTTTTTAGCGTTTTGGTGCCTAATACCCTAAAAAAAACACCTAAATGACACGTTTTTCGAAATGTCGTTTCATTATTTCATATAGGAGCTCTGCATGCATTTTTGCGTTTTACTACTTATTACGTTGATAACTCAAAATACACATTATTGCTTTATATATATATATATATATATATATATATATATATATATATATATATATATATATATATATATATATATATATATATATATATATATATATATATATATATATATATATATATATATATATATATATATATATATATATATATATATATATATATATATATATATATATATATATATATATAAATTATATATTTTGTATATATATATATATATATATATATATATATATATATATATATATATATATATATATATATATATATATATATATATATATATATATATATATATATATATAAATTATATATTTTGTATATATATATATATATATATATATATATATATATATATATATATATATATATATATATATATATATATATATATATATATATATATATATATATATATATATATATATATATATATATATATATATATATATATATATATATATATATATATATATATATATATATATATATATATATATATATATATATATATATATATATATATATATATATATATATATATATATATATATATATATATATATATATATATATAGGTTGTTTTGCATGCGTTTAGCGTTTTGGTATGTAAGGAGTTAAGAAACACATAAAGGCAAGTTCTTCGTAAAATTTGGTTTTATTCTAATGTAATGTGATTTTTCTGCTTTTTAGTGTTTTGTTGCATATAACGTTCAAAAACACTCAAAAGACACTTTTCTGGTAATGTCATTTTTTTCTCACATAAAGCTAGTTTCGCATGTAATTTGGGATTTTTGTAACTAAGAATGTGAAAAACACTCAAAATACACACATTTGGTAAGGTAGTTCTGTTTTTCAATTAAAAGTGTTATTCATGAGTTTTAGCGTTTTGGTATGTAAGAAACTTCTCTATATACACGAGATTTTGCGTTTTTTGCCTTCTGGTCCTTGTGAAACTATAAAACACTCATTATACGAGTACACGTTTCTCGTAATGTCCTTTTGCTTCCCAATATAGAGTGCTTTCCATCCATTTACGCGTTTTTTGTAGGTAAAAAGCTCAAAAACACTTTTTGGTAATGCTATTCTATTTCTTCATATTTGTTGGTTTGCATCCGTTTTAGCGTTTTTCTACGAAAAACACTGAAAAGACACGTTTTCAGTAATTTTGTTTTGGATTCACATATTGACTGACTTCCATATTATTTATCGTTTTAGTGCCTAACATGCTGAAAAAACACTGAAAAAACAGGTTTCTGGTAAAGTCGTTTAACTTCCTTATATAGGCGACATGCACTTTAGAGTTTAGTACATAAAAATCCGAAAAAGCTATAATTAACTTTTTTGATAATGTTCTTTTTTACACATAAATTCCCTGAATTTTGGCAGAATTTTGGCATATTGGTAAATTTTTTTTTTCTATATAAAGAGTGTTATTGATGGATTTTAACATTTTGGTACTTAAGGAACTTAAAAACGGTCCTAATAGACGTTTCTCGTAATGTTCTTTCGTTTCCCAAACATAGGGTTCTTTGCATGTATTTAAGTATTTTTATATGTAACATGATCAAAAATACTTAAAACACATGTTTTTATTAATGTTATTCTGCTTCTCCATAAATCAGTTTTTTGAATGCGTTTTAGCGTTTTGCTTTGTAGGGAGGTAAAAAACAATTCAGGGCAAGTTCTTGGTAAAAGTTGGTTTTATTCCCATGTAATGTGATTGACCTGTGTTTTTTTTTTTTTTGTGATTTATTGCCTAACACGCTCAAAAACACTCAAAAGACTCTTCTGGTAATGTCATTTTTTTCCAACATAGTTTCGCGTGCTATTTTAGCGATTTTGTATATAAGGAGCTCAAAAACATTTAAAGGCAAGTTCTTGGTAAAAATTTGTTTTATTCCAATGAAAAGTGATTGCCCTGCTTTTTAGTGCTTTATTGCCTATCACGCTCAAAAACATTAAAAAGACATTTTTCTGGAAATGTCATGTTTTCCCACATAAATCTGGTTTCGCATGAAATTTTGGTGTTTGGTAACTAAGAATATGAAAAACACTCAAAATACACGAATTTGGTAAGGTTGTTCTGTTTCTCAATTAAGAGTGTTATTCATGAGTTTCAGCATTTTGGTATCTAGGAAACTTCTCCATATACACGAGGTTTTGCGTTTTTTGCCTTGTTGTTCTTTTGAACTATAATAAACTCATTATACACTTTTCTCGCAATGTCCCTTTGTTTCCCAATATAGAGTGCTTTGTATCAATTTTAGCGTTTTTTTGTAGGTAACAAGCTCAAAAACACTCAAAATATACCTTTTTCGTAATGTTTTTTTTTTCTATTTCTTGATATTGGTTGGTTTGCATTCATTTTAGCGTTTTTCTACGTAGAACACTGGGAAGATTTCTGGTAATTTCGTTTAATTTCCTTATATAGGAGGCTTTGCATATAGTTTAGGGTTTGGTACATAACAGTCCGAAAAAAAAAACTAAAATAAATTTTTTGATAATATTCTTTTACCATATAATTGCCATCAATTTTCCCAGAATTTTGGTATTTCGGTACCTATGAAGATGAATAACAAAAAAAAATTCATATTTTTTATTTTTTGATTATCTATTTTTCTAAATAAAGAGTGGGTTTTAGGTTTTTCGTACTTAACAAACTTAAAACACTCATAATATACGTTTCTCGTAATGTCGTAATGTCGTAATAACGTAATGTTTCTCGTAATGTAATGAGATTGTTTCCCAATCATAAGGTTCTTTGCATGTATTTAAGCATGTATGAAAAACATTGAAAATACATGTTTTTTGGTAATTTTATTCTGTTTCTTCATAAAGTTTGTTTTGCATGCATTTTAGCGGTTTAGTATATAAGGAGATCAAAAACACTTAAAGGCAAGTTCTTGATAAAAATTGGTTTTATTCAAATGTAATGTGATTGCCTGGCTTTTTAGTGCTTTATTACCTATCAGGCTCAAAAACACTCAAAAGACATTTTTCTGGTAATGTCATTTTTTTTTCTCACATAAAGGTGGTTTCGCATGCAATTTGGGGTTTTGGTAGCTAAGAATGTGAAAAGTCTCAAAATATACGCATTTAGTAAGGTTGTTCTGTTTCTCAATTAGGAATGTTATTCATGAGTTTCAGCATTTTGGTATCAAGGAAACTTCTCCACAATTTTTTGCATTTTTACCTTTTGGTTCTTTTGAACTATAAAACATTATACACTTTTCTTGCAATGTCCTTTTATTTCCTAATATAGAGTGCTTTGCATCAATTTTCGCGTTTTTTTGTAGGTAACAAGCTCAAAAACACTCAAAATATACCTTTTTGGTAGTGTTTTTCTATTTTTTTATATTGGTTGGTTTGCATCCGTTTTAGCGTTTTTCTACGTAAAACACTGAGAAGACACGTTTTCAGTAATTTTCTTTTGGATTCCAATATAGAGTGAGTTCCTTCTTTATTTATCGATTTGGTGCCTAACATTCTCAAAAACTCTCAAAAGACAGATTTCTTTTAAGGTCGTTTAATTTCCTCATATAGGAGTCTTTGCATGCACTTTAGGGTTTGGTATAAAACAGTCCGAAAAAAAAAAGCTAAAATTAACTTTTTTGATAATTTTCTTTTATCATATAATGGCCCGGAACTTTCCCAGAATTTTGGCATCTCGGTACCTATGAAGATGAATAACAAAAAAAAAATCCTATTCTTTAATTTTTATTTATTTATTTTTTCTAAATAAAAAGTTATTTGTGGGTTTTAGCTTTTTGGTACTTAAGGAACTAAAAAACACTCATAATACATATTTCTCGTAATGTCCTTTCGTTTCCCAAACATAATGTTCTTTGCATGTATTTAAGCGTTTTTATAGATAAGATGATCAAAAACAAACAAAATACATGTTTTTGGTGATGTTATTCTGTTTGTTCATAAAAGGTGATTTGCATGCATTTTAGCGTTTTGGTATGTAATGAGCTCAAAAACATCTAAAAGCAAGTTCTTTGTAAAATTTGGTTTTATTCACATGTAATGTGATTGCCCTGCTTTTAAGTGGTTTATTGCCTAACACGCTCAAAAACACTCGAAAGACATTTTCTGGTAATATATTTTTTTCCCACATAAAGCTAGTTTCGCATGGAATTTGAGGTTTTGGTAACTAAGAATGTGAAAAACACTCATAATACAGGCATTTAGTAAAGTTGTTCTGTTTCTTAATTAAAAGTGTTATTCATGAGTTTCAGCATTTAGGTATGTAAGAAACTTCTCTAATACACACATTTGGTAAGGTAGATCTGTTTCTTAATTAAAAGTGTTATTCATGAGTTTCAGCATTTTGGTATATAAGAAACTTCTTTATGTACAAGAGTTTTTGAGTTTTTTGCCTTGTGGTTCTTGTGAAACTATAAAACACTCATTATACACGTTTCTCGTAATGTCCTTTTCTTCCCTAATATAGAGTGCGTTTCATTCATTTTCGCCTTTTTTTGTAGGTAACAAGCTCAAACACACAACAAAATATATCTTTTTGGTAATGTTATTCTATTTCTTCATATTGGTTGGTTTGCACCCGTTTTAGCTTTTTTCTACGTAAATCACTGAAAAGACACGTTTTCAGTAATATTGTTAAAATTGCTGAAAAAACACTCAAAAGACAGGTTTGTGGTAAAGTCGAGTAATTTCTCCATATAGGTGGGTTTGGATGTACTTCAGGGTTTGGTACATATCTCCGGAAAAAAGCTAAAATTATTTTTTTATAATGATTTTTTTTTTTACAAAATTTCCCTGAATTTTTCCAGAATTTTGGTATCTCGGTACCTATGAAAATGAATAACAAAATATTTTTTTCTCTCTATAAAGTGTTATTTGTGAGTTTTAGCTTTTTGGTACTTAAAAACACTTTGGAACTTAAAAACACTCATAATACACGATTTTCGTAATGTCCTTTTCTTATACAAACATAGGGTTCTTTACATGTATTTAAGCGTTTTTATAGGTAACATGATCAAAAACACTCAAAATAAATATTTTTGGTAATGTTATTCTGTTTCTCCATAAAAGGGTGTTTTAGATGCGTTTTAGCGTTTTGGTATGTAAGGAGTTAAAAAGTACTTAAAGGCAAGTTTTTCGTAAAACTTGGTTTTATTCCCAAGTAATGTGATTGTACTGCTTTTTAGTGCTTTGTTGCATATCACGCTCAAAAACACTCGAGACATTTTTCTGGTAATGTCATTTTTTTTCCCACATAAAGCTAGTTTCGCATGTAATTTGGCAATTTCGTAACTAAGAATGTGAAAAACACTCAAAATACACAATTTGGTAAGGTAGTTCTGTTTCTCGATTAAAAGTTATTCATACATTTCATCATTTTCGTATGTAAGAAACTTCTCTATATACACGAGTTTTTGCGTTTTTTGCCTTGTAGTTCTTGTGAAATTATAAAACACTCATTATTTCTCATTTCTTATATTGTTCTTTTGTTTCCTAATATACAGTAGAGTGCTTTCCATCCATTTTTGCATTTTTTGTAGGTAACAAGCTTAAAAACACTCAAAATATATCTTTTTGGTAATGTTATTCTATTTGTTCATATTGGTTAGTTTGCATCCGTTCTAGCGTTTTTCTTCATAAATCTCTGAAAAGACTAGTTTTCAGTAATATAGTTGAAATTGCTTCTGGTACAGGTTTGTGGTAAATTCATTTAATTTTCCCATATAGGTGGCTTTGCATGCACTTCAGGGTTCGGTACATAACTCCGGAAAAAAGCTAAAATTATTTTTTTTTTCTTTTTTTTTCTTTGCCTAATTTCCCTGAATTTTGGCAGAATTTTAGCATCTCGGTACCTATGAAGATGAATAACAAAAAAGAAATTTATTCATTTATTTATTTATTCATTTTTTCTCTATAAAGAGTGCTATTTGTGTGTTTTAGCTTTTTGGTACTTAAGGAACCTTAAAACTCTCATAATACATAATTTTCTTAATATCCTTTCGTTTCACAAACATAGGGTTCTTTGCATGTATTTAAGCGTTTTTATAGGTAACATTATCGAAAACACTTAAACTTCATGTTTTTAGTAATGTTATTTTGTTTCTTAATAAAGGGTGTTTTGCATGCGTTTTAGCGTTTTCTTTCGTAAGGAGTTAAAAACACTTAAAGGCATGTTTTTGGTAAAAGTTGGTTTTATTCCCATGTAATGTGATTGTTTTGCTTATTAGTTCTTTGCTGCATATCACGCTCTAAAACACTCATAAGACACTTTTCTGGTAATGTCATTTTTTCCCACATAAAACTAGTTTCGCTTGTAATTTCGGCTTTTCGTAACTCAGAATGTGAAAAACACTCAAAACACTCACATTTGGTAAGATAGTTCTGTTTCTCAATTAAAAGTCTTATTCATGAGTTTCAGCATTTTGGAATATAAGAAACTTCTTTATATATACGAGTTTTTTTGCGTTTTTTGCCTCGTGGTTCTTGTGATACTATAAAACACTCAGTATACTCGTTTCTCGTAAAGTCCATTTGCTTCCCAATATAGAGTGCTTTCCATCCACTTTCGCTTTTTTTGTAGGTAACAATTTCAAAAACACTCAAAATATATCTTTTTGGTAATGTTATTCTATTTCTTCATTTTGGTTGGTTTGCATCCGTTTTAGCGTTTTCTACGTAAAACACAGAAAAGACACGTTTTCAGTAATTTTGTTTTGGATTCCCATATAGATTGACTTCCTTGGGTTTTATCGTGTTAGTTCCTAACATGCTGAAAAACACTCATAAGACAGTTTTCTGACAAAGACGTATAATTTCCGCATATGCTTTGCATGCACTTTAAAGATTTGGTACATAACAGTCCGAAAAAAAAGCTAAATTTAATTTTTTTGATAATGTTCTTTTTTCATATAATTTCCTGAACTTTGACCGAATTTTGGCACTTCGTTACCTGTGAAAATGGATAATAAAGAAAAGAAAATATCGTATTTTTTTATTTATTTAATTTTTTTGTCAATAAAGAGTGTAATTTGTGACTTCTAGCTTTTTCGTACTTAATGAACTTAAAAACAGTCATAATACATGTTTCTCGTAATGTCCTTTCGTTTCCTAAAAATAGGTTTCTTTGCATGTATTTAAGCGTTTTTATTGGTAACATGATCAAAAACACTCAAAATACATGGTTTTGGTAAAGTTATTCTGTTTCACCATAAAGTGTATTTTGCATGCATTTTAGTGTTTTGGTATAGAAGGAGCTTAAAAAACACTTAAAGGTAAGTTCTTGTTAAAAATTGGTTTTATTCCAATGTAATGTGATTGCCCCACTTTTTAGTGATTTATTGCCTATCACGCACAAAAACACTCAAAAGGCATTTTTCTGGTAATGTCATTTTTTTCCCCACATAAAGCTGGTTTCGCATGCAATTTGGGGTTTTGGTAACTAAGAATGTGAAAAGCGCTGAAAATACACGCATTAAGTAAGATTGTTCTGTTCCTCAATTAAGAGAGTTGTTCATGAGTTTCAGCATTTTAGTATCTACGAAACTTCTTCATATACACTAGTTATTTTATTTTTTGCCTTGTGGTTCTTTTGAACTATAAAACACTCATTATACATTTTCTTGCAATTTTCTTTTTTATTCTCATTAGAGAGTGATTTGCATCAATTTTCGTGTTTTTTATAGGTAACAAGCTCAAAAACACTTAAAATATACCTTTTTGGTAATGTTTTTTTATTTCTTTATATTGGTTGGTTTGTATCCGTTTTAGCGTTTTTCTACGTAAAACACTGAGAAGACAAGTTTTCAGTAATTTCGTTTTGAATTCCCATATAGAGGGAGTTCCTTATTATTTATCGTTTTTGGTGCCTAACATGCTGAACAACAATCAAAAGACAGATTTTTGATAATGTCGTTTAATTTCCTCATATAGGAGGTTTTGCATGCACTTTAGGGTTTGGTACATAACAGTCCGAAAAAAAGCTAAAATTAACTTTTTTAATAATATTCTTTTATCATATAATTGCCCTGAATTTTTCCAGAATTTTGGCATCTCGGTACCTATGAAAATAGATAATAAAAAAAAATAGAGAAAGAAAATCCTATTTTTTTATTATTATTTATTATTTATTTATTTATTTATTTTACTATTTATTTATTATTTTTTCTTTAAAAAGAGTGTTCTTTGTGGAATTTAGCTTTTTGGTACTTAAGGAACATTAAAACACTAATAATACACGTTTTTCGTAATGTCCTTTCGTGTCCCAAACATAAGGTTCTTTGCTTGTATTTAAGCGTTTTTATACATAACATGATCAAAAACACTCAAAATACAAGGTTTCGGTAATGTTATTCTGTTTCTCCATAAAGTGTTTTTTCCATGCGTCTTAGCAGTTGTATATATAAGGAGCTCAAAAACACTTAAAGGGAAGTTTTTGGTATAAATTGGTGTTATTCCAATGTAATATGATTGCCCTGCTTTTTAGTGCTTTATTTCCTATCACGCTCAAAAACACTTAAAAGACACTTTTCTGGTAATTTCATTATTTTCTCACATAAAGGTGGTTTTTCATGCAATTTGGGATTTTCGTAACTAAGAATGTGAAAAGCACTCAAAATACACGCATTTAGTAATGTTGTTCTGTTTCTCAATTAAGAGTGTTATTTATGAGTTTCAGCATTTTGGTATCTAGGAAATCTCTCCATATACACGAGTTTTAGAGTTTTTTGCTTTGTGGTTTTTTTGAACTATAAAACACTCATTATACACTTTTCTTGCAATGTCCTTTTGTTTACCAATATTGAGTGCTTTGCATGAATTTTCGTGTTTTTTGTAGGTAAAAAGCTCAAAAATACACAAAATATACCTTTTTGGTAACGTTTTTCTATTTTGTGATATTGCTTGGTTTCAATCCGTTTTAACAGTTTTTTACGTAAAACACTGAGAAGATACGTTTTCAGTAACTTTGTTTTGGATTCCCATATAGAGTGAGTTCCTAATTATTTATCGTTTTGGTGCCTAACATGCTAAAAAACACTCAAAACACATATTTCTGGTAAGGTCGTTTAATTTCCTCATATTGGAGGCTTTGCACGCAATTTAGGGTTTGGTACATAAAAGTCCGAAAAAAAGATGAAATTAACTTTTTTGATAATATTGTTTTATCACATAATTGCCCTGAATTTTCCCAGAACATTGGCATGTCGGTACCTATGAAGATGAATAACAAAAAAAAAACATCCTATTTATTTTATTTTTTTATTTATTTATTTATTTTTTTAAATAATATTTTTTTATTTTTTAAATAAATTTGTGGGTTTTAGGTTTTTGGTACTTAAGGAATTTAAAAATACACTTATAATACACGTTTCTCGTAATGTCCTTTAGTTTCCCAAACATAATGTTCTTTGCATGTACTTAAGCGATTTTATAGATAAAATGAACAAAAACACTCAAAATACATGTTTTTGGTAATGTTATTCTGTTTCTCCATCAAGTTTGTTTTGCATGCGTTTTAGCGGTTTGGTATAAACACTTAAAGGCAAATTCTTCGTAAAAGTTGGTTTTATTCCCATGTAATGTGATCGTTCTGATTTTTAGTGCTTTGTTGCTTATCACGCTAAAAAAACACTCAAAAGACAATTTTCAGGTAATGTCTTTTTTTTTTCCCAAATAAAGCAAGTTTCGCATGTAATTTGATATTTTCGTAACTTAGAACGTGAAAAACACTCAAAATACACAATTTGGTAAGGTAGTTCTGTTTATCGATTAAAAGTGTTATTCATGCATTTATTCATTTTGGTATGTAAGAAATTTCTCTATACGAGTATACACGAGTTTTTGCATTTAATGCCTTGTGGTTCTTTTAAAACTATAAAACACTCATTATACACGTTTCTCGTAATATCCTATTGTTTCCTAATATAGAGTGCTTTACATCCATTTTTGCATTTTTTGTAGGTAACAAGCTCAAAAACACTCAAAATATATCTTTTTGGTAATGTTATTCTATTTCTTCATATAGGATGGTTTGTATCTGCTTTAGCGTTTTTCTACGTAAAACACTGAAAGACACACGTTTTCAGTAATTTTGTTTTGGATTCACATATTGACTGACTTCCATATTATTTATCGTTTTCGTGCCAAACATGCTGGAAAATACTGAAAAATTTCTGGTAAATTCGTTTAACTTCCCTATATAGGTGTCTCTGCATACACTTCAGGGTTTTTTTTTTACATAACAATCCGAAAAAAAGCTATTATTAACTTTTATGATAATGTTCTTTTTTCCACATAAATTCCCTCAATTTTGGCAGAATTTTGGCATCTCGGTACCTATGAAGATAAATAACAAAAAAAATATTTTTTTTATTTTTTTTATTTATTTTTTCTAAAGAGTGTTATTTGTGGGTTTTAGCTTTTTAGTACTGAAGGAATTTAAAAATCACTCATAATACACGTTTCTCGTAATGTTCTTTCGTTTCCCAAACATAAGGTTCTTTGCATGTATTTAAGCGTTTTTATATATAACATGATCAAAAACACTCAAAATACATGTATTTGGTAATGTTATTCTGTTTCTCCATAAAATGTATTTTGCATGCGTTTTACCGTTTTGTTATGTAAGGAGCTCAAAAACACTTAAAGGCAAATTCTTGGTAAAATTTGGTTTTATTCCCATGTAATGTGATTGCCTTGGCTTTTAGTGCTTTATTGCGTAACACGCTCAAAAACACTGAAAAGACATGCAAAGCCACCCACGTGAGGAAATTAAAGACCTTACCAGAAATCTGTCTTTTGAATGTTTTTCAGCATGTTAGGCACCAAAACGATAAATAATAAGGAACTCACTCTATGTGGGAATCCAAAAGAAAATTATTGAAAACGTGTCTTCTCAGTGTTTTACGTAGAAAAACGCTAAAACTGATACAAACCAACCAATATCAAGAAGTAGAAAAACATTACCAAAAATGTATTTTTTGTGTTTTGAGCTTGTTACCTACAAAAAAAAAAAAAAAACGCGAAAATGGATACAAAGCACTCTATATTGGGAAACAAATGGACATTGCGAGAAAAGAACATAATGAATGTTTTATAGTAAAAAAGAAAAACCCAAGGCAAAAAACGCGAAAACTCGTGTATATGCTTAAAGTCATGAATAACACTTTTAATTGAGAAACAGAGCAACCTTACTAAATGCATGTGAACAAAAACTAAAAGGCAAGTTTTTCGTAAAAGTTGGTTTTATTCCCATGTAATGTGATTGCCCTGCTTTTTAGTGCTTTATTGGCTAAGACGCTCAAAAACACTCAAAGACCCTTTTCTGGTAATTTCATTTTTTTCCCACATAAAGCTAGTTTCGCATCAAATTTCGGGTTTTGTTAACTAAGAATGTAAAAAAAAACACTCAAAATACACGCTTTTAGTAAGGTTGTTCTGTTTCTTTATTAAGAGTGTTATTCATGAGTTTCAGTATTTTGGTATCTTAGACACTTCTCCATACACTCGAGTTTTTTGCGTTTTTTGCCTTGTAATTCTGGTGAAACTATAAAACACTCATTATACACGTTTCTCGTTATGTCATTTTTTTTCCTTATATAGAGTGCATTGCATCTATTTTCGCGTTTTTTTTATGTAACAAGCTCAAAAACACACAAAATATACTTTTTGTTAATGTTATTCTATTTCTTCATATTGGTTGGTTTGCATCCGTTTTAGCGTTTTTCTACGGAAATCTTTTAAAAGACACGTTTCCAGTGATTTTGATTTGGATTTCCATATAGAGTGACTTTCATATTATTTATCGTTTTGGTGCCTAACATGCAGAAAAACAATCAAAAGACAGATTTCTTATAAAGTCGTTAAATTTCATCAGATAGGTGGCTTTGCATACACTTTATGGTTTGGAATATAATCCCCCCAAAAAAGGTAAAATTAACTTTTTCGATAATGTTCTTTTTTCCATATAATTTCCATGAATTTTGGCAGAATGTTGGCATCTTGGTACCTATGAACATCAATAACAAAAAAATAAAAATGCTATTTTTTTATTTATTTTTATTTTTTCTCTATAAAGAGTGTTATTTGTAGGTTTTAACGTTTTGGTACTTAAGGAACTTAAAAACATTCATAATACACATTTCTCGTAATGTCCTTTCATTTTTCAAATATGGGGACCTTTGCATGTATTTAAGCGTTTTTATAGGTAACATGATAAAAAACACTCAAAACACTTGTTTTTTGTAATGTTATTCTGCTTCTCCAGAAAGGAGTGTTTTGCATGCGTTTTAGCGATTTAGTATGTAAGGAGCTGAAAAACACTTCAAGGCACGTTCTTGGTAAAAGTTGTTTTTTTTTCCAATGTAATATGATTGCCCTGCTTTTTAGTGCTTTATTTCCTGACACGCTCAAAAACACTGAAAAGACACTTCTGGCAATGTCATATTTTTCCCACATAAAGCTAGTTTCGCATGCTATTAGGGGTTTTGCTAAGAATGTGAAAAAAAAACACTCAAAATACACGCATTTGGTAATGTTGTTCTGTATCTCAATTAAGATTGTTATTCATGAGTTTAAGCATTTTTGGTATCTAAGAAACTTCTTTATATACACGAGTTTTTGCTTTTTTTCCCTTGTGGTTCTTGTGAACCACAAGTTCCTTTGCCCGAAAATAATAAGACACTCATTATATATGTTTCTCCTAATGTCCTTTTCTTTCCCAATAGGGAGTGCTTTGCATCGATTTTCGCGTTTTTTTATTTAACAAGCTCAAAAACACTCAAAATATACCTTTTTGGTAATGTTATTCTATTTCTTCATATTGGTTGGTTTTCATCCCGTTTAGCGGTTTTCTACGTAAAACACCGAAAAGACACGTTTTCAGTAATTTTGTTTTCGATTCCCAAAGAATATTGCCCGAATTTTGGCATCTTAGTATCTATGAAAATGAATAAAAAAAAAAACTTTTTTTTTTCTATATGTAGAGTGTTATTTGTGGGTTTTAGCTTTTTTGGTACTTAAGGAACTTAAAAACACTCACAATACACGTTTCTCGTAATGTCCTTTTGTTTCCCAAAAATAGGGTTCTTTGCATGTATTTAAGCGTTTTTATTGGTAACATGATCAAAAACACTCAAAATACATGTTTTTGGTAATGTTATTCTGTTTCACCATAAAGTGGATTTTGCATGCATTTTAGTGTTTTGGTATATAAGGAGCTCAAATACACTTAAAGGCAAGTTCTTGTTAAAAATTGGTTTTATTCCAAGGTAATGTGATTGCCCTGCTTATTGCTTAACACGCTCAAAAACACTAAAGACATTTTCTAGTAATGTCATTTTTTTCCCACATAAAGCTGGTTTCGCATGTAATTTGGGGTTTTGGTAAAAAGCACTCAAAATACACGCTTTTAGTAAGGTTGTTCTGTTTCTTTATTAAGAGTGTTATTCATGAGTTTCAGTATTTTGGTATCTTAGACACTTCTCCATACACTCGAGTTTTTTGCGTTTTTTGCCTTGTAGTTCTTGTGAAACTATAAAACACTCATTATACACGTTTCTTGTAATGTCCTTTTGCTTCCAAATATAGAGTGCTTTCCATCCATTTTTGCGTTTTTTGTAGGTAACAATTTCAAAAACACTCAAAATATACCTTTTGGTAATGTTATTTTATTTCTTCATATTGGTTGGTTTGCATCCGTTTTAGCGTTTTTCTACATAAAACACCGAAAAGACACGTTTTTAGTAATTTTGTGTTGGATTCCCATATAGATTGACTTCCATGTTATTTATCGTGTAGGTTCTAAACATGCTGAAAAACACTCATAAGACCGATTTCTGGCAAATACGTTAAATTTCCCCATATAGGTGGCTTTGCATGCACTTTAGGGGTTTGATATATAACAGTCGGAAAAAAAAGCTAAATTTAACTTTTTTGATAATGTTCTTATTTCACATAATTTCCTGAATTTAGCCCGAATTTTGGCATATCAGTACCTGTTAAGATGAATAAGAAAGAAAAAAACTATCGTATTTTTTTTTATTTATTGTTTCTCAATAAAGAGTGTTATTTGTGGCTTTTAGCTTTTTGGTAATTAATGAACTTAAGAACACTCATAATACACGTTCCTCGTAATCTCCTTTTGTTTCTCCAAAATAGTGTTCTTTGTATATATCTAAGCGTTTTTATTGGTAACATGATCAAAAATACTCAAAATACATGTTTTTGGTAATATTCTTTTTCACCATGAAGAATGTTTTGCACGCGTTTTAGTGTTTTGGTATATAAGGAGCTCAAAAACACTTAAAGGCAAGTTCTTGGTAAAAATTGGTTTTCTTCCAATGTAATGTGATTGCCCTCCTTTTTAGTGCTTTATTGCCTATCACTCTCAAAAACACTCAAAAGACACTTTTCTCGTAAAGTCTTTTTTTTTTCCACAAATTTATTTTCGCATGCAATTTGGGGTATTGGTAACTAAGAATGTGAAAAGCAGTCAAAATACACGCATTTATTAAGGTTGTTCTGTTTCTGAATTACGAGTGTTATACATGAGTTTTAGCATTTTTGTATCTAGGAAACCTCTCCATATACACGAGATTTTGCGTTTTTTGCCTTGTGGTTCTTTTGAACAATAAAACACTCATTATACACTTTTCTTGCCATGTCCTTTTGTTTCCCAGTATAGAGTGATTTGCATCAATTTTCGCGATTTTTGTAGGTAACAAGCTCTAAAGCACTCAAAATATACCTTTTTTAGCAACGTTTTTCTGTTTCTCGATATTGGTTGCTTTGCATCCGTTTTAGCGTTTTTCTACGTAAAACACTGAGAAGACACGTTTTCAGTAACTTTGTTTTGGATTCCCATATAGAGTGACTTCCTTATTATTTATCGTTTTGGTGACTAATATGCTAAAAAACACTCAAAAAACAGATTTCTGGTAAGGTCGTTTAATTTCTTCATATAGCAGGCTTTGCATGCACTTTAGGGTTTGGTACATAACAATCCGAAAAAAAAGCTAAAATTAACTTTTTTGATAATATTTTTTTATCATATGATTGCCCTGATTTTTCCCAAATTTTTGGCATCTTGGTACTTATGAAGATGAATAAAAAAAATTCCTATTTTTTTTATTTATTTTTTTCTAAATAAAGACTTTTATTTGTGGGTTTTAGCTTTTTGGTATTTGAGGAACTTAAAAAAAACACTCATAATACACGTTTCTCGTAATGTCCTTTTGTTTCTCAAACATAATGTTCTTTGCATGTATTTAAGCGTTTTTATAGATAACATGATCAAAAACACTCAAAATACATGATTTTGGTAATGTTATTCTCTTTCTCCATAAAGTTTGTTTTGCATGCGTTTTAGCGGTTTAGTATATAAGGACCTCAAAAAAACTTAAACGGAAGTTTTTAGTATAAATTGGTGTTATTCCAATGTAATATGATTGCCATGCTTTTTAGTGCTTTATTGCCCATCACGCTGAAAAACACTTAAAAGACACTTTTCTAGTAATGTCATTTTTTTTCTCACATAAAGGTGGTTTTGCATGCAATTTGGGGTTTTGGTAACTAAGAACGTGAAAAGCACTCAAAATACACGCATTTAGTAAGGTTGTTTTGTTTCTCAATTAACAGTATTATTCATGAGTTTCAGCATTTTGGTATCTAGGAACCTTCTTCATACACACGAGTTTTTGTGTTTTTTTGTCTTTTTGGTTCTTTTGAACTATAAAAAAACTCATTATACACTTTTCTTGCAAAGTCCTTTTGTTTTCTAATATAGAGTGCTTTGCATCAATTTTCGCGTTTTTTGTAGGTAAGCTCAAAAACACTCAAAATATACCTTTTTGGTAATGTTTTTCTATTTCTTGATATTGGTTGGTTTCCATCCGTTTTAGCGTTTTTCTACGTAAAACACTGAAAAGACACGTTTTTAGCAATTTTGTTTTGGTTTCTCATATAGAGTGAGTTCCTTATTATTTATCGTTTTGGTGCCTAACATGCAGAAAAAACACTCAAAAAACAGATTTCTGGTAGGGTCGTTTAATTTCCTCATATAGGAACCTTTAAATGCACTTTAGGGTTTGGTACATAAGAGTCCGAAAAAAAAGCTAAAATTAACTTTTTTGATTATTTTCTTTTATCATATAATAGCCCTTAATTTTCCCAGAATTTTGGCATCTCGGTACCTATGAAGATAAATAACAAAAAATAATCCTATTTTTTTATTTTCAAACCTTTTTTTTCTAAATAAAGAAAGTTATTTGTGGGTTTTAGCTTTTTGGTACTTAAGGAACTTAAAAACACAATAATACACATTTCTCGTAATGTCCTTTCGTTTCGCAGAGATAAGTTTCTTTGCATGTATTTAAGTTTTTTTTATAAATGACATAGTCAAAAACACTCAAAATATGTGTTTTTGGTAATTTTATTCTGTTTTTCCATAAAAGGTGTTTTGCATACGTTTTAGCGTTTTGGTATGTAATGAGCTCAAAAAAACTTAAAGGCAAGTTCTTGGTAAAAGTTGCTTTTATTCCCCTGTAATGTGATTGCCCTGGTTTTTAGTGATTCATTGCCTAACATGCTCAAAAACACTCAAAAGTTACTTTTCGGGTAATATCATTTTTTTCCCACATAAAGCTAGTTTTGCATGGAATTTGGGGTATTGGTAACTAAGAATGTGAAAAAAACTCAAAACACAGGCATTTAGTAATGTTGTTCTATTTCTTAATTAAAAGTGTTATTCATGAGTTTCAGCTTTTTGGTATGTAAGAAACTTCTTGATGTACACGAGTTTTTGAGTTTTTTACCTTGTGGTTCTTGTGAAACTATAAAACACTCATACATGTTTCTTGTAATGTCCTTTTCTTTGCCAATATAAAGTGCTTTCCATCCATTTTTGCATTTTTTGTAGGTAACAAGCTCAAAAACACATCAAAATATACTTTTTTCGTAAGGTTATTCTATTTCTTCATATTGGTTGGTTTACATCCGTTTTAGCGTTTTTCTACGTAAATCACTGAAAACACACGTATTCAGTAATATTGTTGAAATTGCTGAAAAACACTCAAAAAACAGGTTTCTTGTAAAGTCGTGTAATTTCCCCATATAGGTGGATTTGCATGCACTTCAGGGTTTGTACATAAATCCGGAAAAAAAAGTTAAAATTATTTTTTTATAATGATATTTTTTTACAAAATTTCCATGAATTTTGCCAGAATTTTGGCATCTCGGTACCTATGAAGATGAATAACAAGAAAATATATTTTTTTTCTCTCTATAAAGAGTGTTATTTGTGGGTTTTAACTTTTTGGTACTTAAGGAACTTAAAAACACTCATAATACACGATTTTCGTAATGTTCTTTTGTTATACAAATATAGGGTTATTTACATATATATAAGCGTTTATATAGGTTACATAATCAAACACACTCAAATTACATGTTTTTGGTAATGTTATTCTGTTTCTCCATAAAGCGTGTTTTGCATGCGTTTTAGCGATTTGGTATGTAAGGAGTTAAAAACACTTAAAGGCAAGTTCTTCGTAAAATATGGTTTTATTCCCATGTAATGTGATTATTCTGGTTTTTAGTGCTTTGTTGCATATCACGCTCAAAAAGGCTAAAAAGACACTTTTTTGGTAGTCATTTTTTTTTCCCACATGAAGGTACTATCGCATGTAATTTGGCATTTTCGTAATTAAAAATGTGAAACACTCAAAATACACACTTTACCTTTACCTTTTTGGTAATGTTATTCTATTCTTTTTTTTTTTCATATTGGTTGTTTTGCATCCATTTTAGCGTATTTCTACGTAAAACACCGAAAAGACACCTTTTCAGTAATTTTGTTTTGCATGCCCATGTTATTTATCGTTTTGGTGCCTAACATGCTAAAAAAAACACTCAAGAGATAGTTTTCTGGCAAAGACTTGATTTCCCCTTATAGGTGGTTTTGCATGCACTTTAGGGTTTGCTACATAAGTCGAAAAAAAGAAGCTAAAATTAACTTTTTTGATAATGTTCTTATTTCACAAAATTTCATGAATTTTGCCCGAATTTTGCCATCTCGGTACCTCTGAATAAGAATGAAAAAAATATCGTATTTTTTCATTTATTTATTTTTTATTCTTAATAGAGAGTTATTTCTGGTTTTAGCTTTTTGGTACTTAATGAATTTAAAAACACTCATAATACACGTTTCTAGTAATGTCCTTTCGTTTTCCACAAATAGGGTTCTTAGCGTGTATTTAAGCGTTTTATTGGTAACATGATCAAAAACACTCAAAATACATGTTTTTTTTAATGTTATTCTGTTTCTCCATAAAGTGTGTTTTCCATGTGTTTTAGCATTTTGGTATATAAGGAGCTCAAAAACACTTAAAGGCAAGTTCTTGGTAAAAATTGGTTTTATTCCCATGTAATGTGATTGCCCTTCTTTTTAGTGCTTTACTGCCTATCACACTCAAAAACACTCAATAGACACTCTTCTGAAAATGTCTTTTTTTTTTTTTTTACCATATAAAGCTGGTTTCGTAATTAATTTGGGATTTTGGGTAAGTAAGAATGTGAAAAGCACTCAAAATACACGCTTTTAGTAAGGTTGTTCTGTTTCTCAATTAAGAGTGTTATTCATGAGTTGCAGCATTTCGGTATCTAGGAAACTTCTTTATATACACGAGTTTTTGCGTTTTTTGCCTTGTGGTTCTTTTGAACAATAAAACACTCATTATACACTTTTCTCGCAATGTCCCTTTCTTTCCCAATGTAGAGTGCTTTGCATCAATTTTCGCGTTTTTTTTTTTTTGTAGGTAACGAGCTCAAAAACACTCAAAATGTACCTTTTTGGTAATTTTTTTATATTTTTTGATATTGGTTGATTTGCATCCGTTTTAGCGTTTTTCTACGTAAAATAGTGAAAAGACACGTTTTAAGTAATTTTGTTTTGGATTCCCATATTGAGTGAGTTCATTATTATTTATCGTTTTGGTGCCTAACATGCTGAAAAACACTCAAAAGACAGATTTCTGGTAAAGTCATTCAATTTCCTCATATAGGAGGCTTTGTATGCTCTTTAGTGTTTGGTATATAACAGTCGGAAAAAAAAAGCTAAAATCAACTTTTTTGATAATATTCTTTTATCATTTAATTGCCCTGAATTTTCCCTGAATTTTGTCATCTCGGTACCTATGAAGATGAATGACAAAAAAAAAAAAAAAATTCTATTTTTTATTTATTTTATTTATTTTTTTTCTAAATAAAGAGTGTTATTTGTGGGTTTTAGCTTTTTGGTACTTAAGGAACTTAAAAATACACATAATACACGTTTCACGTAATGTCCTTTCGTTTCTCAAACATAAGGTTCTTTCTATGTATTTAAGCGTTTTTGTAGATAACATGATCAAAAACACTGAAAATACATGTTTTTTGTAATGTTATTCTGTTTCTCCATAAAGTGTGTTTTGCAGGCGTTTTAGCGTTTTGTTATATAAGGAGCTGAAAAACACTTAAAGGTAAAATTGGTTTTATTCGAATTTAATATGATTCCCCAGCTTTTTAGTGCTCTATATCCTATCACGCTCAAAACACTCAAAACACTCAAAAGACACTTTTTTGGGAATGTCATTTTTTCCCAAATAAATCTGGTCTCGCATGCAATTTGGGGTTTTAGTAACTAAGAATGTGAAAAGCTCTCAAAATACACGCATTTAGTAAGGTTGTTCTGTTTCTCAATTAAGAGTGTTATTCATGAGTTTCAGCATTTTGGTATCAAGAAAACTTATACGAGTTTTTGTGTTTTTTGCCCTGTGGTTCTTGTGAAACCATAAAATACTCATTATACACGTTTCTCGTTATGTCCTTTTGTTTCCCAATATAGAGTGCTTTGCATCCATTTTCTCGTTGTTTTGTGGTTAACAGGTTCAAAAACACTCAAAATAATCCTTTTTGGAAACGTTATTCTATTTCTTCATATTGGTTGGTTTGCATCCGGTTTAGCGTTTTTCTACGTAAAACACGGAAAAGACACGTTTTCAGTAATTTTGTTTTGCATTCCCATATTGAGTGACTTCCATATTATTGATCAGTTTGATGCCTAACATGCTAAAAAAGAAAACACTTAAAAGAGAGGTTTCTGGTAAAGTCGTGTAATTTCCCCATATAGGTGGCTTTGGATGCACTTTAGGGTTTGGTACATAACAGTCCGAAAAAAAAGTTAAAATTAACTTTTTTGATAATGTTCTTTTTTTCCACATAATTCCCTTGAATTTTGCCCGACTTTCGGCATCTCAGTACCTATGAATATGAATAAAAAAAATATTCTATTTTTTATTTATTTTTTTTTTATTTTTTCTCTATAAAGAGTGTATAACACTCTTTATAGAGAAAAAAATAATACACGTTTCTTATAATGTTTTTTTTTTTCGTTTCCCAAACATGTATTTAAGTGTTTTTTATAGGTAACATGATAAAAAACACTCAAAATACGTGATTTTAGTAATGTTAATCTGTTTCTCCATAAAGGATGTTTTGCATGCGTTTTAGCGTTTTTGTATGTAAGGAGCTCAAAAAATCTTAAAGGGAAGTTCTTTGTAAAAAATTGTTTTATCTCTATGTAATGTGATTGCCCTGCTTTTTAGTGCTTTATTTCCTAACACGCTCAAAAACACTCAAAAAAACTTTTTTATGTTAATGTCATTTTTTTCCCACATTTTTATCCCATAATATTTCGCATGCAATTTGGGGTTTTGGTAACTAAGAATGTGAAAAACACCCAAAATACACTCATTTGGTAAGCTTGTTCTTTTTATTTTTTTATTCTTCGCAAAAATTTGGTTTTTCAATGTAATGTGATTCTTCTGCTTTTTAGTGCTTTGTTGCATATAACGCTCAAAAACACTAAAAAGACACTTTTCTGGTAATGTCATTTATTTCCCACATAAAGCTAGTTTCGCATGTAATTTGGGATTTTCGTAACTAAGAATGTGAAAAACACTCAAAATACACACATTTTGTAATC
This sequence comes from Scylla paramamosain, assembly GCF_035594125.1. NCBI lineage: Eukaryota > Metazoa > Arthropoda > Malacostraca > Decapoda > Portunidae > Scylla > Scylla paramamosain. Next base: position 12,122,352 of record NC_087156.1, read on the forward strand.
ATTTTGGTATCTAAGAAACTTCTCTAGGTACACGAGTTTTTGCGTTTTTTGCCTTTTGGTTCTTGTTGAACTATAAAACACTTATTATACACGTTTCTCAGAATGTCCTTTTGTTTTGGAATACTTTGCATCCATTTTTGTATTTTTTTTAGGTAACACGCTCAAAAACATTCAAAATATACATTTTTAGTAATGTTATTCTATTTCTTCATATTTGTTGGTTTGCATCCATTTTAGAGTTTTTCTACGTAAAACACTGAAAAGACACGTTTTCAATAATTTTGTTTTGGATTCCCATATTGAGTGACTTCCATATTATTATCGTTTTGGTGCCTAACATACTGAAAAACACTCAAAAGTAAGGTTTCTCGTAAAGTCGTTTAATTTCCTCATGTAGGTGCCTTTGCATTCACTTTAGAGTTTGGTACATAACATTCCGAAAAAAAAGCTAAACTTAACTTTTTTGATAATATTCTTGTATCACATAATTGCCCAGAATTTTCCCAGAATTTTGCCATCTCGGTACCTATGAAGATGAATAACAAAAAAAAAATTGCCGTTTTTTTATATATATATTTATTTATTTTTTTCTTTATAAAGAGTGTTATTTGTGGGTTTTAGTTTTTTGGTTCTTAACGAAATTAAAAACACTCATAATACACGTTTCTCGTAATGTCTTTTCGTTTTCCAAACATAGGGTTCTTTGCATGTATTTTCGCGTTTTTATAGGTACCATGATCAAAAACACTCAAAATACATGTTTTTGGTAATGTTATTCTAATTCTCCATGAAGGGTGTTTTGCATTCGTTTTAGCGTTTTGGTATGTAAGGAGCTCAAAAAAACTTTAAGGTAAGTTCTTGGTAAAAGTTGGTTTCATTCCCATGTAATGTTATTGCCCTGCTTTTTTAGTGCTTTATTGCCTAACACGCTCAAAAACACCCAAAGTCACTTTTCTGGTAATGTCATTTCTTAACAACATAACGCTAGTTTTGCATGCAATTTGGGGTTTTGGTAAATAAGAATGTGAAAAACACTCAAAATACACGCATTTCGTAAGGTTGTTATGTTTCTCATTTAAGAGTGTTATTCATGAGTACCAGCGTTTTGGTAACTAAGAAACTTCTCCATATACACGAGTTTTTGCGTTTTTTGCCTTGTGGTTCTTGTGAAACTATAAAACACTCATTATTCACGTTTCTCGTAATGTCCTTTTGTTTCCCAATATAGAGTGCTTTGCATCCTTTTTCGCGTTTTTTGTAGGTAACAAAATTAAAAACACTCAAAATATACCTTGTTGGTAATATTCTATTTCTTCATATTGGTTGGTTTGCATCCGTTTTAGCGTTTTTCTACCTAAAACACAGAAAAGACACGTTTTCAGTATTTTGTTTTGGATTCTCATATAGAGTGACTTTCATATCATTTATCGTTTTTATGCCTAACAAGCTGAAAATCACTCAAAAGACTGGTTTCTGGTAAAGTCGTTTAATTTCCTCATATAGGTGGCTTTGCATGCACTTTAGGGTTTGGTAAATAACAATCCGAAAAAAAAAGCTAAAATTAACTTTTTTGATAATGATCTTTTAACACATAATTGCCCTGAATTTTGCAAGAATTTTGGCATCTCGGTACCTATGAAGATGAATTAAAAAAAATAAAAAAATCCCTACTTTTCTATTTATTTATTTATTTATTTTTCTAAATAAAGAGTTACTTGTGGGTTTTAGCTTTTTGGTTCTTAAGGAACTTAGAAGCACTCATAATACACGTTTCTCGTAATATCCTTTCCTTTCCCAAACATAAGGTTCTTTGCAGCCATTTAAGCGTTTTTATAGATAACATGATTAAAAAACACTCAAAATACCTGTAGTTGGTAATGTTATTTTGTTTCTATATAAATTGTGTTCTGCATGCTTTTTAACGCATATGAGGAGCTGAAAAACACTTAAAGGCAAGTTCTTGGTAAACGTTGGTTTTATTCCATGTAATGTGATTGCCCTGCTTTTTAGTGCTTTATTGCCTATCGCTCTCAAAAACTCTCAAAAGACACTTTTCTGGTATTGTCATTTTTTTTCCCACATAACGCTATATTCGCATGGAATTTCGTTTTTTTAACTAAGAATGTGAAAAAAAACTCTAAATACACGCATTTAATAAGGTTGTTCTGTTTTTTTAACTAAGAATGTTATGAGTTTCAGCATTTTGGTATCGAAGAAACTTCTCCATATATACGAGTTTTTGTGTTTTTTGCCTTGTAGATCTTGTGAAACTATAAAACACTCATTATACACGTTTCTCGTAATGTCCTTTTGTTTTCAAATATAGAGTGCTTTGCATGCATTTTCGCGTTTTTTGTAGGTAACAAGTTCAAAAACACTTAAAATATACCTTTTTTGGTGATGTTTTCTATTTCTTCGTATTAGTTGGTTTGCATCAGTTTTAGCGTTTTTTCTACGTAAAACACTGAGAAGACATGTTTTCAGTAATTTTGTTTTGGATTCCCATATTGAGTGACTTCAATGGTATTTATCGTTTTGGTGCCTAACATGCTAAAAAAAAAAAAAAACACTCAAAAGACAGGTTTCTTATAAAGTCGTTTAATTTAAATATATAGGTGGCTTTCCATGCACTTTAGGGTTTGGTACATAACAGTCCGAAAAAAATCTATAATTAACTTTTTTGATAATGTTGTTTTTTCCACATAATTTCCCTGAATTTTGTTAGAATTTTTGGCAACTTGGTATCTATGAAGATGAATAACAAAATAACAAAAAAAAAATTGCTATTTATTTATATATTTTTTTTCTCTATAAAGAGTGTTATTTGTGGGTTTTAGCTTTTTGGTATTTAAGGAACTTAAAAACACTCATAATACACGTTTCTCATAATGTCCTTTCGTTTCCCAAATATAGTGTTCTTTGCATGTATTTAAGCGTTTTTATAGGTAACATGATCAAAAACACTCAAAATACATGTTTTTTGGTAATGTTTTTCTGTTTCTCCATAAAGGGTGTTTTGCATGCGTTTTAGCGTTTCAATATGTAAGGAACTCAAAAACACTTAAAAGCAAGTTCTTGGTAAAATTTGATTTTATTTCCATGTAATGTGATTGCTTTACTTTTTAGTGCTTTATTGCCTAACACGATCAAAAACACTCAAAAGACACTCTTCAAGTAATGTCATATTTTTTCCACATAAAGCTAGTTTTGCATGCAATTTGGGGTTTGGTAACTAAGAATGTGAAAAACATTCAAAATACACGCATTTGGTAAGGTTGTTCTGTATCTCAATTAAGAGTGTTATTCATGAGTTTCAGCGTTTTGGTACCTAAGAATCTCAAAAACTCTCATAATGCACGTTTCTCGTAATGTCGCTCTTTTTCTTCATATAGGGTGCTTTGCATGCATTTTGGCATTTTTTTTCACGTAATAGCTGAAAAACACTGAAAATACACGCTTTTGGTAATAAGAACATAAGAACATAAGAAATAAGTAAATCTGCAAGAAGGCATCAGGCCTACAAGTGGCAGTACTTGTATGAAATATGCCTACCTATTTCCACCTATCATCCCCATCCATAAATGTGTAATTTTCTCTTACTGTTCCCAAATGCCTCAGCACTAACAGCTTGATTACTACGTCCGTTCCAATCATCTACTATTCTATTTGAGAACCAATTCCTTTCTGTCTCCTTTTTGAACATCAAGTTTTCAGGCTTGAACCTGTTTTTCTTGTTCTATCATATTTACAAATTCTAAGAATTTTCTTTATGTTCCCTTTATTATAACCCATATACCACTAAAAGATTTCTATTAGGTCCACTCTTAACCTACGTCTCTTTAAAGAATGTAAATTTAACACCTTGAATATCGCTTCGTAAGGAATACTCCTCATCCCCTATATTCTTTTAGTCATTTTCTTTTGTACTGATTCTAATAGACCTTTATCCTTCCTGTGATGTGGTGACCAGAATTGGACAGCGTAGTCTAGATGAAGTCTGACCAGCGCCAAATGTAACTTTAATATTACTTCCGGAGTTCTACTTTTAGCACTCTTGAAAATGAATCATAATACACTATTTGCTTTGTTTCTGGCCTCTTTCCATTGCTTTCTTAAACGGAGTTCAGATATAACCTTAAATCTCAAATATTTTACTTATCCTGAACCTACCAGAACTTGTTTGTTCATTGTGTAACTACTGTGTGGGTTTCTTCTACTTACGCTGTGCTTTGCATTTGTTGATATTAAACTGCATTTGCCATCTGTACGTCCATTCGTTCAACCTATTCAAATCTGCCTGCAAGGCGATGGAATGCGATTCTGACCTAATTAATCTACATATTCTCGTTTCATCTGCAAATTTACTAACAACACTACTAATTCCACTATCCAAGCCATTGACATATATTACAAACAACATCAGCCCTAATACTAATAAACTTTTTGTCACCCCACTAATTACTTGACACCACCCCGATTTAGAGCCTTTTATTACAACACTCTGTCGCCTGATGCTTAGCCATGACCTTATCCAATCTAAACACCTCATCCCTCTCGTGCACCCTAACATTTCTCAGTACCCTCTGATGGGGTACCTTGTCAAACGCTTTACTAAAGTCCTGATATAGGATGCCATAACTATCACCATTATCTGCCGCCTTGTAAACCTTACTGTATAAACTTACTAAGTTTCTCAGGTAAGACTCCCCATTCCAGAAGCCGTGCTGTAACAGAGTTATCAAGTTATGTTTGTCTAAATGCTCTTAAATGTTCTTCGCTATTATTGACTCCATTATTTTATATTCAACAGAAGTTAAGCTGACAGGTAAGACCAAAAACATGTATTTTGAGTGATTTTCATAATGTTACCAATAAAACGCTTAAATACATGCTAAGAACTTTATTTGTGGAAAACGAAAGGACATTACGAGAAACGTGTATTATGAGTGTTTTTAAATTCATTAAGTACTAAAAAGCTAAAAGCCAGAAATAACTCTTTATTGAGAAAAAAAAATATATGAAAAAATACGATATTTTTTTTTCTTTCTTATTCATCTTCACAGGTACCGAGATGCCAAAATTCTGGCAAAATTCATGAAATTTTGTGAAATAAGAACATTATCAAAAAAGTTAATTTTAGCTTTTTTTTTCGACTGTTATGTAGCAAACCCTAAAGTGCATGCAAAACCACCTATATGGGGATATAAAACATCTTTGCCAGAAAACTGTCTTATGAGTGTTTTTCAGCATGTCAGGCACCAAAACGATAAATAACATGGAAGTCACTCCATATGGAAATCCAAAACAAAATGACTGAAAACGTGTCTTTTCAGTGTTTTACGTAGAAAAATGCTAAAGCGATGCAAACCAACCAATATGAAAAAAAAAAAATTGAATAACATTACCTAAAAGGTATATTTTGAGTGTTTTTGAGCTTGTTACCTACAAAAACGGTGAAAATGGATGCAAAGCACTTTGTTATGTACCAAACCCTAAAGAGCATGCAAAGCCTCTTATATGAGGAAATTGAAAGACTTTACCAGAAATCTGTCTTTTGAGTGTTTTCAGGATGTTAGACACCAAAACGATAAATAATAATAATAATATTAATAATAATAACTCACTCAATATGAGAATCCAAAACAAAATTACTTAAAACGTGTCTTCTTAGTATTTTACGTAGAAAAACGCTAAAATGGATGCAAACCAACCAATATCAAGAATTAGAAAAACATTACCATAAAGGTACATTTTGAGTGTTTTTGAGCTTGTTTTCTACAAAAAAAAAAAAAAAAAAACGCGAAAATTGATGCAAAGCACTCTATTTTGGGAAACAAGAACCACAAGGCAAAAAACGCAAAAACTCGTATATATGGAGAAGTTTCTTAGATACCAAAAAGCTGAAGCTCATGAATAACACTCTTAATTGAAAAACAGAACAACCTTACTAAATGCGTGTATTTTGAGTGCTTTTCACATTCTTAGTTACCCAAAACCCAAATTCATTGCAAAACCAGCTTTATGTGGTAAAAAAAAAAAAAGACTTTCAGGAAAGTGTCTATTGAGTGTTTTTGAGCGTGATATTAAAGCACTAAAAAGAAGTCCAATCACATTACATGGGAATAAAACCAATGTTTACTTAGAACTTGCCTTTAAGTGTTTTTGAGCTTCTTATATACCAAAACGCTTAAACGCATGCAAAACACACTTTATGGAGAAATAGAATAACATTACCAAAAACATGTATTTTGAGTGTTTTTGATCATGTTACCAATAAAACGCTTAAATACATGCTAAGAACCCTATTTGTTGAAAACGAAAGGACATTACGAGAAACGTGTATTATAAGTGTTTTTAAATTCATTAAGTACCAAAAAGCTAAAAGCAACAAATAACTCTCTATTGAGAAAAAAAATAATAAAAAAATACGATATTTTTTTTTCTTTCTTATTCATCTTCACAGGTACCGAGATGCCAAAATTCGGGCAAAATTCATGAAATTTTGTGAAATAAGAACATTATCAAAAAAGTTAATTTATTTATTTTTTTTTTTCGACTGTTACGTAGCAAACCCTAAAGTGCAAGCAAAACCACCTATATGGGGAAATAAAACGTCTTTGCCAGAAAACTGTCTTATGAGAGTTTTTCAACATGTTAGGCACCAAAACGATAAATAACATGGAAATCACTCTATATGGGAATTCAAAACAAAATGACTGAAAACGTGTCTTTTCGGTGTTTTACGTAGAAAAACGCTAAACGGATGCAAACCAACCAATATGAAAAAAAAATTGAATAACATTACCAAAAAGGTATATTTTGAGTGTTTTTGAGCTTGTTATCTACAAAAAAGGTGAAAATGGATGCAAAGCACTCCCTATTCGGAAACAAAAGGACATTACGAGAAACGTGTATAATGAGTGTCTTATTATTTTCGAGCAAAAGAACTTGTGGTTCACAAGAACCTCTATATGGGGAAACCGAATAACAATACCAAAAACGTTTATTATGAGTTTTCTAGCATATTGCGTACCAAAACGACGAAATACATGCAAAGAACTCTATAAAAAAAAAAATTAAATTACCAAATACGTGTATCATGAATGTCTTTGATCTTGTTAGGGACCACAAATTCCAAAGTGCATGCAAAGCACCCGATATGGGAAAAGAAGAGAACATTGCCAAAAACGTGTCTTATCTGTTTTTTTTTTTTTTCCCGTTTTAGCTTCTTACGTACCAAAACGTAACGAAAGGACTTTACCAGAAACGTGTCATTTGGGTGTTTTTGAGCGTATTAGGCAACAAAAGGCAGAATAGTATATAAAACACTATTTGGGAAAAAGAAAACATTAAAATAAACGTGATTTTTGAGTATTTTTCAGCTTCTTACGAGTACGTACCAAAACAATAAAACGCGGGCAAAATATCCTTTATGGGGAAACTTTACCCATAACATAAATGTTTTCCAGCTTAGTTGGTACCAAAACGCAAAAATGCATGCAAATGTCCCGATATGGGGAAACGAAACGATATTAACAGAATTTTGTTTTATGAGTATTTTCCACCTTCTTAGGTAACAAATCGATAAAACATATGAATAGTAATCTATAGGGAGAAACAGAAAAACACTACGAAAAATATAGTGTTTTCCACGATTTTTTTTTTTTTTTAGCATTTGGTGCCTTATCTAATATTAATAAAAAGCACGTTTCTGGTAATGTTATTTCCTTACACCAAATAAAGTGATTTGCATGCATTTTCGGGTTTTGCTTCTTAACTTTGTGGAAAAATTAAAAACTCGTGATTTTTTTAATGTTTTTCTGTTTTTTCCATAAGTGGTGTTTTTCACGCGTTGTAACGTTTTGGTACATAAGAAGCAGAAAACACACAAAAGAAGTTTTTTATAATGTTGTTTGATTGTCCCAAATACGGTTCTTTGCATGCAATTTAGTGTTTTGTTAAGTAACAAGCACAAAAATAATAATATCTTTTCATTTCCCAATATCATTTAATTTGCATGCATTTTGGCGTTTTAGTACTTAACAAGTTCAAAAACACTCAAAATACCAGTTTTTGGTAATGATTTTCTGTTTTCCCATTGAGTTTTTGAGCGTTTTAACGATTTGGTACGTAATAAGGTCAAAACACTCAAAAGACACGTTTTTTTATAATGTTGGTTTCTTTTCTTTTTCGGTAATATAAGTTTTACATTCTTTTTACCCTTTTGGTGTCTAATATGCAAAAAAAAAAAAAAAAACTCAAATGGGGCGTTTCAGGTAATGTCGTTTCATTACACAAAGTAGGGTGTTTTGCATGTATTTTGTCGTTTTTATACCTAATAAACTGAAAAAAACACTCAAAACACACGTTATTTGTCAATAAAGACGTTTTGCATGCGTTTTAGAGTTTTCGTACGTAAGAAAATGAGTAAAAAAAAAAACATTTATAAGAGTTTTCGGTAAAGTTCTTTTCTTTTTAAATACAGATTCTTTTGCATGCAGTTTGGCGTTTTGGTACGTGACAACCTTAAAAAAACATGTTTCTTAGTAATATTTTTGTTTTGTTTTTTGGTAATATTCTTCTGTTTCTTCATATAAGGTACTTTGTATGTATTTTGGAGTTTTAATATTTAACATCGAGAAAAAAATCTCATAATAAACGTTTTTGGTAATGTTGTGTTTCTCGATATTGACTGCTGTTCATGTATTTTAGGATTTTGTTAAAAAAAAAGCTTAAAAAAACAACAACAATAATAATACACTTTTCTGTTAATATCTTTTTCTTTCCCAAAGTTGGGTAGTGTTTTCTTTTTCCATATAGAATGTTTTCCATACTTTGTAGCGCTTAGATTAAAAATATACTGAAAAACATCCAAATGACACGTTTGTGGTGATGTTCCGTTATCCCAAACAGGGTTGTTTGCATGCATTTTTTGGTTTTGCTATATAACAAGATGAAAAATACATAAAACACACGTTTTTAATAATTTCGTTTTGTTTCTTCATATATGCTTTATATTTGTTTTGCCGATTTGGTATGTAACATAGGGATAAACACTCATAATACACATTTTTGGCAATGTTGTTGTTTCTCAATGCAGACTGGTATTCACAAGTTTTAGCCTTTTGGCACATAAGAAGCTGAAAAAAGCTCATAATACTTGTTTTCGTTAATATCGTTTAATTTCTAAATATCATGTGATTTGCATGCATTTTTGCATGCATACTCAAAACACCCGTTATTGGTTATGCTATTCTGTTTCTCCATAAAGGGTATTTTGCAAACGTTTTACGGTTTTGGTGCATTACAAGCTAAAAAAAAAAAAATCAAGACACATTTTGATAATATTTTGTTTTCCCATGTATAGTGTTTTCTATGCTTTTTTTTTTTAGCGTTTTTGTGCCTAATATGGTCAAAAACACCCATATGACACGTTTTTGGTAATTGTAACACTTTTTTTGCTAATGTTGCATTAATGCATTTTAGCGTTTGATGGTTAATACGCTCAAAAACACCTCAATTACACGTTGTTACCCCAAATAGAGTGGTTTGCATGCATATTAACGTTTTGTTATTTAATAAGCTGAAAACCTCAAAGTACACGCTTTTGTAAAAAAAAAAATCCTGATAAAGGATGTTTTGAATGCGTTTTAGCGCTTTAGTACGTAAGATAAAAACAAAACGAAAAAACACTCAAAACATGCTTTTATTTATTTTATTTTTATTTTTTTACATATTAGGTGCTTTGCATATAAAAACACTGAAATGACACCTTTTTAGTAATGCTGTTCTCTTTTCCCATATAAAATGCCTTGCATGAACAGTTGCGTTTTCCTACCTAAGAAAATAACACGTTTTTCGTAGTGTTTTTCTGTTTCCCCTATAGATTACTATTCATATATTTTATCGATTTGTTACCTAAGAAGGTGGAAAATACTCATAAAACAAAATTCTGTTAATACCGTTTCGTTTCCCTATATCGGGACATTTGCATGCATTTTTGCGTTTTGGTACCTACTAAGCTGGAAAACACTTATGTTATGGGTAAAGTTTCCCCATAATGTTTTCTTTTTCCCAAATAGTGTTTTATGTACTATTCTGCCTTTTGTTGCCTAATACGCTCAAAAACACCCAAATGACACGTTTCTGGTAAAGTCCTTTCGTTACCCCAAATAGGGTGTTTTGCAAGCATTTTGGAGTTTTGGTAAATACCAAGCAAGAAAAAACTCGAAACACATGTTTTTGGTCATGTTGTTCTGATTCTCCATAAAGGGTGTTTTCCATGCGTTTTAGCATATTGGTACGTAAGAAGCTAAAAAGGGGAAAAAAAAAAAAACAGATAAGACACGTTTTTGGCAATGTTCTCTTCTTTTCTCATATCGGGTGCTTTGCATGCACTTTGGAATTTGTGGTACCTAACAAGATCAAAAACATTCATGATACACGTATTTGGTATTTTTTTTTTTTTTTATAGAGTTCTTTGCATGTATATCGTCGTTTTGGTACACAATATGCTAGAAAACTCATAATAAACGTTTTTGGTATTGTTATTCGGTTTCCCCATATAGAGGTTCTTGTAAACCACAAGTTCTTTTGCTCGAAAATAATAAGACACTCATTATACACGTTTCTCGTAATGTCCTTTTGTTTCCGAACAGAGAGTGCTTTGCATCCATTTTCACCTTTTTTGTAGATTACAAGCTCAAAAACACTCAAAATATACCTTTTTGGTAATGTTATTCAATTTTTTTTTTTTCATATTAGTTGGTTTGCATCCGTTTAGCGTTTTTCTACGTAAAACACCGAAAAGACACGTTTTCAGTCATTTTGTTTTGAATTCCCATATAGTGTGATTTCCATGTTATTTATCGTTTTGGTGCCTAACATGCTGAAAAACACTCATAAGACAGTTTTCTGGCAAAGATGTTTTATATCCCCATATAGGTGGTTTTGCATGCACTTTAGGGTTTGCTACATAGTCGAAAAAAAAAGCTAAAATTAACTTTTTTGATAATGTTCTTATTTCACAAAATTTCATGAATTTCGCCCAAATTTTGGCATCTCGGTACCTGTGAAGATGAATAAGAAAGACAAAAAAATATCGTATTTTTTATTTTTTTTCTCAATAGAGAGTTATTTGTGGCTTTTAGCTTTTTGGTACTTAATGAATTTAAAAACACTTATAATACACGTTTCTCGTAATGTCATTTCGTTTTCAACAAATAGGGTTCTTAGCATGTATTTAAGCGTTTTATTGGTAACATGATCAAAAACACTCAAAATACATGTTTTTGGTAATGTTATTCTGTTTCTCCATAAAGTGTGTTTTGCATGCGTTTTAGCGTTTTGGTATATAAGAAGCTCAAAAACACTTAAAATCAAGTTCTAAGTAAACATTGGTTTTATTTCCATGTTATGTGATTGCACTTCTTTTAGTGCTTTACTGCCTATCACGCTCAAAAACAGTCAATAGACACTTTTCTAAAAGGCATTTTTTTTTTTTACCACAAAGTTGGTTTTGCAATCAATTTGGGTTTTGGGTAACTAAGAATGTGAAAAGCACTCAAAATACACGCAATTAGTAAGGTTGTTTTGTTTCTCAATTAAGAGTGTTATTCATGAGTTTCAGCTTTTTGGTATCTAAGAAACTTCTCCATATATACGAGTTTTTGCGTTTTTTGCCTTCTGGTTCTTGTTTCCCAAAATAGAGTGCTTTGCATCAATTTTCGCGTTTTTTTTTTGTAGGTAACAAGCTCAAAAACACTAAAAAATGTGCCTTTTTGGTAATGTTTTTCTAATTCTTGATATTGGTTGGTTTGCATCCATTTTAGCGTTTTTCTACGTAAAATATTAAGAAGACACGTTTTAAGTAATTTTGTTTTGGATTCCCATATTGAGTGAGTTATTATTATTATTATTATTATTATTATTATTTATCGTTTTGGTGTCTAATATGCTGAAAACACTCAAAAGACAGATTTCTGGTAAAGTTTTTCAATTTCATGATATATGAGGCTTTGCATGCTCTTTAGGGTTTGGTACATAACGAAGTGCTTTGCATCCATTTTCACCGTTTTTGTAGGTAACAAGCTCAAAAACACTCAAAATATACCTTTTAGGTAATGTTATTCAATTTTTTTTTTTTTTCATATTGGTTGATTTGCATCCGTTTAGCGTTTATCTACGTAAAACACCGAAAAGACACGTTTTCAGTCATTTTGTTTTGGATTTCCATATAGAGTGACTTCCATGTTATTTATCGTTTTGGTGGCTGACATGCTGAAAAACACTCATAAGAGTTTTCTGGCAAAGACGTTTTATTTCCCCATATAGGTGGTTTTGCATGCACTTTAGAGTTATTTGTGGCTTTTAGCTTTTTAGTACTTAACGAATTTAAAAACACTCATAATACACGTTTCTCGTAATGTCCTTTCGTTTTCCACAAACGCATGTATTTAAGCGTTTTATTGGTAACATTATCAAAAACACTCAAAATACATGTTTTTGGTCTTACTTGTCAGCTTAACTTCTGTTGAATGTAAAATAATGGAGTCAATAATAGCGAAGAACATTTAAGAGTATTTAGACAAACATAACTTGTTAACTTAGTTACATCACGGCTTCTGGAATGGGGAGTCTTACCTGAGAAACTTAGTAAGTTTATACAGTAAGTTTTACAAGGCGGCAGATAATGGTGATAGTTATGGCATCCTATATCAGGACTTTAGTAAAGCGTTTAACAAGGTACCCCATCAGAGGCTACTGAGAAATGTTAGGGTGCACGAGAGGGATGAGGTGTTTAGATTGGATAAGGTCATGGCTAAGCATCAGGCGACAGAGTGTTGTAATAAAAGGCTCTAAATCGAAGTGGGGTCAAGTAATTAGTGGGGTGACAAAGGGATTATTTGTATTAGGGCCGATGTTGTTTGTAATATATGTCAATGGCTTGGATAGTGGAATTAGTAGTGTTGTTAGTAAATTTGCAGATGAAACGAGAATATGTAGATTAATTAGGTCAGAATCGCATACCATCGCCTTGCAGGCAGATTTGAATAGGTTGAACGAATGGACGTACAGATGGCAAATGCAGTTTAATATCAACAAATGCAAAGCACAGCGTAAGTAGAAGAAACCCACACAGTAGTTACACAATGAACAAACAAGTTCTGGTAGGTTCAGGATAAGTAAAATATTTGAGATTTAAGGTTATATCTGAACTCCGTCTAAGAAAGCAATGGAAAGAAGCCGAAACAAAGCAAATAGTGTATTATGATTCATTTTCAGGAGTGCTAAAAGTAGAACTCCCGAAGTAATATTAAAGTTACATTTGGCGCTGGTCAGACTTCATCTAGACTACGATATCCAATTCTGGTCACCACATCACAGGAAGGATAAAGGTCTATTAGAATCAGTACAAAAGAAAATGACTAAAAGGATACAGGAGATGAGGAGTATTCCTTACGAAGCGATATTAAAGGTGTTAAATTTACATTCTTTAAAGAGACGTAGGTTAAGAGTGGACCTAATAGAAATCTTTTAGTGGTATATGGGTTATAATAAAGGGAACATAAGGAAAATTCTTAGAATCTGTAAATATGATAGAACAAGAAAAACAGGTTCAAGCCTGAAAACTTGATGTTCAAAAAGGAGACAGAAAGGAATTGGTTCTCAAATAGAATAGTAGATGATTGGAACGGACGTAGTAATCAAGCTGTTAGTGCTGAGGCATTTGGGAACAGTAAGAGAAAATTACACATTTATGGATGGGGATGATAGGTGGAAATAGGTAGGCATATTTCATACAAGTACTGCCACTTGTAGGCCTGATGCCTTCTTGCAGATTTACTTATTTCTTAAGTTCTTATGTTCTTATTACGAAAAGCGTGTATTTTTAGTGTTTTTCAGCTATTACGTGAAAAAAAATGCCAAAATGCATGCAAATCACCCTATATGAAGAAAAAGAGCGACATTACGAGAAACGTGCATTATCAGAGTTTTTGAGATTCTTAGGTACCAAAATGCTGAAACTCATGAATAACACTCTTAATTGAGATACAGAACAACCTTACCAAATGCGTGTATTTTGAGTGTTTTTCACATTCTTAGTTACTAAACCCCAAATTGCATACAAAACTAGCTTTATGTGGAAAAAAAAAATGACATGACTAGAAGAGTGACTTTTGAGTGTTTTTGATCGTGTTAGGCAATAAAGCACTAAAAAGCAAAGCAATCACATTACATTGGAATAAAACCAAATTTTACCAAGAACTTGCTTTTAAGTGTTTTTGAGCTCCTTACATATTGAAACGCTAAAACGCATGCAAAACACCCTTTATGGAGAAACAGAAAAACATTACCAAAAACATGTATTTTGAGTGTTTTTGATCATGTTACCTATAAAAACGCTTAAATACATGCAAATAACACTATATTTGGGAAACGAAAGGACATTATGAGAAACGTGTATTATGAGTGTTTTTAAGTTCCTTAAGTACCAAAAAGCTAAAACCCAGAAATAACACTCTTTATAGAGAAAGAAAAATAAATAAATAAATAGCATTTTTTTTTTTTTTTTTGTTTTTTTGTTATTCATCTTCATAGGTACCAAGATGCCAAAAATTCTGGCAAAATTTAGGGAAGTTATGTGGAAAAAACAACATTATCAAAAAAGTTAATTATAGATTTATTCGGACTGTTATGTACCAAACCCTAAAGTGCATGCAAAGCCACCTATATATGGAAATTAAACGGCTTTACAAGAAACCTGTCTTTTGAGTGTTTTTTTTTCAGCATGTTAGGCACCAAAACGATAAATACCATTGAAGTCAATCAATATAGGAATCCAAAACAAAATTACTGAAAACATGTCTTTCCAGTTTTTTATGTAGAAAAACGCTAAAACGGATGCAAACCAACCAATACGAAGAAATAGAAACAGATCTCCAAAAAGGTATATTTTGAGTGTTTTTGAACTTTTTACCTACAAAAAACGCGAAAATGCATGCAAAGCACTCTATATTGGAAAACAAAAGGACATTACGAAAAACGTGTATAAAGAGTGTTTTATAGTTTCACAATATCCACAAAGCAAAAAACACAAAAACTCGTATATATGGAGAAGTTTCTTAGATACCAAAATGCTGAAACTCATAACACTATTAATTTTTTTAATTAATAGTGTTATGAGTTTATTTTGAGTGTTTTTTTCACATTCTTAGTTAAAAGAAACGAAATTCCATGCAAATATAGCTTGATGTGGGAAAAAAATGACAATACCAGAGAAGTGTCTTTTGAGTGTTTTTGAGAGTGTTAGGCAATAAAGCACTAAAAAGCAGGGCAATCACATTACATGGAATAAAACCAACGTTTACCAAGAACTTGCCTTTAAGTGTTTTTCAGCTTCTTATATGCGTTAAAAAGCATGCAGAACACAATTTATATAGAAACAAAATAACATTACCAACTACAGGTATTTTGAGTGTTTTTTAATCATGTTATCTATAAAAACGCTTAAATAGCTGGAAAAAACCTTATGTTTGGGAAAGGAAAGGATATTACGAGAAACGTGTATTATGAGTGTTTTTAAGTTCCTTAAGAACCAAGAAGAAAAAACCCACAAGCAAATATCGTTATTTAGAAAAATGAAATAAAATAAATAAATAGAAAAGTAGGGATTTTTTTTATTTTATTTTTTTTTTATTCATCTTCATAGGTACCGAGATCCCAAAATTCTGGCAAAATTCAGGGCAATTTTGTGATAAAAGATCATTATCAAAAAATTTAATTTTAGCTTTTTTTTCGGACTGTTATTTACCAAACCCTAAAGTGCATGCAAATCCACCTATATGAGGAAATTAAACTTTTTATTTTTTTTTTTATTCATCTTCATAGGTACCGAGATCCCAAAATTCTGGCAAAATTCAGGGCAATTTTGTGATAAAAGATCATTATCAAAAAAGGTAATTTTAGCTTTTTTTTTTCGGACTGTTATTTACCAAACCCTAAAGTGCATGCAAATCCACCTATATGAGGAAATTAAACGACTTTACCAGAAACCTGTCTTTTGAGTGATTTTCAGCTTGTTAGGCATCAAAACGATAAATAATATGGAAGTCACTCTATATGAGAATCCAAAATAAAATACTTAAAAACGTGTTTTTTCTGTGTTTTTTGGTAGAAAAACGCTAAAACGGATGGAAACCAACCAATATGAAGAAATAGAATATTACCAACAAGGTATATTTTGAGTGTTTTTAATCTTGTTACCTACAAAAAAACGCGAAAAAGGATGCAAAGCACTCTATATTGGGAAACAAAAGGACATTACGAGAAACGTGAATAATGAGTGTTTTATAGTTTCACAAGAACCACAAGGCAAAAAACGCAAAAACTCGTGTATATGGAGAAGTTTCTTAGTTACCAAAACGCTGGTACTCATGAATAACACTCTTAAATGAGAAACATAACAACCTTACGAAATGCGTGTATTTTGAGTGTTTTTCACATTCTTATTTACCAAAACCCCAAATTGCATGCAAAACTAGCGTTATGTTGTTAAGAAATGACATTACCAGAAAAGTGACTTTGGGTGTTTTTGAGCGTGTTAGGCAATAAAGCACTAAAAAAGCAGGGCAATAACATTACATGGGAATGAAACCAACTTTTACCAAAAACTTACCTTAAAGTTTTTTTGAGCTCCTTACATACCAAAACGCTGAAAAGAATGCAAAACACCCTTAATGGAGAATTAGAATAACATTACCAAAAACATGTATTTTGAGTGTTTTAGATCATGGTACCTATAAAAACGCGAAAATACATGCAAAGAACCCTATGTTTGGTAAACGAAAAGACATTACGAGAAACGTGTATTATGAGTGTTTTTAAGTTCGTTAAGAACCAAAAAACTAAAACCCACAAATAACAGTCTTTATAAAGAAAAAAAATAAATAAATATATTAAAAAAAACGGCAATTTTTTTTTTTTTTGTTATTCATCTTCATAGATACCGAGATGGCAAAATTCTGGGAAAATTCTGGGTAATTATGTGATACAAGAATATTATCAAAAAAGTTAATTTTAGCTTTTTTTCGGAATGTTATGTACCAAACTCTAAAGTGAATGCAAAGCCACCTACATGAGGAAATTAAACGACTTTACGAGAAACCTTACTTTTGAGTGTTTTTCAGTATGTTCGGCACCAAAACGATAATAATATGGAAGTCACTCAATATGGGAATCCAAAACAAAATTACTGAAAACGTGTCTTTTCAGTGTTTTACGTAGAAAAACTCTAAAATGGATGCAAACCAACCAATATGATGAAATAGAATAACATTACCAAAAATGTATATTTTGAATGTTTTTGAGCTTGTTACCTAAAAAAAATGCAAAAATGGATGCAAAGTATTCCAAAACAAAAGGACATTCTGAGAAACGTGTATAATAAAAGTTTTATAGTTCCACAAGAACCAAAAGGCAAAAAACGCAAAAACTCGTGTACCTAGAGAAGTTTCTTAGATACCAAAATGATTACAAAATGTGTGTATTTTGAGTGTTTTTTCACGTTCTTAGTTACGAAAATCCCAAATTACATGCGAAACTAGCTTTATGTGGGAAATAAATGACATTACCGGAAAAGTGTCTTTTTAGTGTTTTTAAGCGATATATGCAACAAAGCACTAAAAAGCAGAAGAATTACATTACATTGGAATAAAACCAAATTTTTGCGAAGAATAAAAAAAAAAGAACAAGCTTACCAAATGAGTGTATTTTGGGGTGTTTTTCACATTCTTAGTTACCAAAACCCCAAATTGCATGCGAAATATTATGGGATAAAAATATGGGAAAGAAATGACTAACATAGAAAAAGTTTTTTTTTGAGTGTTTTTGAGCGTGTTAGGAAATAAAGCACTTAAAAGCAGGGCAATCACATTACATAGGGATAAAACCAATTTTTACCAAGAACTTCCCTTTAAGATTTTTTGAACTCCTTACATAGAAAAACGCTAAAACGCATGCAAAACACCCTTTATAGTGAAACAGAATAACATTACTAAAAACACGTATTTTGAGTGTTTTTGATCATGTTACCTATAAAAAACACTTAAATACATGTTTGGGAAACGAAAAAAAAACATTATAAGAAATGTGTATTATTTTTTCTCTATAAAGAGTGTATAACACTCTTTACAGAAAAAAAATAAAAAAAATAAAAAATAGAATTTTTAAAAATCATATTCATAGGTACTGAGATGCCGAAAGTCTGGCAAAATTCAAGGGAATTATGTGGAAAAAAGAACATTATCAAAAAAGTTAATTTTAGCTTTTTTTTCGGACTGTTATGTACCAAACCCTAAAGTGCATCCAAAGCCACGTATATGGGGAGATTACACGATCTTACCAGAAACCTCTCTTTAGAGTGTTTTCTTTTTTAGCATGTTAGGCATCAAACTGATAAATAATATGAAAGTCACTCAATATGGGAATCCAAAACAAAATTACTGAAAACGTGTCTTTTCCGTGTTTTACGTAGAAAAACGCTAAAGCGGATGGAAGCCAACCAATATGAAGAAATAGAATAACGTTTCCAAAAAGGTTTATTTTGAGTGTTTTTGAACCTGTTGACCACAAAAAAACGCGAAAATGGATGCAAAGCACTCTATATTGGGAAACAAAAGGACATTACGAGAAACGTGTATAATGAGTGTTTTATGGTTTCACAAGAACCACAAGGCAAAAAACACAAAAACTCGTATAAGTTTTCTTGATACCAAAATGCTAAAACTCATGAATAACACTCTTAATTGAGAAACAGAACAACCTTACTAAATGCGTGTATTTTGAGAGCTTTTCACATTCTTAGTTACTAAAACCCCAAATTGCATGCGAAACCAGATTTATTTGTGAAAAAATGACATTCCCAAAAAAGTGTCTTTTGAGTGTTTTGAGCATGATAGGATATAAAGCACTAAAAAGCAGGGGAATCACATTAAATTCGAATAAAACAAATTTTACCAAGAACTTGCCTTTAAGTGTTTTTCAGCTCCTTATACGAGTATACCAAAACGCTAAAATGCCTGCAAAACACACTTTATGGAGAAACAGAATAACATTACCAAAAACATGTATTTTCAGTGTTTTTGATCATGTTATCTATAAAAACGCTTATATACATAGAAAGAACCTTATGTTTACGAAACTAAAGGACATTACGTGAAACGTGTATTATGAGTATTTTTAAGTTCCTTAAGTACCAAAAAGCTAAAACCCACAAATAACACTTTATTTAGAAAATAAATAAATAAAATAAATAAAAAATATAATTTTTTATTTGTCACTCATCTTCATAGGTACCGAGATAACAAAATTCAGGGAAATTTCAGGGCAATTATATGATAAAAGAATATTATCAAAAAAGTTGATTTTAGCTTTTTTTTCCGATTGTTATAATTATACCAAACACTAAAGAGCATACAAAGCCTCCCAAATGAGGAAATTGAATGATTTTACCAGAAATCTGTCTTTTGACTGTTTTTCAGCATGTTAGGCACCAAAACGATAAATAATAATGAACTCACTCAATATGGGAATCCAAAACAAAATTACTTAAAACGTGTCTTTTCAGTATTTTACGTAGAAAAACGCTAAAACGGATGCAAATCAACCAATATAAAAAAAATAGAAAAACATTACCAAAAAGGTACATTTTGAGTGTTTTTGAGCTCGTTACCTACAAAAAAACGCGAAAATAGATGCAAAGCACTCTATATTGGGAAAAAAAAGGGACATTGCGAGAAAAGTGTATAATGAGTGTTTTTTTAGTTCAAAAGAACCACAAGGCAAAAAACGCAAAAAGTCGTGTATATAAAGAAGTTTCCTAGATACCGAAATGCTGAAACTCATGAATAACACTCTTAATTGAGAAACAGAACAACCTTACTAAATGCGTGTATTTTGAGTGCTTTTCACATTCTTAGTTACCCAAATCCCAAATTGATTACGAAACCAGCTTTATATGGTAAAAAAAAAAAAATGACATTTTCAGAAGAGTGTCTATTGAGTGTTTTTGAGCGTGCAGGCAGTGAAGCACTAAAAAGAAGGGCAATCACATTACATGGGAATAAAACCAATGCTTACCATGAACTTGCCTTTAAGTGTTTTTGAGCTCCTTATATACCAAAATGCTAAAACACATGCAAAACACACTTCATGGAGAAACAGAATAACATTACCAAAAACATGTATTTGAGTGTTTTTGATCATGTTACCAATAAAACGCTTAAATACACGCTAAGAACCCTATTTGTGGAAAACGAAAGGACATTACTAGAAACGTGTATTATGAGAGTTTTTAAATTCATTAAGTACCAAAAAGCTAAAACCAGAAATAACTCTATATTAAGAAAAAATAAATAAAATAAATGAAAAAAACGATATTTTTTTCTTTCTTATTCAGAGGTATCAAGATGCCAAAATTCGGGCAAAATTCATGAAATTTTGTGAAATAAGAACATTATCAAAAAAGTTAATTTTAGCTTTTTTTTTCGACTTACGAGTATGTAGCAAACCCTAAAGTCCATGCAAAACCACCTATATGGGGAAATCAAGTCTTTGCCAGAATACTGTCTTTTGAGTGTTTTTTTTTTTAGCATGTTAGGCACGAAAACGATAAAAAACATGGAACTCACTCTATATAGGAATCCAAAACAAAATTACTGAAAAGGTGTCTTTTCGGTGTTTTACGTAGAAAAACGCTAAAATGGATGCAAACCAACCAATATGAAAAAAAAAAGAATAGAATTACCAAAAAGATTACAAAAAACATTACCAAAAAGGTATATTTTGAGTGTTTTTGATCTTGTTACCTTCAAAAAAGGTGAAAATGTATGCAAAGCCCTCCCTATTAGGAAATAAAAGGACATTACGAGAAATGTGTATAATGAGTGTCTTATTATTTTCAAACAAAAGAACTTGTGGTTCACAAGAAGCACAAGGCAAAAAACGCAAAAACTCGTGTATATAAAGAAGTTTCTTAGATACCAAAATGCTGAAACTCACGAATAACAATCTTAATTGAGAAACAGAAAAACATTACTAAATGCGTGAATTTTGAGTGTTTTTTTCACATTCTTAGTTAGCAAAACTCCAAATAACATGCGAACCTAGCTTTACGTGGGAAAAAAAATGACATTACCAGAAGTGTCTTTTGAGCGTCTTTGAGCATGTTAGGCAATAAAGCACTAAAAAGCAGGGGAATCATATTACATTGGAATAAAACCAACTTTTACCAAGAACTTGCCTTGAAGTGTTTTTCAGCTCCTTACATACCAAATCGCTAAAACGCATGCAAAACACTCCTTTATGGAGAAACAGAAAAACATTACCAAAAACAAGTGTTTTTGAGTGTTTTTTTTTATCATGTTACCTATAAAAACGCTTAAATACATGCAAAGATCCTTATATTTGGGAAACGAAAGGACAATACGAGAAATGTGTATTATGAATGTTTTTAAGTTCCTTAAGTACCAAAACGTTAAAACCTGCAAATAACACTCATTATAGGGAAAAAAAAAAAAAAAATAGCATTTTTCTTTTTTTTTTATTGATGTTCATAGGTACCAAGATGCCAAAAATTCTGCCAAAATTCAGGGAAATTATGTGCAAAAAAGAACATTATCGAAAAAGTTAATTTTACCTTTTTTTTCGGAGTTAGGTACCAAACCATAAAGTGTATGAAAAGCCACCTATTTGGGAAAATTTAATGACTTTACAAGAAACCTGTCTTTTGAGTGTTTTTCCGCATGTTGGGCACCAAAACTGTAGATAATATGAAAGTCACTCTATATGGAAATCCAAAACAAAATTAATGAAAACGTCTTTTAAAAGATTTACGTAGAAAAACGCTAAAACGAATGCAAACCAACCAATATGAAAAAAAAAAATAGAATAACATTACCAGAAAAGTATATTTTGTGTGTTTTTGAGCTTGTTACATAAAAAAAAGGCAAAAATGGATGCAAAGCACTGTATATTAGGAAAAAAAGGACATAACGAGAAACGTGTATAATGAGTGTTTTATAGATTCACGAGAATCACAAGGAAAAACCGCAAAAACTCGTCTGTGTGGAGAACTTTCTAAGATACCAAAATGCTGAAACTCATGAATAACACTCTTAATCAATAAACAGAGCAACCATACTAAATGCGTGTACTTTGAGCGTTTTTTACATTCTTAGTTACCAAAACCCCAAATTACATGCGAAACTTGCTTTATGTGGGAAAAAAATGACATTACCAGAAAAGTGTCTTTGAGTGTTTTTGAGCGTGTTAGGCAATAAAGAACTAAAAAGCAGGGTAATCACATTACATGGGAATAAAACCAACTTTTACGAAGTTTCAGCATTTTGGTATCTAGGAAACTTTTCCATATACAGGAGTTTTTGCGTTTTTTGCCTTGTGTTTTTTTTTTTAACTATAAAACAGTTTTCTCGCAATGTCCCTTTGTTTCCCAATATAGAGTGCTTTGTATCAATATTTGCGTTTTTTTTTTTTTTTGTAGGTAACAAGCTCAAAGTCACTCAAAATATACATTTTTCGTAATGTTTTTCTGCTTCTTGATATTGGTTGGTTTGCATCAGTTTTAGCGTTTTTCTACGTAAAACACTGAGAAGACACGTTTTCAGTAATTTTCTTTTGGATTTCCACATAGAGTGAGTTCCTTATTATTTATCAAATAAAATGCTGAAAAACACTCAAAAGAAGGATTTCTTTTAAGGTCTTTAATTTCCTTATATGCGAGGCCTTGCATGTCTTTTGAGTGGTTTTGAGCGTGTTACGCAATGAAGCAGTAAAAGGAAGGGCAATCACATTACATGGGAATAAAATGAAATTTAACCAAGAACTTGCCTTTAAGTGTTTTTGAGCTATACGCTATAAACGCATAACTAGCTAAAACGCTATAACGCATGCAAAATACATTTGATGGAGAAACAGAATAATATTACCAAATACATGTATTTTGAGTGTTTTTGATCATGTTATCTATAAAAACGCTTAAATACATGCAAAGTACCTTATGTTTGGGAAACGAAAGAACATTACGAGAAACGTGTATTATGATTGTTTTTTAAGTTCCTTCAGTACCTAAAAGCTAAAACCCATAAATAACACTCTTTATTTAGAAAAAATAAATAAATAAATAAATAAAAAATAAAAAAATGGGATTTTTTTTTTGTTATTCATCCTTATGGGTACCGAGATGCCAAAATTCTGCCAAATTTCAGGGAATTTATGTGGAAAAAAAAACATTACCAAAAAAGTTAATTATAGCTTTTTTTCGGATTGTTATGTACCAAACCCTAAAGTGCAAGCAAAGCCACCTATATAAGGAAGTTAAACGACTTTACCAGAAACCTGTGTTTTCAGTGTTTTTCAGCATGTTAGGCACCAAAACGATAAATAATATGGAAGTCAGTCAATATGTGAATCCCAAACAAAATTACTGAAAACGTGTCTTTTCAGTGTTTTACGTAGAAAAACGCTAAAGCGGATGGAAACCAACCTATAAGAAGAAATAGAATAACATTACCAAAAAGCTATATTTTCAATGTTTTTGAGCTTGTTACAAAAAAATGCAAAAATGGTTGTAAAGCACTCTATATTAGGAAACAAAGGGACATTACGAGAACGTGTATAATGAGTGTTTTATAGTTTTAAAAGAACCACAAGGCAATAAACTCAAAAAACTCGTATATATAGAGAAATTTCTTACATACCAAAATGAATAAATGCATGAATAACACTTTTAATCGATAAACAGAACTACCTTACCAAATTGTGTATTTTGAGTGTTTCTCACATTCTTAGTTACGAAAATGCCAAATTACATACGATAGTACCTTCATATGAGAAAAAAAATGACATTACCAAAAAAGTGTCTTTTTAGTCTTTTTGAGCGTGATATGCAACAAAGCACTAAAAACCAGAACAATCACATTACATGGGAATCAAACCAACTTTTACGAAGAACTTGCCTTTAAGAGTTTTTTTAACTCCTTACATACCAAATCGCTAAAACGCATGCAAAACACCCTTTATAGAGAAACAGAATAACATTACCAAAAACATGTAATTTGAGTGTGTTTGATCATGTAACCTATAAAAACGCTTAAATATATGTAAAGAACGCTATATTTGTATAACAAAAGGACATTACGAAAATCGTTTATTATGAGTGTTTTTAAGTTCCTTAAGTATCAAAAAGTTAAAACCCACAAATAACACTCTTTATAGAGAGAGAAAAAAAATTTTGTTGTTATTCATCCTCATAGGTACCGAGATGCCAAAATTCTGGTAAAATTTATGGAAATTTTGTAAAAAAAAATCATTATAAAAAAAATAATTTTAACTTTTTATCAGGAGTTATGTACAAACCCTGAACTGCATGCAAATCCACCTATATGGGGAAATTACACGACTTTATCAGAAACCTATCTTTTGAGTGTTTTTCAGCAATTTCAACAATATTACTGAATACGTGTGTTTTCAGTGATTTACGTAGGAAAACGCTAAAACGGATGTAAACCAACCAATATGAAGAAATAGAATAACATTACCAAAAAGATATAATTTGATGTGTTTTTTAGCTTGTTACCTACAAAAAATGCAAAAATGGATGGAAAGCACTTTATATTGGCAAAGAAAAGGACATTACGAGAAACGTGTATGAGTGTTTTATAGTTTCACAAGAACCACAAGGTAAAAAACTCAAAAACTCGTGTACATCAAGAAGTTTCCTACATACCAAAAAGCTGAAACTCATGAATAGCACTTTTAATTTTGAAACAGAAATACCTTACCAAATATGTGTATTAGAAAAGTTTCTTATATATCAAAATGCTGAAACTCATGAATAACACTTTTAATTAAGAAATAGAACAACATTACTAAATGCCTGCATGTTAGGCAATAAATCACTAAAAAACAGGGCAATCACATTACATGAGAATAAAAACAACTTTTACCAAGAACTTGCCTTTAAGTTTTTTTGAGCTCATTACATACCAAAACGCTAAATCGCATGGAAAACACCTTTTATGGAAAAACAATAAAATTACCAAAAATATATATTTTGAGTGTTTTTGATCGTGTCATTTATAAAAACTCTTAAATACATGCAAAGAAACTTATCTTTGCGAAACGAAAGGACATTACGAGAAATCTGTATTATAAGTGTTTTTAAGTTCCTTAAGTACCAAAACGCTAAAACCCACAAATAACTCTCTTTATTTAGAAAAAAAGGTAAGAAAATAAAAAAAATAGGATTTTTTTTTTGTTATTCATCTTCATAGGTACCGAGATGCCAAAATTCTGGGAAAATTCAGGGCTATTATATGATAAAAGAAAATGATCAAAAAAGTTAATTTTAGCCTTTTTTTCGGACTCATGTACCAAACCCTAAAGTGCATTTAAAGGCTCCTATATGAGGATATTAAACGACCTTACCAGAAATCTGTTTTTTGAGTGTGTTTTCAGCATGTTAGGCACCAAAACGATAAATAATAAGGAACTCACTCTATATGACAAACCAAAACAAAATTGCTGAAAACGTGTCTTTTCAGTGTTTTACGTAGAAAAACGCTAAAACGGATGCAAACCAACCAATATCAAGAAATAGAAAAACCTTACCAAAAAGGTATATTTTGAGTGTTTTTGAGCTTGTTACCTACAAAAAACTGATGCAAAATTTGATGCAAAGCACTCTATATTAGAAAACAAAAGGACTTTGCAAGAAAAGTGTATAATGAATTTTTTTATAGTTCAAAAGAACCAAAAAGGCAAAAAACACAAAAACTCGTGTGTATAAAGAAGGTTCGTAGATACCAAAATGCTGAACTTTATGAATAACATTCTTAATTGAGAAACAAAAAAACCTTACTAAATGCGTGTATTTTGAGGGCTTTTCATATTCTTAGTTAACAAAACCCCAAATTGCATGCAAAACTACCTTTATCTGAGAAAAAAAATGACATTACCAGAAAAGTGTCTTTTAAATGTTTTTGAGCGTGATGGGCAATAATGCACTAAAAAGCATGGAAATCATATTACATTGGAGGTCCTTTTGAGGTCCTTATATACCAAAAAGCTAAATCGCATGCAAAAAAACACTTTATAGAAAAACAGAATAACATTACCAAAATCATGTATTTAGAGTGTTTTTTGATCATGTTATCTATAAAAACGCTTAAAAACATGCAAAGAACATTATGTTTGAGAAACAAAAAGACATTACGAGAAACATGTATTATGAGTGTTTTTTTTTAAGTTCCTTAAGTACCAAAAAGCTAAAACCCACAAATAAAACTCTTTATTAAGAAAGAAAAAAAAATAGGAATTTTTTTTTTTTTATTATTCATCTTCATAGGTACCAAGATGCCATAAATTTGGGAAAATTCAGGGCAATCATATGATAAAAAAATATTATCAAAAAAGTTAATTTCAGCTTTTTTTTCGGACTGTTATGTACCAAACCCTCAAGTGCATGCAAAGCCTCCTATATTAAGAAATTAAACGACCTTACCAGAAATCTGTTTTTTGTGTTTTTTTTTTTAGCATGTCAGGCACCAAAACGATAAATAATAAGGAACTCACTCTATATGGGAATCCAAAACAAAGTTACTGAAAACGTGTCTTCTCAGTGTTTTACGAAGAAAAACGCTAAAACGGAAGCAAAGCAACCAATATCGAGAAATAGAAAATTGTTGCTAAAAAGGTATATTTTGAGTGGTTTTGAGCTTGTTACCTACAAAAAACGCGAAAATTGATGCAAATCACTTTATATTGAGAAACAAAAGGACATGGCAAGAGAAGTGTATAATGAGTGTTTTATTGTTCAAAAGAACCAAAAGGCAAAAAACGCAAAATCTCGTGTATATGGAGAGGTTTCCTAGATACAAAAATGCTAAAATTCATTTATAACACTCGTAATTGAGAAACAGAACAACCTTAATAAATGCGTATATTTTGACTGCTTTTCACATTCTTAGTTACCAAAAACCCCAAATTGCATGCGAAAATAAATTTGTGGGAAAAAAAAGACTTTAGGAGAAAAATGTCTTTTGAGTGTTTTTGAGCGTGATAGGCAATAAAGCACTAAAAAGGAGGGCAATCACATTACATTGGAAGAAAACGAATTTTTACCAAGAACTTCCCTTTAAGTGTTTTTGAGCTTCTTATATACTAAAACACTAAAACGCGTGCAAATTACTCTTTATGGTGAAAAAGAATAACATTACCAAAAACATGTATTTTGAGTATTTTTGATCATGTTACCAGTAAAAACGCTTAAATATATGCAAAGAACACTATTTTGGAGAAACAAAAGGAGATTACGAGGAACGTGTATTATGAGTGTTTTTAAGTTCATTAATTACCAAAAAGCTAAAAGCCACAAATAACACTCTTTATTGAGAAACAATAAATACATTTAAAAAAATACGATATTTTTTTTCTTTCTTATTCATTTTCACAGGTACCGAGATGCCAAAATACGGGGAAAATTCAGGAAATTATGTGAAATAAGAACATTATCAAAAAAGTTAAATTTAGCTTTTTTTTTTCGGACTGTTATGTACCAAACCCCTAAAGTGCATGCAAAGCCATCTATATGAGGAAATTAAACGTCTTTGCAAGAAAACTGTCTTATGAGTGTTTTTCAGCATGTTTAGAACCTACACGATAAATAACATGGAAGTCAATCTATATGGGAATCCAACACAAAATTACTAAAAACGTGTCTTTTTTTGTGTTTTATATAGAAAATGGCTAAAACGGATGCAAACCAACCAATATGAAGAAATAAAATAACATTACCAAAAGGTATATTTTGAGTGTTTTTGAAATTGTTAACTACAAAAAACGCGAAAATGGATGGAAAGCACTCTATATTTGGAAGCAAAAGGACATTACAAGAAACGTGTATAATGAGTGTTTTATAGTTTCACAAGAACTACAAGGCAAAAAACGCAAAAAATTCGTGTGTATAGAGATATTTCTTACATTCCAAAATGCTGAAACTCTGGAACAACACTCTTAATTGATAAACAGAACAATCTTACTAACTGCGTGTATTTTGAGTGCTTTTTACCAAAACCCCAAATTACATGCGAAAGCAGCTTTATGTGGGAAAAAATAACATTACTAGAAAAATGTCTTTAGAGTGTTTTTGAGCGTGTTAGGCAATAAAACACTAAAAAGCAGGGCAATCACCTTGGAATAAAACTTATTTTTAACAAGAACTTGCCTTTAAGTGTATTTGAGCTCCTTATATACCAAAACATTAAAATTCATGGAAAATACACTTCATGGTGAAACAGAATAATATTACCAAAAACATGTATTTTGAGTATTTTTGATCATGTAACCAATAAAAACGCTTAAATACATGCAAAGAACCCTATTTTTGGGAAACGAAAGGACATTACGAGAAAAGTGTATTATGAGTGTTTTTAAGTTCCTTAAGTACCAAAAAAGCTAAAACCCACAAATAACACTCTATATAGAGAAAAAAAAATTTTATTCATCTTGATAGGTACTAAGATGCCAAAATTCGGGCAATATTCTTTGGGAATCGAAAACAAAATTACTGAAAACGTCTCTTTTCGGTGTTTTACGTAGAAAAACGCTAAAACAGATGAAAACCAACCAATATGAAGAAATAGAATAACATTACCAAAAAGGTATATTTTGAGTGTTTTTGAGCTTGTTACCTAAAAAAAACGCGAAAATGGATGCAAAACTCTTCCTATTGGGAAAGAAAAGGACATTAGGAGAAACATGTATAATGAGTGTCTTATTATTTTCGGGCAAAGGAACTTGTGGTTCACAAGAACCACAAGGCAAAAAAAAGCAAAAACTCGTGTATATAAAGAAGTTTTTTAGATACCAAAAATGCTTAAACTCATGAATAGTAATCTTGATTGAGATACAGAACAACATTACCAAATGCGTGTATTTTGAGTGTTTTTTTTTCACATTCTTAGCAAAACCCCTAATAGCATGCGAAACTAGCTTTATGTGGGAAAAATATGACATTACCAGAAGTGTCTTTTCAGTGTTTTTGAGCGTGTTAGGAAATAAAGCACAAAAAGCAGGGCAATCATATTACATTGGAATAAAACCAACTTTTACCAAGAACGTGCCTTGAAGTGTTTTTTAGCTCCTTACATACCAAATCGCTAAAACGCCTGCAAAACACTCCTTTCTAGAGAAGCAGAATAACATTACAAAAAACAAGTGTTTTGAGTGTTTTTTTTTATCATGTTAACTATAAAAACGCTTAAATACATGCAAAGGTCCCCATATTTGAAAAACGAAAGGACATTACGAGAAATGTGTATTATTAATGTTTTTAAGTTCCTTAAGTACCAAAACGTTAAAACCTACAAATAACACTCTTTATAGAGAAAAAAATAAAAATAAATAAAAAAATAGCATTTTTATTTTTTTTTGTTATTGATGTTCATAGGTACCAAGATGCCAAAATTCTGCCAAAATTCAGGGAAATTATATGGAAAAAAGAACATTATCGAAAAAGTTAATTTTACCTTTTTTGGGGGGGATTATATTCCAAATCATAAAGTGTATGCAAAGCCACCTATCTGACGAAATTTAACGACTTTATAAGAAATCTGTCTTTTGAGTGCTTTTCTGCATGTTAGGCAACAAAAACGATAAATAATATGAAAGTCACTCTATATGGAAATTTAAATCAAAATTACTGGAAATGTGTCTTTTAAAAGATTTAAGTAGAAAAACGCTAAAAGGGATGCAAACCAACCAATATGAAGAAATAGAATAACACTAACAAAAAGTATATTTTGTGTGTTTTTGAGCTTGTTACATAAAAAAAACGCGAAAATAGATGCAATACACTCTATATAAGGAAAAAAATGACATAAAGAGAAACGTGTATAATGAGTGTTTTATAGTTTCACCAGAATCACAAGGCAAAAAACGGAAAAACTCGATAGTATGGAGAAGTTTCTAAGATACCAAAATACTGAAACAGAACAACCTTACTAAAAGCGTGTATTTTGAGTGTTTTTTTTATATTCTTAGTTAAAAAAAAAACTCAAATTTGATGCGAAACTAGCTTTCTGTGGGAAAAAAATGACATTACCAGAAAAGTGTCTTTGAGTGTTTTTGAGCGTGTTATCCAATAAAGTACTAAAAAGCAGGGCAATCACATTACATGGGAATAAAACCAACTTTTACGAAGAACTTGCCTTTTAGTTTTTTTGACACGCATTTAGTAAGATTGCTCTGTTTCTCAATTAAAAGTGTTATTCATGAGTTTCAGCATATACAGGAGTTTTCGCGTTTTTTGCCTTGTGTTTTTTTTTTTTTTAACTATAAAACATTCATTATGTTCTTTTCTCGCAATGTCCATTTG